>NC_079196.1:152181354-152522938 GCF_029499605.1 Hyla sarda
ACAGATGCCATAGGCTGTGTCACACATTATATCTAGCAAAGCAACATGACCTTAATTAAAAATGGAAGCTGGATCACATATGTGAACCATATGAATGACAGGAGAACTTAAAACTAACACTATAATATACATGATAGAGATATATATCTATCTAGCTATAAATATATATATATATATATATATATACACACATACATATATATATATACACACATATATATATATATATATATATATATATATATATATATATATACACACGCACACACAGTACAGACCAAAAGTTTGGACACACCTCATTCAAAGAGTTTTCTTTATTTTCATAGTGAAAATTGTAGATTCACACTGAAGGCATCAAAACTATGAATTAACACGTGGAATTATAGACATAACAAAAAAGTGTGAAACAACTAAAAATATGTCATATTCTAGGTTCTTCAAAGTAGCCACCTTTTGCTTTGATTATTGCTTTGCACACTCTTGATGAGCTTCAAGAGGTAGGTCACCTGAAATGGTCTTCCAACAGTCTTGAAGGAGTTCCCAGAGATGCTTAGCACTTGTTGGCCCTTTTGCCTTCATTGGGTTCAGGTCTGGTGACTGTGGAGGCCAGGTCATCTGGTGCAGCACCCCATCACTCTCCTTGGTCAAATAGCCCTTACACAGCCTGGAGGTGTGTTTGGGGTCATTGTCCTGTTGAAAAATAAATGATGGTCCAATTAAACGCAAACTGGATGGAATAGCATGCCGCTGCAAGATGCCGTGGTAGCCATGCTGGTTCAGTATGCCTTCAGTTTTGAATAAATCACCAACAGTGTCAATAGCAAAGCACCCCCAACACCATCGCACCTCCTTCTCCATGCTTCACGGTGGGAACCAGGCATGTAGAGTCCATCCGTTCACCTTTTCTGCGTCACACAAAGACACGGTGGTTCGAACCAAAGATCTCAGATTTGGACTCATCAGACCAAAGCACAGATTTCCACTGGTCTAATGTCCATTCCTTGTGTTCTTCAGCCCAAACAAGTCTCTTCTGCTTGTTGCCTGTACTTAGCAGTGGTTTCCTAGCAGATATTTTACCATGAAGGCCTGATTCACACAGTCTCCTCTTAACAGTTGTTCTAGAGATGTATCTGCTGCTAGAACTCTGTGTGGCATTGACCTGGTCTCTAATCTGAGCTGCTGTTAACCTGCGATTTCTGAGGCTGGTGACTCGGATTAATTTATCCTCCGCAGCAGAGGTGACTCTTGGTCTTCCTTTCCTGGGGTGGTCCGCATGTGAGCTAGTTTCTTTGTAGCTTGATGGTTTTTGTGACTGCACTTGGGGACACTTTCCACCTAGAATATGACATATTTTCAGTTCTTTCACACTTTTTTGTTATGTCTATAATTCCACATGTGTTAATTCATAGCTTTGATGCCTTCAGTGTGAATCTACAATTTTCATAGTCATGAAAATAAAGAAAACTCTATGAATGAGAAGGTGTGTCCAAACTTTTGGTCTGTACTGTGTATCTATCTATCTATCTAAAAAACTCAAACTAGACACAGTTCTACCCCTTTACACTTCTTGTCTATTGTACACTCTTACTCAGAATTTACTAAGGCTGTGCATGTCCTTTGATAAATCTTGTGCAAATATAGAAATGCCCCCCCTCGCTCTACCGTACACTCCTTCTCTACCTCACAGGAAAAGTGGACGTAGGGATTTTGTTCTATTGCTTTGAGGCCAGGATTCCATTGTGGTTTTTTGTCCATCATAAAAAACACCAGAAAAACTGTCCCAGCTTTTTCCTGCTGTTTGTCAGTTTTTCTTGTGTTTTTTTTTCTTGCATTTTTGCTGGTGTGTGGAAACCAAAAAATTTACTAAACTTTTTTTTCTTCAAAATTTAAATACGTGAAAGCGGAGGACTATGCCAGATTTTGTGGATTGCAATGATGAACAGCGCTTTTTTTTTTTAATGTCAATAAAAGGGTTAACAAGGGCTGAGAGGGAGTGTTTAAAAAAAAATATTTCAATGTGTTGTGGTTTTTTGTAATAGAATTTTCCGGCTTAATAGTGGAAGGTGTCTTGTAGACATAATCTATTACTAGGCCGGGGCTTAGCGTTAGCCCCCAAATCAGCTAACCCCCAATTATTACCCAGATACCCACCGCCACAGGGGTTCCGGGAAGAGCAGGTACCAACAGTGCCGGAGCGTCAAAAAAGCGCTCCATGGCCTAGGTGGTAACAGGCTAGCGTTATTTAGGCTGGGGAAGGCCAGTAACAATGGTCCTTGCCCACCCTGGTAACATCAGGCTGTTGCTGCTTGGTTGGTATCTGGCTGATACTGAAAAAATTAGGGAACCAAACACTTTTTTTTATTTATAAAACAAATTTAAATAAATACACATAGGGTTCCCCCTATTTTCAGTATCAGCCAGATACCAACCAAGCAGCAACAGCCTGACGTTGCCAGGGTGGGCGAGGACCATTGTTACTGGCCCTCCCCAGCCTAAATACCGCCAGCCTGTTACCGCCTAGGCGCGCCATTTTTGATGCTCCGGGCCTGTTGGTACTGGCTCTTCCTGGCATCCCTGCGGCGGTGGGTACCAGGGAAATAATTGGAGGTTAGCGCTAGCTGATTTTTGGGCTAACGCTAAGCCCTGGCTTAGTAATGGACTCCGTCCATAAGATGGCTTCCCCTACAAACCCTGAAAATTCAATTATAAAAAACAAGACACATTGAAAAGCAATTTTTATTAAAAAAAAAAAAACACTCCCTCACAGCCCTCGTTAAGCATTTTATTGAATAAAAAAAAAAAAAAAAAAAACGCTGGTCATCGTTGAAGTCCACCGAATCTGACGTAGTCTTCCGCATTCACGTATCTGAAATGAGAAGAAAAGAAAAACAAGAAATATGGGTTAGTACATTTTTTTTGCTCTCCCCTGGGAAGAGCGCACATAATGCAGTGTGTTCCTAAACAGGGAGCCTCCAATTGTTGCTAAACTACAACTCCCATCATGGGGGCTGTAGTTAACCAACAGCTGGAGTCTACTTGTTTGCAAACACACTGCCAGAAAGGCTCTGTTCCCATTATGCAAAATGCATAATGTGAACAGAGATCTGTCCCTCTGCCCTTGGATTACTACTCCCATCATGGCACAGAGTCTGTCCCATGATGGGAGTAGTTATAGTACCGCAGCGCTGCTGAGGGATGGCACTTGCACATCCCCCGGTTGCGAGACTTTTAGGACTACTACTCCCATCATGGACAGACTATGCCCATGATGGGAGTTGTAATCCAGGGGCTGAGGTGCAGATCGCACCGGGTCATTCTGCAGAGACCCGAATTTAAGTTAACAAGCCAGCGGTACATGCGGCTACATCGCGCTGCCTGCCGACTTGTATATACACTGTCATAATTCATAATTTGCAGGTATAGAAAGGGTGAGAGATCTCCCAGGAGGTGGTGATCGTCAGACTTACCTTTTTCGTCGTGAAGCTCACTGGATCCTTAAATTGGAAGCTACCGAGTAGAATTAGCACCTTTGTTATAATATATCATCATTGGGAACTTTTTGCCATTACTTAATGCTAGTTTAGATCATTTATGTTTTTGCATGATTCTGTTTTGGTCTACATATTTATGTTTAATGTGTATTTTAGCTTGTTTTACGAGCGGAGCCAGGACTTACTTTAGGGAGTCACATGATATCCTCTGTTTACATGTATCACGTGATGAGTGACGTCTCCGGATGGGACGCCTATTTTAGGTGTCGCCCGGAGACGGAAGTCATTCACCGGCTTGAGGAAGCACCAAACAGGCGTGAAACAACTTGTTCCGGAGCTCCTGTCCCCCCCGCCTCCACTTATGCTTTCGCCTGGTGTACTGGTGACAGAATAAAGAGTTGAATTCCTGGTGAGTGCGATCCTTCTTCTATGTCCATGCATGAACTTTCTTTTCTCTGTTTATGGAGACGCACCACTACAGGCAACCCTCTAGCTAGCCCCGCAGCCCCCTTTGGATGCTATTAGTGCCAGTAGCCTTTAATTCTGGTAGTGCCGGATCCGTGTTCTTCTATATATTGAAAATACTGCTTGCTGTTCTTCTTGGATACCTGAGCACACAGTAGAAGGGCGAATAGCCAAGATAGCATGATGGATGTTGACATGGCAGCGGAGCTTGGAGAGTCCGAGTCCAATGTACAGGCTAATAGAGTGGAGGCGGGGGAGTATTTTCTGGCATGTAATGTCAAAGACCAGATTTCAGTGATGAGTGCTAAATCACTTGAACAAAGAATGATCACTCTGGCTGACAAAGAGTGCCGTCTATTTTGGACTATCAATTCTTTGGAATCTTACCTGGTCAGTAAGCGCACTCCCAGAGGTTTGCGAGTCTACAAACACCCGTCACAGTTTACAGACGATCCAGTGTTTATGGCCGAATGGGATGAGGCGCATTGTGAGCATGCTAACAATCTGACTAAATTGGTTTTAAACAAGAATAAAATGGAATATGAAATGATTACCATTGATTTGTGCAAAACCAAGAAAGAATATCATACTAGAGTGAGTGATTCTATCTACAATGCTTTTCTTAAGTTGGAGAGAAAAATAGATAAGGCAGACTATGATTCGGCCGATATTTTCACATGGAATAAGAAGAACCAGAAACGTAGAAGGGCTCCCTTCAATCGCAGACGAGGCAATCAACGTCGTCAACCGTCAGATTTTTGGACTTCAGATTCTGACGCTAGCCAGTCGGATGATATGGCCCGTCCACAAAGAATGGAGGATAGGAGACGTTCTGTAAAGATGGATAATAAGCCAAGCCCCAAATGTGATGTCATCAATGTCCCCTCTGGTTCTGGCCCTTTAGGAAAAGAACCAGAAGGGGTAGGGGCCGCAAGAGAAGGAGGTGCCCAAGTGAAGAGGAAGGAGGTGTCATGGAGGAAGGATCAGTGACTATTGACAATGATTTAGTTGTCAACCTTTTGGACATTCCATTACCTAAGGATTGTTGTTCACTATTGTCCAAGGGGTTAAATTTTGGTTTGCAGGAACCTTTTGATCTAGTCCAGTTTAGAATTGATCTGCTAAAAGCCACACGCAAAATCAATTTGCATAAAATTTTCCACAAGAGTAAATTTTCTAATGAACAGGTATCTAGAGAAGGTGAAATTCCAGCTATTGTTGGTCCCCTGGGTTTCTCCCCGATTTTGGGGGCATCCCCGGGTGACCTTGAAATGCTCGATCTGTTATGTCACCTATCTGAAGATACCACTGAGCCTCCTTCCCTCCTAACTGACAGAGAGATATTGGCATTTAGGGGTGGTAACCCTTCCACGTATTCGCCTCCCATCCCTATGGGCAGCTCTATTGATCTGTTCACTCGGGCGGTTGAACGCGACGTGAAGGCTTTGGTTTACCCCCGTATGGAGCAAAATCTGTCATTTAAGGAGAGAAGGGCGCTTAGTTGGTTAAGGTCTCGGTCTGACTTGAAGATTACAAAGGCGGATAAAGGGGGAAGTACAGTGGCAATGCCACTTGCAATGTATGAAGCTGAGAAAGCTCGCCTCCTGGGAGATACAGTAACTTATAAACGCCTTGATAATAATCGTACTAATAAAACCCTCATTCAACTACGTACTTTTTTAAGAACTAAAGTAGAAATAGGACAGATCAATATCAAAACTGCAGAAAAATTAATACCCAAACATCCTCAGTTTGCCAAATGGTATTATTTACCAAAGGTTCACAAGTTGCTGAGCCGACCCCCTGGTCGCCCTATTGTGGCGGGGATCGGCTCGGCGACTGAATACCTTTCTCAGTACATAGAGTGGCTTTTGAAACCCCTTTTACCTTCCACAGCATCTTATGTTAAAGATACAGGGGACCTCCTAACACAATTGCACGATTTTTCATGGCAAGAGACTTACAGACTTACTTCCATTGACGTCGAGAGCCTGTACACCCGCATCCCGCATGGTGCGGGTGTACAGGCTATCCGTGAGGTTTTGACAGAGACGGACAAGACTGAAGACTTTATCACTTTTGTAACTGATTCCTTAATGTTTATTTTGACGCACAATGAATTCATTGATGGAAACATGTGGTATAGGCAGGAGACCGGGACTGCCATGGGCAGCCCGGTCTCCTGTACATATGCCAATTTTTGACGTTTTTTGAGCGGCGTTACATATTTTCCTCCGTTAACCCTTATGTTCAGAATATCAAACTCTATTTAAGATATGTGGATGATATTCTGGTAGTTTTGGAGGGATCTGAAGAGCGTTTTGCTTCTTTTGTTGATTTTCTGAACATAACCAACAAGGAAAATATGTTGTTTACGTCTGTTTTTGGGGGTTTTGACCTGAGTTTCTTGGATGTTAAATTGGTCGTGAGGAATGGCGCGCTTACCACTGAGGGCTACCGCAAGGAGATTGCTCGCAATTCCTTGCTCCATTTTGATAGTTCCCACCCCTTACATGTTAAGCGCGGCATTCCTTACTCCCAATTTCTCCGTTTGCGTAAAGTAAACAGTGACAACACGACTTTTTTGACTCAGGCTACTGACTTAAAGAAAAGACTAACAGAACGACACTATCCTGAGAGTGTAATTGAAGACGGTTTTGACAGAGCTGACAGTTAGACGGACGGATCTACTTAGACCTAAGGGTAGAGTAGACCTGAAACCAAAGAGTTTTATATTTTCATTGGCTAACTCCCATATGAATCGCACGGTTGCTAATGCCATTAGAAATAATTGGTACATTATTGAGTCAGATACTGATCTCAAGGATGTTGCCAAAAACTGTCCTCTCATCACTTATAGGAAAAATCGAACACTAGGCGATAAATTGAAGCACGTCCAATCTGTTGGACAAAAACCAGCCCGAAAGGGTTGTGAATGGCTTTCTGGTTCTATGCCTAAGGGCAATTTCCGATGCGGCAATTGCTCATTTTGTTCCCAATTCTTGTGTACTAAAAATCTACGGTTTGGGTTTTTTTTGTATGAAATTACTGATTTAATCACGTCTTACCTCTTTTGTGGTCTATAGCATTTTTTGTCCCTGCGGTTTCTTCTATGCGGGCAAAACCATTCGACCCCTCCATGTGAGATTCCGTGAACATTTACGTTCAATACGGACCGGAGTTGGTGTCCCTAGGTTAGTTGCCCACATGGAAGAAGCCCACCAAAAGGATCCAAGTGTCCTTAAAGGGGTAGTCCAGTGGTGAAAAACTTATCCCCTATCCTAAGGATAGGGGATAAGTTTGAGATCGCGGGGGGTCCGACCGCTGGGGCCCCCTGCGATCTCTCTGTACGGGGCCCCGGCTCTCCGCCGAGATAGCGGGTGTCGACCCCCGCACGAGGCGGCGGCCGACACGCCCCCTCAATACATCTCAATGGCAGAGCCGGAGATTGCCGAAGGCAGCGCTTCGGCTCTGCCATAGAGTTGTATTGAGGGGGCGTGTCGGCCGCCGCCTCGTGCGGAGGTCGACACGCCCCCTTCCAGCGGGCTGTCGGGGCTCCGTACAGGAGATCGCAGGGGGCCCCAGCTGTCGGACCCCCCGCGATCTGCAACTTATCCCCTATCCTTAGGATAGGGGATAAGTTGCTCACCACTGAATCACCACTGGACTACTCCTTTAAATTTGCGGGTATAGAAAGGGTGAGAGATCTCCCAGGAGGTGGTGATCGTCAGACTTACCTTTTACGTCGTGAAGCTCACTGGATCCTTAAATTGGAAGCTACGGGTAGTTTGGGCTTTAATGACCGAGTAGAATTAGCACCTTTGTTATAATATATCATCATTGGGAACTTTTTGCCATTACTTAATGCTAGTTTAGATCATTTATGTTTTTGCATGATTCTGTTTTGGTCTACATATTTATGTTTATGTGTATTTTAGCTTGTTTTACGAGCGGAGCCAGGACTTACTTTAGGGAGTCACATGATATCCTCTGTTTACATGTATCACGTGATGAGTGACGTCTCCGGATGTGACGCCTATTTTAGGTGTCGCCCGGAGACGGAAGTCATTCACCGGCTTGAGGAAGCGCCAAACAGGCGTTAAACAACTTGTTCCGGAGCTCCTGTCCCCCCCGCCTCCACTTATGCTTTCGCCTGGTGTACTGGTGCCAGAATAAAGAGTTGAATTCCTGGTGAGTGCGATCCTTCTTCTATGTCCATGCATGAACTTTCTTTTCTCTGTTTATGGAGACGCACCGCTACAGGCAACCCGCAGCCCCCTTTGGATGCTATTAGTGCCAGTAGCCTTTAATTCTGGTAGTGCCGGATCCGTGTTCTTCTATATATTGAAAATACTGTCATAATTCATAATCTCCGCCGCCGGGAGAGGGGAGCTCTGATTGGTCAATAGATATTCTCCAATCAGAGCTCCCGTCTCCGGCGGGGATTAGGAATTATGACAGCTGTATATAGGAGCCATCGGGGAGCGCGATGTAGACGCATGTAAGGCCGTTAATTTAGTTAATAAATGTGGATCGCAACAGATCTCCAGAGAATGATCTGATGCGATCCGCATTTAAGTTAAAAAGCCGGCGTTACATGCAGCTACACTGCGCTCCTATATACACTGACATAACTGATAATCCCCGCCGGAACAAGGGAGCTCTGATTGGAGAATAGTTATTGACCAATCAGAGCTCCCCTTTCCCGGCGGCGGGGATTATGAATTATGACAGTGTATATACAAGTCGGCGGAGAGTGCATTGTAGACGCATGTACCGCCGGCTTGTTATCTTAATAAATGCGGATCGCAGCGGGTCTCTGCAGATCCACACCTCAGCCCCTGGACTATAACGCCCACCACGGACAGAGTCTGTCCATGATGGGAGTAGTAGTCCTAAAAGTCCGGCAGCCGGGGGATGTGCTAGTGCCATCCCTCAGCAGCGCTGCAGTACTACAACTAGTACCATCATGGTACAGACAATGTCCCATGATAGGAGTAGTAGTCCAAGGGCAGATCACTGCAGTTCACTCTCCTGCGATCCGCAGTTATTAACTATACAAGCCGTCGGTAGATGCGGCTACACTGCGCTGCACGCTCCTATGTACAGTTCTTATAATTCATAATCTCGGCCAAGAGAGGGGAGCTCTGATTGGTGAATAGCTATTGACCAATCAGAGCTCCCGTGTCCCGACGGTGGGGATTATGAATTATGACAGTGTATACAAGTGTCGGTGGAGGTGCAGTGTAACTGTATGTACCACCGGCTTTTACAGTTAATAAATGCGGATCGCAGCGGGTCTCTGGTTAATGACTTGCTGCGATCTACACCTCAATCCCAGGACTATAACTCCCATCATGGGCATAACTTCCAAACGGCTGGAGATATTTCGATAATACTTTGTCACATGTTACTTATATGTCCACTTAAAATATAGGATAGTTAATGTAACCCTTAACTACTCCCATTTGTAAGGGTCTGGGTTTTTGTTTAAAGTCCCATGCAAATCAATGGGAAATGTATGTTCCCACATAACTTCCGTATGGCTGGACATATTTCAATACCTGGTACACATTACGGGTCGGGATAGGAGGACGGGATAGGAGGACGGGATAGGAGGTCGGGATAGGAGGTCGGGATATGGCAACAATATATGAGAACGGGATATGAAGTCAAAAGCTTCCTCCTTTATTTTCCTCCCCAACAAGGATTAGAAAGGAAAAACCAGGCAATGCTGGGTACTCAGCTAGTATATATATATATATATATATATATATATATATATATATATATCCCCATTAGCCAAAGCTTGAAGTGGATGAACAAATGCATGATTTGGGGGTAGGCAGCAGGTAAATGACTTAATTTATGCATCTTATACTGCATTTGTATTCCTCATTAAACTTAAGAATCTACTAAACCATTAAAATAAGGGCATTAGACTTGGCATTGTTTAAAAGAAAATTTCATTTGCAAGCTGAAATATGAATGCAAAACTGATTTCTTGCAGAACAAATTGTACAATATAGATGGATTTATGTTTTTCCTTCAGATGAACAGTTTGTTCAAAATGAACAGTTAAAGAGGATAATATGGTTAAATGTGGGTGGCTCAAGACACAATATCATTAATTCAGGGAAGGACAACCACTGTAGAATTTGGAAGTCAGTTTTACCACTCCAGAATCCAGTTTTATATTAGTCAGGCTTTAAAACTACTAATGAATGATTAAAAAACTGCTTTAAAAAAATTAGCACCAGCAGCTTTATTACTGGCTACCAGCTTTGGGCATTGCCTAGCTATTCATATACTATGTCTGACAGGGTCAAAAAACTCACACACAAAAGGTTTCTAAGAAACAATATAAATAAGCAAATGTAGTCAACCTTAACACCTTCCAGGAAAAAAACTTTTTTCCACATATCAACTGGCTCCAGAAAATTAAACAGATTTGTAAATGACTTCTATTAAAAAATCTTAATCCTTTCAATAATTTTGAGTAGAAGAGGTTTGCTATGAGTTATATTATTATTAGATGGACTAAATATTATTATTAGATGTACTAAATATATATATTGAGTCCATCTAGGCATGAAACAATATAATAGCAGCGCCCCCTGTACGCGCTAAGGGAAATAACGCCCGCCACCTGAGTTCTAGCGCTGCAGTTCCCCTGTATGGGGAAACTACTCAAAGTCAGCAGTTTCATACGCTGACAGTATCATGTAAGCCTTAAAAACCACAATACCAGAGTCATAATACTGCAGTCCTCCTTGTATAAGAAATCTTTTCTTATCAATAGATCTCATGCGCACTGACAGCAATAGGACAGCTGCGCGAATCAGAAGGTATACAACAGACCACACGCGTGACAGAAAGCCACATGAATTACAATGTATCCAGAAACCACAACATAATATAACCCTTAGCCACCTCGAGTGGGTATTCCTATCTAAGAATTGAACATGAACATTTTATCATTGATGTTAACAACAGAATTTTTAATGTGTTTATGTGTTTTTATGAATGAATCTCTCACAAGACTTTTGACATGTATGTGTAACGTCAGTGAGCAGCGCATACCTATGACACCTTGTTAGGTCCGCACCGGCTGTTGATTTTGGCGGACACATTTTATTCATATATAATGCTGTGTAATGTGTGTATGTACAATTGCTGTAGTCATTGAAAAGGAGGTAAGAAACCTCGAAACGCGTCTGGAAAAGCAAAATAAAGGATTACTTGGATTACATACCAGTCTACCTTGAAGTTTCTCTGACGGTTGGCGCCGATCATCCGGAATTATTTTTCCAGCTTTTTTTTCCCTTGAGAATATACCTATCGAGTGTGGAGGAAGTCCCCCTCGAAAATCCGGACGGCTGCACCGCTACCCAAAAATGCTATAATGTTACTAAGGTTGTTGTATACCCAATACAACCTTATAGGGTGAGTTGCCATTTTACACTACTCACCTTAAACATCTATGTGATCAAACATACAGCGCAATGGGAAGCTCTGCCTTGTGCTTTTTCCTGTCTATGTTTATAGTTCAGACATTTACATACGCAGCAATACCACATGTTTATTTTTGCTTACATTATTTTATTGAAACAATGGGAAAGGTTTTATTAAAGAAGGTGCTTAAATGGGTATTCCAGGAAAAAAACTTTTTTTTTATATCAACTGGCTCCAGAAAGTTAAACAGATTTGTAAATTACTTCTATTAAAACATCTTAATCCTTTCAATAATTATCAGCTGCTGAAGTTGAGTTGTTGTTTTCTGTCTGGCAACAGTGCTCTCTGCAGACATCTCTGCTCGTCTCGGGAACTGCACAGCGTAGAAGAGGTTTGCTATGCAGATTTGCTTCTAAACTGGGCGGTTCTGGATAACCCCTTAAGGTGACTTTAGTACTTACATGTCAGTGGACATGCTTCGGAAGGATGCATGCTTGTCTTGGGGCTAACGCTGATGCTTTCTTTTTGTGGACTGGCAATTTCCTGTTGGAGATCCCTCCCTCCAACTACAAGTCCTAGGATCCCTTGATTGTAAGTGTGAGGTCAGTTCTCTCCCTCCAACACATAGGCCACCCCACTCATTACAAAGCAGCTGAGCTGCGTTGCATGCTGTGCTGTGATTGAAACAATTCACTGCAGCCCCCACCCCCACCCCACATCCAACAACTGCTCCAGTCCTGTAATGTCTCGGGCCCCACTGTAACCTGGGAAAAGCTGAGAGAACACTAATTTTGTATCCTGCTAAGAATGAACATTGTGCCAAGATCACATAAGAATTGTGAGACCAGCCCCAGCACAGCATTGATCAGTATTATCAGCACTCCATTCCTGCAGGCTGCCATGGCTTTCTGCACAGATGGTTCGCCAATCAGAAGGGACAGAGACAGGTAGGAGATTGCCGTCTGTCATAACAGCTGATCGGGACCCTATAATTTAATTGTAATGGTCCCAATCAGGAAGTAAATGTGCTGTGTAATTAAGGGTTTAAATAGGACATGTTGCTAACCTCTATAAAATAGCTTAGGGTGCCCTGATCACACATATTTTACAGTTTCTTGGGACACAATTTCATTCCTAAAATTCCTAATCCTAGTAAAACATTAACATTTCTAATATACTTCATAAGAAATTTTTATTTCCTTTCTATAGAAATCATGGCTTGTAAAATCATGACTTTGTCGAAGCTGAAACACAGGAATGGACAAAGTCCAGTAAGTGAGGGTGGGCTAGCACTCCTCTGTGCTCTCTCCAGTCTGAAAGGACTCCTCTGTGCTCTCTCCTGTCTGATAGGACTCCTCTGGGCTCTCTGCTGTGTAATAGTACTCCTCTGTGCTCTCTCCTGTCTGATAGCACTCCTCTGTGCTCTCTCCTGTCTGATAGGACTCCTCTGGGCTCTCTGCTGTGTAATAGTACTCCTCTTTGCTCTCTCCTGTCTGATAGCACTCCTCTGGGCGCTCTGCTGTCTGATAGCACTCCTCTGGGCGCTCTGCTGTCTGATAGCACTCCTCTGGGCGCTCTGCTGTCTGATAGCACTCCTCTGGGCGCTCTGCTGTCTGATAGCACTCCTCTGTGCTCTCTGCTGTCTGATAGCACTCCTCTGCGCTCTCTCCTGTCTGATAGCACTCCTCTGCGCTCTCTCCTGACCTATCAGGCAAAGATTATTCTGGGAACAAGTGAAGAGGGAGATGTGTGTGAAGGTATAGGGTCTTTCAGTAGGAGAGCAAAATGTAGTTTTCAGATAGCGTATAGGGGTATAGGTGTGTAAAGTGGGCAAGCCTTACTTATTTAAAAAAAGGGAAAGTTTGGGGGGGAAATCAGAAGGGATTTTGTTTTTCCTACCCTACTAGTACAGTGGCAGTGGAGTATGATACCAGAGCACTCCAACAGTTCTGTAGACCAATTGGCACTAAAACTGGCCACTAAGGAAATAAGGAACTATTGCTACCAAACAACTAACATATATTTTTAGGAGCCTAGTAAACAAAAGGTTCCTCTAACAGATAAATAAAATATAAAGCTGAATTTTGTAAGAGTGTCTCATTAGTAACAACATTTTCAATTCAAATGATGAATTCTCAGTATCAAAGTGTACAATGTCACAGCTAAACAAGCAGAACTAAACATCTGGGGCATGAGAACATTCACATGTCTATCTTTGATGGAGCGGCTCTAAGGACCCCTCAAATTCCAATTTATGTTAATAAACTGATGCTCAAATGTTGGCATTTGCCTACAATATAATTAATTACTGAAGTTAAGTGATGATTTATTAATGTAGGATTGTACTTCAAACCTACAGGACAGATTCAAAAACATGCACAAAATAAAAAATAAAAAGGAGGGCAGACTTGGCAAGGGATTTTATGTTCACTTTTCTTGTATAAAATTCCATACATAATCCTAATTATTTTTAACCTTTTCATGCTGAATGTTTTTATTCAGATTTGACATAGCAATTAACATTATAAAAGACACACACACACTTAACTTTGTGAAGGAAGACCAAATGCTTTGTGACCTGTCATGTCTAGTCTGCACACAATGCATGTTTTTAGTCTGGTTTCAATGAAGTCTCTAGACTCATAACATTTTTTAATATCTGGCGTGAAATTGAGATGTCTTATAAGAATAAAAAACAAAACAAAGATATAATAGATGTCTAGTGTAAAAAAAAAAAAAAAGTAACAAGCATTCCATAGGATTATATGGAATACTATATATTATTCCCCATACAGATCAATAGTAATAAACTTGAAGTGTAGAGCAAAGTTGACATTGACCTTATTAGAAAAGAAACTAGTTTTCCACCAATACAGTGGTCCCTCAAGTTACAATATTAATTGGTTCCAGGATGACCATTGTATGTTGAAACCATTGTATGTTGAGACCAGAACTCTATGGAAACCTGGTAATTGGTTCTAAAGCCCCAAAATGTCATCCAAAAATAGGAAAAAGTGAGAATTAAAGAAAAATAAGTAGATGACTAATATAGATAAAGCAAATCCTTACAAATAAAAGTAAGAAATCTGCTGGGAGCTGTAAATCACTGTCTATGTCAGTGTTTCCCAAGCAGGGAGCCTCCAGCTGTTACAAAACTACAACTCCCAGCATGCCCGGACAGCCAAAGGCTGTCTGGGCATGCTGGGAGTTGTAGTTTTGCAACAGCTGGGGGCACCCTGCTTGGAAAACACTGGTCTATGTAGAGGACAGGAGCTTCTTCGGGGTACTGTACAGAACACGCAGTGTCCTTAAGAAAAAAATAAAATAAAATAAAAAATAAAAAAAAACATGGAGTCTCCCTCACCTGGTGTCCAAAGGAGCAGCTAGCCCTGGTACAGGTAAAGTGTACAGAACATGTAATACCTCTCTGTACTGTAGGGGGCACTACCAGACATCAGTCAGTGCATACGCTTCAGTAATACAGGTGTTTTACCAGTAAATTGCCCATTCTGATTGGTCAGTTTTCTCGGCCATTGACAAGTTTCACAGATCTGGACTGTCTTTGTCCAGATTGTCATTGTATGTTGAGTCTGGTTTCAACTTACAATGGTCCAGAAAAGACCATTGTATGTTGAAACTATTGTATGTTGAGGCCATTGTAAGTTGAGGGATCACTGTACAATGATTCTGTATAAGTGAATTTACAATTTTCTACTGACAGTTCACCACACTGAAAAAATAAATGCATCAGGGGGTAGTCTGATTGGCACCACATTTTTATTCTGCAGCAGGGCAATGGAAGAGATTTATCAAAAACCTAAACAGAGGAAAAGTTGACAAGCCGCCCAGAGAATTGCCTTTTTAAGCCTCAGATTGATTGTTATGGTCAACTGGTCAACTTTTCCTTCGCACAGATTTTGATAAATCTCCCCCAATGACCCAAAACATACATTATTGGTGAAAATTAGTAAGGTAACACAGCAGGTCCACACTAGTTGGGGCATTACATTAATATTATAGAAGATATGATAGATGACCATATGTCACCGTAAACAAGGAGTGGAGAGGGAAGTAAGAGGTTTTGGCCAGTAAATATATAAAGTTTTAAATGAATTTTTTATTTATTTTTTCCTTCAAGTAAACACTTTTTTAAATAATTTACACCATCTCTATAACTTTTGCCTGTACTACAGTGGCATCAAAAGATTGTATTATATTATTAGCGCTATTTCAGGTCTAGACTATGGTGGGGCTGGGATTTTCAGCCATAAAACATGTGCACTTGTATTATGTTTGTGTGAAATCAGCCATACATGCATTCACACAGTACTACTGCCAATGTTTCTAATGTTAAGTGCTATTTGTTCTATGCTTAAAATATTACTTACTTTTACAAATGCAAAATCTCAGTATTTATTCAATTACATCAGCTTTAGTCTGCCTGAGTGACTTTTAGGCTTGGGCTACATGGCAATACTGGGTGCAAGACAAGTTGAAAAGCCAAAATTCACTGTGCAGAGCTGCCTGAATTCCATCTGTTGAAAGTGAATATGGTAAAATTGTGGCACCTCAGTTGCTGCAACCACAACCCAACAGAAATCAGTCCAGAAGATGGAATCCATTGCAGTTATGACAACTTGGCTACTGCAGTGCAACCACATTCACATTCCCCAGCTGCAACGGTAATGCAGGCAGTGTGAAATTATGTAAATACATCACTGAAACTCTTTTTAACACTGAGCTTTTTTTCTATGACATTACTGATAAGCAAACTGCAAACTGTTCAATGTTATATATTCTTCTTTACAGCAAACCATGACTGCCATTCTTCACCACATCATTTAAGATGATGGCATTCAAGATGGCTTGGCGGGCAAGATATATGTTTACATTTACATTTCTGCCATTCTAAACATGCACAAGACTACGGCATTCAATCTACAAATTTGGTGTAAGTCCCATAGACTTGCATGTTATTTCAGAAAAATCCGTAGATTCAACACCCTAGTCTTGCCCAAGCCATCACTTGAGTTGAACATTAAAGGATGGGGCTAATTTAGTAAAACATAACTAGTTAAAGATGAAGATTCACTAATACTTGCCCTCCTGCTCAGATAGCAAAAGCATTTAATTGTTCATTTTTAAAAACGTACCTGTTTGTCCTTTTAAATTAACCCTTCAGAGTGGTGATACTGTTATTTTTGGGCTCTTACTGCTGTTACAGAGCTCCTTTGCAGCACCATGGATGAGAGGGAAGCCAAGATATAACATTGTGGAGCATCTCCAGAAGCAGTCTTGCTTCGCTTGCAGGCACTTACTCAGTCTAGACTTGTTACTAGAGACAAAATTCTCTTTTCAACAGGCAGTCGAAAGCATATTGAAAAGAAGGGAGACATCTAATTGCCAATATAGTGACCAATACTTTTCTAGGGTAAGGAGTATTTTCTTTTATAAACAAAGTGGTTTACAAATATGGAATTTCATAGGCTATCAAATAAAGGTAAGTTTATTTAAACAGCAGTGTCTTTCTAAATGGTAAACAGTGGAGCACCTGCCTTAAAAACGGCAACCTTACAGTTGCCCTTTTGTCTCAGATTCTGGCATTATATAAAAAAAGACAATTGTGCATCTGGAGCAATAGAAATACATTATTTACTGTGAATAGGTGGGCCACTACAATGTTATTGAAAGCTCTGGTGTTAAGTCCTGCTGCATAGTCCTGTGCTGGGTGAACACTGAACACAGCGATATTGGCATCATACACCCTAATTTACACAAACTAGAGATATCTACGGTTTGTTCAGATTGAGGAGGATAACCCAGTGGGTTGTATGCAGTGATCCCCCAGCTCAGCTGCACAAGATCCTCAGAACACAAACTCCTTTATTTTGGAAGTAATTTCTTTAGAGGTCAAATAATAATTATGTTCTCCTGCACTTTGAAAGATCCTACTGGGTCTGACAGTCATCCTCCCGGCATTCTTGTCATAACAAGGCCATCCATAAGACTGAACATTGTTTTATAGACATTACTCCATGGTTAAGCGTTATGGCTTGCAAGCACACCAATCATTCTCGCTGCTCTGTTGCTGGGATAACAAGCTTTACTCTGTACTTCATTATAGTCAAGCAGGCATTATACAGACGAATCTACACACAGCAAGACAAATCAGATACAGAAGGAACCGCCAGAAACAATGAAATTGGTCACATAGGTAAAGCCTAATAGGAAAAAAGAAAACTGTTTATAGGGACCATTATTCCCCAACACATCTGAAATATTTCCCAATGTCTCTTTTTTGATACAATATATGCCCGCAAATCACTGCCACTATAGAGGCTTCTATCTTGGCGTCCTTAGTACAGCTCTCCTCAGAGGTGGCCTCCCACGCGTCACCACAGGTAAAGGAGCTGGAGCAGCGTTACATAGCTGTTGATGATGATCTTAAGGTTACTAAATCTGATTCATGCCTGTTGGCACAATCTCATAAGGCCCTTCAAGACAAAGTGGAGGACTTCTAAAACCGATCTAGGAAAAACAACTTAAGGGTGGTGGGGCTCCCTGAATATATCCTGCACACCCTGCTTGCCATGTTGTGTTCTGTGGACATTGGGCTGGATGGTGGGTACCTTGTAGAAAGGGTGCCCCCCCCCCCCTTCCACAGACAGTCAGAGACCTTACCGTGCTCCTAAGGTCAGACAAGTGATTGTACATTATTTGAATTACGCTGACAATGACTTGGTTATTTGCTTCTTGTTTTTGGCCGAGATGGCACCTCTACTACCTATCCCACTCCTGAGGCTGCAGCTTTATTATTGGACTCGGCTTCGATTGGCTGAGGGACTCTCTGGGCCTACTCTATTGTAGTATGCTGAGTTTTCCTTTTATTGGTCTGCTGCATTGCAGCATGTCCACCAGGGACTCCCAGTGAGGGAGTCGCTGCTCCGTTGCGCCACGGGTGCTATTACATGATTTTGAACATTCTTGTTAGATTATTGGGTGTTCTACATTTTATCCAGTCTGAACTGGATTATTTTACTGCAGTATTTTTTAGGCTGTCATGTTGCACTATAATGTACAGATGCTGCCAAGAGGCACAAAGCATTTGCTCCAATATGCACAGCTTTGGTGAAACAACAAATGCGCTTCACCCTACAGTATCCAGCTACGCTACATGTTTTTGGCCGAGATGGCACCTCTACTACCTATCCCACTCCCGAGGCTGCATCTTTATTGTTGGACTCTGTGGATAACATGGATGTCACTACCAGATCTGTCCAGAAGAGAAGGCGCGATGACGAGAATGTGAATGGCTCGGCTTCAATCGGCTGAGGGACTCTCTGGGCCTACTCTAATTGTAGTATTCAGAGTTTTCTTGTTATTGGTCACCTGCATTGCAGCATGTCCACCAGAGACTCCCAGTGAGGGGGGGGGGGGGGGGGCGCTGCTCCGTTGCACCACGGGCGCTATTACATGATGTTGAACATTCTTGTTAGATTATTGGGTGTTTTGCATTTTATCCGGTCTGAACTGGATTATTTTACTGCAGTATTTTTTAGGCTATTATGTTGCACTATAATGTACAGTCATGGCTGTAAATGTTGGCACCCCTAAATTTTCTCTGAGTCTTTCTCACAGAAAAGGATTCCAGTAACACATGTTTTGCTATTCACATGTTTATTCCCTGTGTGTGTATTGGAACTAAACAAAAAAAAAAAAAAACAAGGGAGAAAAAAAAGCTAATTGGACATAATGTCACACCAAACTCCAAAAATGGTCTGGACAAAATTATTGGCACCCTTAACTTAATATCTGGTTGTGGGGCATGACCTGGCTGCCAGGGATGATGGCCGCGTAGTGTGTGAGCTCCGGCTCTACCACCTGAATAAGCAATCTTAACGAGCATTCTATGACAACATCTCTGGCTTTACTGACTCCTTATACTTGCCTCATCATGACGAACCGCAAAAGAAAGGTACCTGACTCACAAGATGGTGCTGGGCTGCCACACGGTGCTTCCTCCACAGACTCAGCGCAAGGTATACGATCTGCCCCGTCCTCCCTCGTCTCTCACAATCCCATCGCTCCATCACAGACCCAGCTTTAAACCGCTTCTCCCCAGTAACCAGCAACGGAGATGCTTCTCCAGATCCGTGGTTCAACTTGGAAGCAGAGGCGGGAGACTGGCAAGATGGAGGAGATGCGCATTTAGCTACTGCAGATGATGCACTAACAGTCTGCCTTACATCCAAAGCTGCTTGCCACTGATTATGGAGAGGGGACGCAGATAATAGTCTCTAATGTACTGGGAGAGCTCCCTGTGTCTGACCCTCTGTCAGACCTTTCTTAAAAATATAGCTCAGGTGCTGTCTCCTTGTACAATCTCAAGTGTCTGAGCTAGAAGAAAGTCGATCATGTGGAGATAAAGTTTGAGGAGTTCTCTATACTACACGGCACCCTTGTTGAATCTCATACTGACTTGGAAGAAGTTTCAGCACTCAAGTCTAAAGTGGCGGACCTGGAGGACAGGAGCGCCGCAATAATAAGTTGCGGGAAGTGCGCGAGGCGGTACACCCTGTGGACATTTCTGCCTATGTCCGGGATCTCGTTTAAGCAGTGATTCCCTCAGCTTCACATCAAGAATTAGAGGTTGACAGGGCACACCGAATCCCTTGGCCACCCCAACTGGAGGACTCTACTCCTAGGGACATTTTGGCTGGAGTCACTTCTTTCTGATCAAAGAAAAAGTCCTTGAATATTTCAGGAAAAATAGGGGCCTGCCTGCTCCCTACCATAATGTGTCAGTGCAACACTCCAAGCCAGAAGAAATTTGATGCCAATTACCAGAGCACTCAGATCAGCAAAAATAGCTTATCGATGGGGTTTTCCGGTCCGTCTGTTGATAAAGACGAGACAATTCTCTGCAATTCTCTCCCTTTCAGAGGGCACAGAGCAGCTGGCCAAATGGAACATAAAGACGGTTCCTGTTGAAAGTTTACCTCCACGATCAAGGCCTCCACGAATGCAGAAAGAATGGTTCGCTACTTGAAAGTGTTGACTGTTCTTGCATTTGCTTACAGGTGAGGTGATTCGGATGAGATGGTCATCCTCCCTCAGGGTGAACTCTCACTCAATTTTTCATCTCTCACCAACTAATCTTACCTATGCTGTTCTTATTTTGTACCAGGTACATTATCGGTGACCTCCTTCTCTATTTTGAGAGCATGTGTGCTGGATGGGAGGCACGCGCTTACACCCCTGTTACATCTGGTATGCATTTATGCAAGCACTGATGAATTACACTCATTGTTATAAAGATTTCTAGCATTAATGCAAATTGCCTTAACGCCCCCACATAAGCGCTCTTACCTATGGAAGGATGCACTTTCCTTACACAGTGATATAGAGTGTGCAAGAGACGCACCTCTTGCTCAAAGTTACTTGCCGAATCAAACATCCTTTATTTCCCCATATTTTTCACTCGCACTACACTACTAAAGCTAGAGGGGTTTTTATAGCTGTAAAAAATTCTCTCTCCTTCTCATTAAAAGACGTGGTCTCTGATAGCCAAGGCAGATTTGTTATACTTTACTGTACTGTGACTGCCATACCCTTAACCCTGATTGCTTTATATGCCCCTAACTCAGGTCAGGGCTACCCAGCTCTCCTGGGGAAGTCTGGTGGTATGTGGGGACTATAATTCAGTTATGGATCCTGCCCTTGATTCCACCTCCACTTCCCGTTTGCCATCACTCTCCTTATCCTCTTGGGCATGGGAGACCGATTCATATGACATTTGGAGGTTACAGCACACAACGGAGAGAGACTACACATTTCATTCTGGTGTACAAAATTCCTACTCCAGGTTGGATATGGCTCTTGTAGGTAGCTTCCTTACTCCACACGTAATTAGTTCTTCTAGAGAGGATATAAAATGGTCTGTTTTTATCCCATTATCAGATAAAGTTTTCTCTAGTCTTCCATATATGTGGCGTATAAATCCATTCCTAGTGTCACACCCAAGATACTCCAAATGTCTATGTTCTGATATCATAGAATTTTTTAAGCTAAACATTAACTCGATCATTAGGTCTGTTTCCCTCTGGAACAGTCATAAGGCAGTGATCAGAGGTCTTTGCTTAAAAATATAGCTCCATACTGAAAAAAGAACGCGAGCAGAGGATCTCCTCCCTACTCATGGACTTAAAAGATATAGAATTGGCTCATAAACGCTCACCTTCCACTTTGCTTACATCTCAGCTCACTGCATTGCAGAGAGACCTTAGATGTGCATTGTTAGCTACCTTTAAAAAAAATACTATAGAAAAATGCAGGCCACTTACTAGTCTCAAGATAACAAATGTGGTAAATTATTAGTTGGTCATTTACGCGCTAGACAACAAAATTCACGAATTCCACATCTTCTGCACCCGGACTCTAATACTAAACTGGTCACCCCTGTGGAGATTGCTAATTGTTTTCCGGCATTCTATGCGTGCCTTTACAATCTCAGAGATTCTGATCCGGATATACCCAATCTGGAATCTGCAATGCAGACCTTCCTTTCCAGCTTACGAATGCCCAAACTAATTGTTTTCCAACTAGATAAGCTGACAAGAGTCAGAAGATGATCCGCTCTTTGCCTGCTGGTAAAGTTCCTGGGCCTGATGGATTTGCCAGAGTTTACTACAAAACCTTTGGGGAAGTTTTGGGCTCTCACTTTAGAGAATTTTGCCAAGAGGCCATAGTCTCTGGCTCTCTCCCCGCAGAGAACTTACAAGCGGTCATAACAACCCTACTCAAGCCTGGCAAATCCACAGACCTCCCACAAAATTACTGTCCAATATTGCTTCTCAACCCGGACTTAAAAATATTCGCAAAACTTTTAGCAAACCACCTTGCGGTAGTCCTTCCCTCTCTGGTGTCCCCAGACCAGGCAGAATTTGTTTTAGGTCGTCCAAGCTTGTTAACACAAGAAGGCTCTTGGATATTTTTCACCATCTGGAGCGGTCATCTGTGCCTGCGGTGGTTCTTGCTTTGAATCACTAATCCCCTGGGCCGTAGCCCGGGGTAAAACAACCCTATTGAAATAGCCCTGTAGGTTGCCTCCTAAAAATCTGTTCAAGTCTTTTTCAGATAAGGCACTTCCTACACTTACTAACCAAGCCTCCTGTAGGCGTAGACACAGGTTTATTCAATTTTTTCTCCACAGATATATATCGTGCCATAGTGTTTCATTTAATTTAAATGTCAACGGATAGTTCATGCTGACACTGATGCTCCCCGAGCCTGCAGGACAGCTTGAATATATTTGGAATTTGTTTGGGGCTGCTTATCCACCATCCGGACTATCCCGCTTGACACCTTTCATCAATTTTTCTCTTCCGTCCACGCCCAGGGAGATTAGCTACAGTGGAATGGGTTGCAAACTTCTTGATAATAATGTGCACTGTGGACAAAGGCACAGGCATCTGGAGATGGACTTGTAACCTTGAGATTGTTTATATTTTTCCACAATTCTGGTTCTCAAGTCCTCAGACAGTTCTCTTCTCCTCTTTCTGTTGTCCATGCTTAGTGTGGCACACACAGACACACAATGCAAAGACTAAGTGAACACCTCTCCTTTTAATCTGCTTTTAGGTGTGATTTTTATATTGCCCACACCTGTTACTTGCCCCAGGTGAGTTTAAAGGAGCATCACATGCTTGAAACAATCTTATTTTTCCACAATTTTGAAAGGGTGCCAATAATTTTGTCCGGCCCATTTTTGGAGTTTGGTGTGACATTATGTCCAATTTGCTTTTTTTTTCTCCTTTTTTGGTTTAGTTCCAATACACACAAAGGCAATATGTGTATAGCAAAACATGTGTTACTGCAATCCTTTTCTGTGAGAAATACTTCATTTTCTAGAAAAATGTCAGCATTGCCAACATTTACGGCCATGACTGTATATCTCCTATTCTGTTCCCGTCAAGGGACTTTATCATATTAATTTGTTTGTTTTATATGCCAATTGTTTCTAGCACCACTAGATGGCGCTCTTGTATTGTACTTTTAGTATTGTGGTACCCTCCTCTTTTGGTACCCTGCAATCCTTTTAGTTACTACTGATGCAGGTAGCACCCACATCTCACGCATTATTACATGTATGGGGGTTTTCTCCCCACTCACTGTGTACTTTTTCCTGACTAGGGTGCTGTGGATGTGTAGGTCTTGGGTTGGAAGGGGGTGGAGCTCTTTTTATTCTCTGTTTTCTTTGCTTTACGAGGTGGGCAGGGAACTTACACTCACCAACAACCACTGTCATAATCCGTATCAGGTGGTTCAGTGTCCCACCTGAGTCAATGAGTGAAAAAATTTAAGCCCTACTAATTATCGATACTGAGGGGGAGTGTCCTCAACTCAGCCGGTTTTCTTTCCTGTTTTTCTGGTTCTATTTGTTATTGTTTTGTGTGCTCTTCCTAACATTTTTGTTTTGGTCATCAGATGCTCCTAACTGCTTGCAGGGGATGTGAAGTCTGCATCATCGGGTGTTGCGTGTCCTCAGGTAACCACTTGCATATCACCTTACATGTTTCAAACTATGGCGACCGAATGTGAAGGGACTTCAGTCCCCCTCCAAAAGACGTATGGTGTTGCGACACTTACACAAACTTAGAGCTGAGATAGCTCTTTTGCAGGAAACACATTTTTAGGAGGATGATTTCAAAAGGATGAAACAGTTATGGGTAGGGATGTCTACGGTTCACCAGCTAAAAATGGGAAGGCGGGAGTGTTGATTCTAGTGCACAAGCGCTTTGCTCACAAACTCATTTCACAAGACACTGACTCGGAGGGTAGGTTGTGCCATGTGGGTTTCGACTCTAGTTTAGGTAGACTCAGCTTATACTGTATATGTGCTCCTAATGCCCCTTTTTTCAGGGGAGAGGGATATTCTGGTAGAAGGAAATATAAATAAAGTTCATTCCAGTGATTAGGACAGGAGATGTATGCCTGGGGTGACGGTGGCACGTAGGGGAAAGGAGACTGTCTTATCTGACCTTCTACAGAACACTGCCTTGATGGACACTTTGAGACATCTCCATCCTGATGGGCAGGAATTGATGTTTTTCTCTCCTGTTTGGGATGCTTCGTCAAGAATTGATTACTACTTTGCCTCCTCTTCCGTGCTCTATAGAGTAGCAGAGGTTGACATTGCGGACACTGCAATTTTAGATCATGCTCCGCTGATACTTAACCGAAAGGTTCTGACATTTTGTGGCGTATCCCCTCAACACTAGCTATGGACCCTACTTTTCAGGCTCATCTGAATAGCTGGTGGATGGAGTAATGTGCCACTAATGCTGATCATAAAGATAACTCATTTGTTTTGGGAGGCTTCCAAAGCGGTGTTGAGGGGACACATTATGGCCTAAGTTGCTCATAAAAAGAAATCTGCAGTCTTTTTCTCGCTGCTACACGGTCACTTAGGGCTGCGTATACTGCTTTTTCTCAATTTCCCGAATGATAGTAACAAGACTGGAAAATGAAGGAGTATCCGGCTTCTCAGCAAACTGTTAAAATGTCAAGCTTTATTTAAGTCCATTAAAACATAGATAGGAGTTAAAACTGGCACGCCGACATGTTTCGAACCGACAAGGGGTCCTTAATCATGGCAAGTGACAAACAGAACAGTGCTGGTTTTTATAATGTACCTGATGAAAATGGTTATCTGGGTCCTCCCATCCACATAGGCCGGCGTGCGACGGCAGTTCCGGTGGATGTCAGGTGAACATAGTCCCATATGAAATGGGCTATGTGGAAGACCTGTATCGGACCTGTGCATCATTGAACGCTCACTGCTCGTCATTAGGAACAAAATGCACTGGTGTGAACAAGCGTTTAAACAGGTAATAGCAAAACAAATTGCCAAACCTATTATAAATAACTGTGCACTCGATGCAATGAAATTATAAAGATTATAAAAATTGACCTGGAAAAACCAAATGAATACAAACAAATAACTATAAGAATAAATGTGTACATGATATATTAACTAGTACTCCCAATAATATTATGGTGGAATAAACACATCATGTATATGTATAGCCAGGCTAAATGAGTAATATAGGATTAAATCATACAGGCTCCTAACACCCACCCCTAGCTGATCCTATGTTAGTTTTTTGTATGAGTATATATGGGTTACACTCATTTGCATAATCTAACAGGTTGGTATTTAATTAGATTGTGTTTTTTCCATCCATGTTTGAACACAATCCTTTTTTAGTTTTTTCCTGTACATATATATATATATATATATATATATATATATATATATATATATATATATATATACTAATGTAGCGTCTAGTTACTTCCTATGTGGATTTTTGGTGGGCAGTTCACTAAATTAGTAGAGCATATTTTTGTGCCCACTTTTTGATGAGTGATTACTTCAGCAATTTTTGGCCCCAAAAATTTTTTAGGAGCCTGTATGATTTAATCCTATATTAGTCATTAAGCCTGGCTATATTATACATATACATGATGTGTTCATTCCTCCATAATATTATTGGGAGTACTAGTTAATATATCATGTATACATTTATTCATATAGTTATTTGTTTGTATTCATTTGGTTTTTCCAGGTCAATTTTTATAATCTTTATAATTTCATTGCATCGAGTGCACAGTTATTTATAATAGGTTTGGCAATTTGTTTTGCTATTACCTGTTTAGATGCTTTTTCACACCAGTGCATTTTGTTCCTAATGACGAGCAGTGAACGTTCAATGATGCACAGGTCCGATACATGTCTTCCACATAGCCCATTTCATATGGGACTATGTTCACCTGACATCCACCGGAACTGCCGTCACACGCCGGCCCATGTGGATGGGAGGACCCAGATAACCATTTTCATCAGGTACAATATAAAAACCAGCACAGTTCTGTTTGTCACTTGCCATGATTAAGGACCCCTTGTTGGTCAGAAACGCGTTGGCGCACCAGTTTTAAATCCTATCTATGTTTTAATGGACTGAATTAAAGCTTGAAATTTTAACAATTTGCTGAGAAGCCGGATACTCCTTCATTTTCCACTATTTGTGCCATGGGCAGGCGGCCCGCAACTCCGAGCTCCAGCGCCATTTCTTCACACAGCTGGCGTCTCTGTCAAAGGACTACATTGGGCTATGTGGTGAGTGAGCTGAGTGGCTCTAATTATATTCTACATTAGTAACAAGACTGCATGGGAAAGGGCTCAAAATGACTTTAGGGAGAGACAGGAGCTTATGGACTCCTTATTTAGGGACCAAAAGGTGGCCACTTACTTCCGGTTTGGCAATAAGGCTGGTAAGAAGATCGCAATGTGGCCAGGGGTTGTAGACCTGTCACAGACATCAGGGTCATGACTGAGAGCTTGGGAGTGAAACAGACGCATCCTAAATGTATTAATGGTATTTTAGGGGATTTTTATAGACATTTATATTCGGGGGATAATTTAGACAGAGAGAAGGGAATTTCTTTTTTGAGGACTCTGCATCTTCCTCACTTTTCAGAGGAGGAGCTGAGCTCTCTGAACGCTCCAATCAGATGGGATTCATTAAGGGACAATCGGCCGTTACCAATCTTAGAGCAGTGTTGGCAGCGCAAGATGCTGCTGGGCGAGGCAATCCCTCCCGGACTCCACCAGCCTTGTTAGCCATAGATGCCGAGAAGGCTTTTAACAATATCAGCTGGACTTGGATGGGGGATGTCTTGGATGGATTCGAAATGCGGGGTAGTTTTAGGTTCTATATTGACACCATGTATTTGGCGCCTATGGCGAGGGTTTATACACCAGGCTACTTGTCCCAAACAATACAGTTGCTAAAGGGGATGCGCCAGGGGTGTCCTTTGTCCCCTTTGCTTTTTAATTTGGTATTGGAACCCCTGGCGCGGCACCTTGGATTAAAATAGGTTCTAAGGAACACAATCTCACATGTTTCGCTGATGACATGTTAGTCTTTTTGGACTCTGAAATTCTTTGGATCCTTAAACGGTTTCCGGATTAATCCGACCAAATGCCAGTTGTTGTTCCTGGGGAGGGGGAGATTCCTCATTTGTCTCACTCTACTGTGGAGGTAGTTACCTCCCAACTGATGTACTTGGGTATTAGATTGGGTCGTGCACCTGCAGACTTGCATAATCTTAATTATAAACCTTTATTTCTTAAAATGAAGAGGGATCTGGAAAGCTGGGCTTCACTACCCCTGTCCCTGGTTGGCAGGGCGCACAAAATGATGTGCTTTGAGAAATTGCTTTATCCCCTGCAGACCATCCCACTTTTACTTAGACATGTGGATGTCCGCTCTTTGCAGTCCTTAAAGAAAAACTGTCACCAAACGCTGATCAATAGGATGCCTATGATGCCAGGATCCGTCCAGCCATTTGGCTGATATCTTCATGTTTCATGGTATGCAAATCATCTTCTAACTGGCACAGGCGGGATTACTGCCTTCATCTGGCACTGACATGTCACCACCGCTCGGCCCGCAGCACCGTCCGGCTTATGCATATTCATGCCCTCCCTCTGTATCTCCCTCTCCTCCATGCTCTGTACTGGACTCCACTGCGCTGAGGCCGGGTGTACACAGGAAGCTGGCACATGCGCAGTGGAGTCACATACAGAGCAGGGAGGAGAGGGAGATACGGAAGAAGAGCATGAATATGCATAAGCCGGGTGATGCTGCGGGCCGAGAGTCAGTGACATCACAGTGCCAGTTGAAGGTGGTAACCCCACCCGTGCCAGTTAGAAGATGATTTGCATATCTTGAAAAATGAAGATATCAGGTGAACGGCTTGACGGATCCGGGCACGGCAGCATCATATTGATCAGCGTCCCCCACACAACCAGCAAGTACCTCTGGTTAGTGCAGGGGGGATTTGGTGACAGTTTTCCTTTAATTATTAAGTTTTTTTGGAAGGGGAAACGGTCGCACATAGCCTATATGAAATTACAGTTAGCCAAATGTTTGGGAGGTCTCAGAACAGAACCTATAATTTAGCGGCTCTCTTTCGGCACGCCAGTGATTGAGTGTTTGGAAGCTCATATTTTTAAGATATCAAACTGGATAGGCGGCTGGCAGCCCCCTGGGACATGAGCGCCTTACTACACTCAGAATTGTTGACAGAGATAAGGAGTAGCGCTTTGTTACGCAACACTACTGCTTCATGGAAAGCTTTCCGAAAATTATTTAACCTGCCTTTTAGTATATCACCATTAATGGTCTTTTTGGGGTTCCCAGGCATTCAAGATAGGGCGTGATAAACTTTTTCGTGTTTGGTGAGACAAGGGGGTCCTTAGCTGACATGACTTGTTGTTATTCCCCAGGGAGAATACTGTTGTTCCTATTGAGGACCCAACTGAGATTCACGTGCCTTCTTCCATCTAATTGGTGTTTGTTTGAGAGATTAGCCCCTCTATATATCTCTTGTTTGTTATTTTATTTAATTTTAGTACCTCTCCGTAGTTTGTCTCTGTCTGTTCCTCTTTAAGTGAGGATCTGATGACCACTCTTTCTTCTCTTTCTTTGCTGTTTTGTTTTTGTTTTTCTCGTCTCTTTCTTGTACGGCTTTCCATACTGGTCGGTGACATGCCTGATACCCTTTTCTTAGATGAGCACTGAGTTTTTGTTGGGGGGGTTCTGTCCCTATTGTTATGGAATTACATTGCCTGCTGTTATGGACTGCAAGCGAAAGTATGTATATATATATATATATATATATATATATATATATATATATATATATATACACACACACACACACACACATATATGATTTGTAGTAGTGTACTGTATATGTGTCGTTGATGCTTTCACACATCTTTGTATCGCACTTGCATTTTATTGAAAAAAAACTGTATTGTATAAAAAAAAAAGGTATATTATCAAAACATTCGGATGTCTCATAGACGTTGTAGCAATACTATTTAGAGATTGTTTTACTGTTTAGTCTAAATATGGGTATGTTCACATGGGACCTGCAGATTTGTTATAAATATGTTCCTATGCATATGCTGCAAATTTCTAGCGGATTTTGACTTCCCTATTGAAGTTACATGGAAAAAACGGCAACAAATCAGCAACATTTCATTTAAAGGAGTTATCCAGTCTATAAAAAATGTATCCCCCTAACCGCAGGTAAGTGTCACATTTTGGGGGATCTGACCACTAGGACCCCCTGCAATCTCCTGCTCGGCACACGGCTCTCTGCATGAATGAAGTGCGTCTACCAATGCACGGTGGCTGACACGCCTTCTCCATGCATATATATGCATTCATGTATCTACAGCTTTCCCATAGATATGCATAAAGAGGCCACCACTTGGTGCCTCTATTGACACAATTAATGCACAAAGCCGGGTAGGAGATCACATAAGTCAGACCCCCCGCCTTCTGACATTTATCCTGTATCCTGTGAATAGGAGATTATTTTTATTTTTTTTAAACAGGATTACTCCATTAAATGTTTTTTTTTTTTTTTACGTGGGTATGGAAAAGTATAAGATATTTTTGGATTTTTTATTTTTTTTTTAAATCAAAATTTTTAGGTTTTCAATATAAACATAGAATTCTAGTTTTTCTTTAATAATTTCATGAATATGTCGGAGAAATGAAACAGTAATCAAGCTACAAGGGGTTGTCCACTTCAAACAATAGTTTGTTATAACAGTCCCCAGCCCCAAGGATAAGCTGATGGCTATCTTGCTGCTAAGACCCCTAAGGGCAGTAAGTGTTTATGGGCCATTAATATCAGATCCGTGGTCCAACTATTGGTCCTAACGATCAGCTGATTGAAGGTGCCCTAGGGTCAAAAATGTACTGATCTGTGAAACCCACAAATCAATTTTAAAATTCTAAAAATAGACCATTAATAACTCTTTAACTTCCCTATAAGGCCATTTGAAATGGGAATCTAAAGCCAGAAAACACCTTTAGCAGAGTTATTTGTTTCATCACGACCTATATAAATCTAATGCTAACCTGGATAGGTTAAAGTGTACCTGTCATTAGCAAAATACTTTTTATATAATGCACAAAACAACATTATATGTATATTTGTAACATACATTGGTTAGAAAATGTGTATTTTTTTGTCCCTGCAGCTTTTGCCTGTGTGTCTCTGTGAGGAGAGAGGAGACCAAATGTGCACTGAGGACAAGCGGGGCTCTGTGCACTGAGGACAAGCGGGGCTCTGTGCACTGAGGACAAGCGGGGCTCTGTGCACTGAGGACAAGCGGGGCTCTGTGCACTGAGGACAAGCGGGGCTCTGTGCACTGAGGACAAGCGGGGCTCTGTGCACTGAGGACAAGCGGGGCTCTGTGCACTGAGGACAAGCGGGGCTCTGTGCACTGAGGACAAGCGGGGCTCTGTGCACTGAGGACAAGCGGGGCTCTGTGCACTGAGGACAAGCGGGGCTCTGTGCACTGAGGACAAGCAGGGCTCTGTGCACTGAGGACAAGCAGGGCTCTGTGCACTGAGGACAAGCAGGGCTCTGTGCACTGAGGACAAGCAGGGCTCTGTGCACTGAGGACAAGCAGGGCTCTGTGCACTGAGGACAAGCAGGGCTCTGTGCACTGAGGACAAGCAGGGCTCTGTGCACTGAGGACAAGCAGGGCTCTGTGCACTGAGGACAAGCAGGGCTCTGTGCACTGAGGACAAGCAGGGCTCTGTGCACTGAGGACAAGCAGGGCTCTGTGCACTGAGGACAAGCAGGGCTCTGTACACTGAGGACAAGCAGGGCTCTGTACACTGAGGACAAGCAGGGCTCTGTACACTGAGGACAAGCAGGGCTCTGTACACGGAGGACAAGCAGGGCTCTGTACACTGAGGACAAGCAGGGCTCTGTACACTGAGGACAAGCAGGGCTCTGTACACTGAGGACAAGCAGGGCTCTGTACACTGAGGACAAGCAGGGCTCTGTACACTGAAGCTCTATGACATGCTCCAGGCTCACAGAGCAGGATAAGTGACAAGCCCGGAGCCTGCACAGATCCCTACTTGTCCTGACCAAATTTCCTGTATTTGGTCTCCTCACAGAAACACACACAGAATAGCTGAAGGGACAGCAAGTTTTTCACCCAAACATATACACCTATTTAAACCAATGTATATGACAAACATACATATTAATGGTATTATCTACTTTATATAAAAAGTTTTTGCTAGCGACAGGTTCACTTCAAATATTAATATAATCGTTCAGCCAATTTTCTGTTACACCACAATTAGAGATGAGCGAAGTTACAGTACTTTGATTCAACACTAACTTCTCGGCTCGGCAGTTGCTGACTTTAGCCTGCATAAAATAGTTCAGCTTTCAGGTGCTCCGGTGGGCTGGAAAAGGTGGATACAGTCCTTGGAGAGTCTCCTAGGACTGTATCCACCTTTTTCAGCCCACCGGAGTACCTAAAAGCTGAACTAATTTATGCAGGCTAAAGTCAGCAACCGCCAAGCAGAGAGGTTCGTGCAGAATCGAAGTACTGTAACTTTGCTTATCTCTAACCACAATTACAGCAGATATTTTACAGTTTCCTTTTCTAGCCAAAAAGGAAGAATTGAGTACTGATGAGAATATTTATCAATATGTTTAAAAATTTTGGAGTCCCCAAAAGAGCTCACAATAGATCTACCTACAACAATCAAAAGCCAAACTAAGGCCAATGTGAACTGTATAGGGGTGCCTATACACCCTTTACATATTTGTAAATATTTTATTTATTTCATGTGACAACACTGAAGAAATGACAGTCTGATACAATGTAAAGTAGTTAGTGCACATCATGTATAACAGTGTTTAATGTTGTGTCCCTTCAAAATAACTCAACACACATCCATTAATGTCTAAACCTTGGCAAAAAAATAAGTACACCCCTAAATGCATGGTAATTGGACCCAAAGTATCAATATTTTGTGTGGACACCATTATTTTCCAGCAATGCCTTAAGTCTCTTGGGCAGTTGACCAAAACTTCACAGGTTGCCACAAGGGTCCCCTTCCACTCCTCCATGATGAGATTACAGAGTTGGTGGATGTTAAAGACCTTGTGCTCCCTTCTGTTTAAGGATGCCCCACAGATGCTCAATAGGGTTTGGAGACACGCTTGTCAATCACCTTTACCCTCTTCAATGGTCGTCTTGGAGGTGTGTTTGGGGTTGATGTCATGTCTGAATACTACCCTGCAGTCCAGTTTCTGAAGGGAGGGGATCATACTTCAGTATGTCACCATAAATGTTGGCATTCATGGTTCCCTCAATGAACTGTAGCTTCACAGAGCCAGCAACACTCATGCAGGCCCACACCATGACACTCTCACCAACATGCATGACTGTAGGCAAGACAAACTTGTCTTTGTACTTCTCACCTGGTTGCCTCTACACACGAGTCAGAACCAGTCTTGGTCTCATCAGACCACAAGACATGGTTTCAGTAATCCATATCCTTAGTCTACATGTCTTCAGCAACCTGTTTGCAGGCTTTCTTGCGTTTCCCCTTTAGAAGAGGTTTCTTCTTTCAGGGACAAAAGCCATGCAAACCAATTTGATGCAGTGTTTGGCTTATAGTCTGAGCACTGACATGCTGACCTTCAACCTCTGCAGTAATGCTGGCAGCATTCCTACATCTATTTCCCAAACACAACCTCTGGATATGACGCTAATCATGGTCAATCAACCTCTTTTGTTGACCATGTGAAGGCCTGTTCTGAGTGGAACCTATCCTGTGAATCTGCTTTAACCCCTTTAGGACTCAGCGTTTTTCCATTTTCATTTTTTCCTCATCACCTTCTAAAGATTATAATCCTTTCAATTTTGCACATAAAATTCCATATGATGGCTTATTTTTTGTGCCACCAATTCTACTTTGCAGTGACAGTCATTTTTGCAAAAAAATCCACGGAGAAAAGGAAAAAAAAATTGTTGTGCTTCTTGGGGGCTTCAGTTTCTATGCAGTGCATTTTTTGGTAAAAATGACACCTTATCTTTATTCTGTAGGTCCATACGGTTAAAATGATATCCTACTTATATAGGTTTGATTTTGTCGCACTTCCGAAAAAATCATAACTACATGCAGGAAAATTTATACGTTTAAAATAGTCATCTTCTGACCCCTATAACTTTTTTATTTTTCCGCGTACGGGCTGGTATGAGGGCTCATTTTTTGCACCGTATTTTTTGCATTGATCTGACTTCTTGATCGCTTTTTATTCATTTTTTTATTGATGATATAAAAAGTGACCAAAAATATGCTATTTTGGACATTGGAATTTTTTTTGCGCGTATGCCATTGACCGTGCGGTTTAATTAACAATATATTTTTATAGTTCGGACATTTACGCACGCAGCGATATCACATATGTTTATGTTTATTTTTATTTACACAGTTGTTTTTTTATGGGAAAAGGGGGGTGATTCAAACTTTTATTAGGGAAGGGGTTAAATGACCTTTATTAACTTTTTTTTTTGCAGTGTCATAGCCACGCCTGAAGGGATCGTTGTGCCGCGCGCTATTAGCCCAGGGTCACGGCTATCATTAGCAGCCGGGACCGACCCGGTGAGATGCAGGGTCACGCCGTGACCCAGTTTTAAACACCGGGACCGGGCGCAGGGCGTACAAGTATGCCCTGCGTACTTAAGAGGTTAAGACACCTGCTCCCCATTCACACCTGAGACCTTGTAACACTAAAAACTCACATGACACTGGGAAGGGAAAAGGTCTTGGGCTTAATGTGGAGATTTCCACTTAGGGGTGTACTCCCTATTTTGTTGCCAAGGATGAAAAGTGTGTTGAGTTATTTTGAGGGACAGCAACAATAAACACTGTTATACAGGCTGTGCACTCACTAATTTTTATTTTAGCAAAGAGTCATTTCTTCAGTGTTGTCACATGATAAAATATATAAAAAAAAACTTACAAAAATGTAAGGGGTGGACTCACTTATGGGAGATACTGTACATAGTGTACAAGTGATAACCTATCATACATAGAGAGAACAAATTCTTCTTTAATAAAGAGATGTACAGAATTGTTAATTGTAATCCAATGTTCAATGAAAAGAACAGCTTTTTTGCATTTCAGAAAGTACAGCACTGTCAATCATATGATCCTTTTATTAAAGGAAAGGACACTAGCCCCAATTCTCCGTCTTCTGCTGTTTTTTTTTCAGTTGTCATGGTTACTTGGCCTTATATTGAAAAGGCTGCGATCAGGGAGAGGTGTTATTTACCAAGTATAATGTAATGCAGATCCTATGGTTTACAGAAAGGGAAAAAAAACAATGAAATCTCTCAGGTAATACTCACATGTATTTCTGGTAAGACACAGGACATGATATGAAAGAATGAGAAGGTAAATAAGCAATCAATAAATCCCAAAACCGGGTTAATGTCATTCTGTATCCCTTATGCCTGGGCTTCCGGTTTAAAAATAATAAACATTAACTTACCTTCCGCCAATCCCCTGGTGCTGCCGATATTGCTGTCTTGTCCTCTGGGCTCGGTCCTCTTCTGGCTCTTGGTGCCGTACATGTAACCCTGAGGCTCAACTAAATCTCTGGCCGTATCATTGTTCGGTCTCGGCCAGTGATAGGCTGAGGGGAGAATGTCATGTAACAGGTCCAGGCTCGGCCCCATGCTGATACCTGGGCCTGTTACATTACATTGCAGAAGAGATAGAGGACTGGGACCTGAGGACAGGATGGCAATATTGGCGGCACCGGGGGAGCGGTGGAAAGTTAAGGTAATGTCTATCCGGCAGCCTGGGAATAAGGGATAAAAAAATATTCACATTGTCAAGGCTTTTGGATACTGAATATAACCGACTCAATTGATTTATAAAGTTTAGACTACAATGAACATGTCAGGAGAGCTTACAGATAAGGACCATATCAAAAGGGTACAATACACCACATTTACTTAAAGCCTGGTTATTGTATTTTTTGTAAAATGTAAAAAACCCACCTTTGGTTGTAACCTGGGTCTGGGCCTTTAGTGTCTTTCACATGCTTATGCGCGGGAACTTGCTTACAACAAAACCTGAAAGAAACATATAACCATCATACATGGTGATCAAAATGAAAAATATCATGAATTCAATTGTGTTTGTTATGGAATGATTACTAATGGCTACTTTCAATAATCATCTAGCTTGGATAACTTGGTACTGTAATAAAAGACCAACTTGGTTCAGTAAGAAAACGAACACTAAAGTGACTGTGTTTACATGTTCTGATGCTAGAACTAAAAATATACTGAGATAAGTAGTGCTATATGAGTGCTGCTACATTCCTAATGCCTGCTGAACTAGTTGGTTACAGGTTGTGCGTGTATTATAACATTATTATGTGCTCAACTGCTGCTGAACATCATAATACACACCTCAGATGATGTAGTCTTTGAAGGGGTTGATGATGTTATATATCTATGAGAAGTAGGGCTGGGCGGTATACCAGTTCATACCGAATACCGACATTTTTGTGCTGCACAATATGAATTTTAACCCATAACGCAATACCGGTTGGGCCCCTCCCCCTCGGGAAAGAATGAATGAGCCCAGCGCTACGTTGTCCCCACATCGGGGAACTAATCACAAGTCACCCGTGAGCGCTGTTCTGCCCCCCAATTAATTATCTGCCCAGCGCTGTCCCCATCGGGGTAAATACTGATATGTCACCAGCATGCCCTGCCCTCTTCATCCTCATGTTTGTTGCGGCCGCCGGCGCTGACACTCTATACCAGTGGTCTTCAATCTGCCGACCTCCAGGTGTTGCAAAACTACAACTCTCAGCATGCCCGGACAGCCAACGGCTGTCCGGGCATGCTGAGAGTTGTAGTTTTGCAACAACTGGAGGTCGGCAGGTTGAAGACCACTGGTATAGAGTGTGAGTTGCATGCAACTGGCATGCTGGGAGTTGTAGTTTTGCAACATCTGGAGGTCTGCAGGTTGAAGACCACTGCTCTTTACTGTGTGGTATCCCTGCTCTATACTGCATAGTTCCCGTCCCTAGCGTAAGGCCGACGTCGGAACATGCGTGAGTTTATTTTGTTTACCTTGTATCTGCGCCAGCGGCGGCAACAAACAGCACGAGGAGGGCAGCGGGTGACATGTGAGTATTTTCCCTGATGGGGGAAGCGCTGGGCAGATAATACATTTTTGTTGGGGGGGGGGGGGGGGGGCAGAATAGCGCAGCGCTGGGCCGATAATTAATTTGGGGGGGGGGGGGGGAGGAAATACCGTTATATACCGTGGAACCGCCGAAAGTTACAAAAATACTGTGATACGCAGATTTGGTCATACCGCCCAGCCCTAATGAGAAGTGTTCCTTATTGAGTGTATTGAAAGAAATAATGTACCTCCTACAATACATTTATAAGATTATAAGTTGATTCAGATTTTCATGTCCTATAGAAAGGTGCAGCCACACAGAGGAAATCTGCAGCATTTACAGTATTAGCAATGAGTTGTTGTAGATTTTGACCTCTACATTAAAGTTTGGGGAAAATCCGTAGCTAAATGTAGTTGTTTGTGGACTCTGTTGCAGGAAACTGAAGACTTTAACCCCTTAAGAACACAGCCAATTTTTTTCCTGCATTTTCGTTTTCCTCCTTGCCTTTTGAAAACCATAGCACTTATTCTTCCATTTAGTAATATGACGCCTTATTTTTACGTGACCACTTGTCCTGCATAATGACACCTTTCATTTTACCATAAAATGTTTGGCGCAAAGAAAAAATTATTTGTGGTGGAAAACGCAAAAGATACTTTAGATGTAGTGTTCAGTATTTATCAAGACATCAAAAAGGGTTAATGGTGGACAACCTTATGACCGATGATGTCCGCAATTAGCCCGGGTGCCCGGCTGCTATTTACCGCAGCCATATTTACGTAGTTGATAATATGGTAATAGAACTCCTCAGTGACTTTGATTTCTAAAGTTCTTTTTCTTCACTATAAAGGTATACATGAAATGCTTTCACCAAATCTGACCTCAATGACAGGCATTTATCAAGCGATTTCGTGAATTTTTCTTTACTAAAAATGTCGCACCTGCGACTACGCGATTTTTCGTGCGACATTTTGACTGGAAAGCAAGAAAAGCAAGTTTTCAAAAACTTAACTACGAAGTAATAATTTTAAAATGGACTACGGGTAGTCAGGTATTTATTAACTGCGACAGTCGCAACTGCGCAAAAGAACAGGGTTAAAAATTTACTCCAGCTCAAACATGGAGCAGAAAAAGCTACTACCAAAGTAAAAAAGAAGAAATTGCTTATGTGAAAGAAAATTATCAACAGGCTGAAATCAGTTGATAAATAAGTCGCACATAAGCAAAAACAAAAAGTTACAAAAAAAGTACTAAAAAAAAAAAGGAATACATAAGCAAACATTGATATATGTCCCTATATATCACTTTTCTAGCCGTCCGATCATGATGTTTTGGAGACTTAGAAATGTCTCCATCTCACATCAATACTAACAAGCTTTTCCACAAAATCCTTTGCCTTATATGTTAAAGCTCTGCTAAGTACATTACCAAATCAGTGTTACAGTCTGAAGGAGAAAAATTAGCAAGAAATCCTAATATGTAACACGAGACTCATTACATCTGACAAAAAGGAAAATAAACATTTTTAAATGAATTATGGTTTGTGTCGCCGCCAGTAACATCACTGCTGAATGAATCAGGTTCATTGCCTCAGAGATGCTATGAAAAGATTGTACAATGTCTTCGGGTTAATCATAGTATTGCAAATAACACTCAGACAAGCCAGGATACATGACAAACAAGTGTATTACCATTTAAACCCTGGAAATATGTTCACATCTGCCAAATACCGAAGAGTTCTCAGAAGATCAACAATAGGATTCTCACAGGATACAAAAAATATATAAATCAGGACTCTATACTAAGCCTCATATAAATGGCATCATGCTAGCCCATCCATTACCTCAAGAGGTACACTCGGTAATACTGACTGACTAGACCATGTCTTATGTAGTTCCTGTGGGGGCAGTGCATGACAAAGGGGCTTTCTTTACAGTGTTCCTCAAATCCATGGTGCCCTAAACTCAGGCTGTGCAAAAAAAGCTCTATACACACAGGAACTCCATGTACACAGAGCTGGTACAATGGCATATGGCACTAAGGGTGCTACCTTTTGAACAGAACCACGTTGCAAAGATATAAAATACTTCTAGAAAGTTATACTTTATAATACAGAGATAATACAATGGTGCATGTTACAATTTTCATGTACATGTTATTCCGGTCAGATTCCATGGCACTAAATGTCATAGGTTCACATCTAAAATCTTACCTTCACGGTGTATATGTTGGAATAGCAGCTAAAAGTATCTAGTGCAGTGTATCTATGGAGCGCTCATAGCAAATGCAATCTACTTGTGACTACATCTGGTCTGTTTTTTTTAGACTACTATTCTACTCTGGTCACAAATAAAACATGTACCATTGTAAAGCAGAGCAAATGTAGTCAGGATGCACTGTGGTATAAGTGTGATTAACTTTTTGATGGTAGGGAAGGTAGTCAAAGGGAAGATTTTTCATGTAAATGAACACACACATTTTTTGTACTAAAAAAAAAGTCTACGTGAGAGATCTAGTGCTACCACTGTAACATTATCCCATAATGTGCTACATTTACGTCTTGAAAGGAGAGAAGTTAAGTGACGAAAAAAAATACTGCATGTCTGATCTTTTTTTCTCAGCTAAACTCCTCCAAAATAATGAGCACCCCACACAGCCCATTCAAGTCAATGGGAATCGTCGGGAGCAGGCAGTGTCCGTTGTGAAAAGAGTCCATTCGGCTTATCAAAAATTTAGTAAGTCCAAAGACAGAAATGTAGACAAAATAAAGAATGAGGTGATGGCGATATGGAAGCATTCAGTCTAAATGATAATTTCTTTGTCATCAGATAATGGTATAAAATCCTATCTTTTTTTTCTAACTTTGTACTTTTGGCCAAATTTACAAAACATCCGAACTTCCAGTCAAAACAACTCCAAGAAGAACGAGAAGCAAACTTATTCTGTCCCGCTTAACAATTGTATTGACCAAATTAAATAAGTGAGTAATGTAAGCTGCACGATAAAATTACAGGATAAAGGCCAGCCCTTTAGATAGTGCTGATAGGATGGAAAACTCCTTTCCTGTGCTTACCATTGGCACCAAGTACTTCCCTTCCTGTAATGGTCAATTTTATTTTACAAATTTCAAAGAATACAACTTGGAAATACTAGAACCTATTATTTAAGCCATTAGAATAGCTGGAAAGGTCAAAAGTTCTTTTTAATGTGGAGCTCCAGAGGAACCCAGGTTAGCAGGGATGTTGTGCCCTTTTGACAGATTCACTTTGGATCTAGCATGTTGTTCGGTTTTCTGTAAAAAAGGAAATAAGATCCTAATTGCACATAGGGGTTGGTGCAAGAAAAAACATTTTTGGCTTCAACAAGATTAGGAAACAAACATTTAGGAAAAATATTTCACATGGGTTCCACGTAACCATACAAGAGATGACAGAATGTTTTAGGACAGTCTCTAGTCGGTTTCACTGACTAAATAGAGCTCTCAAAGCAACTACTGAGAACAAGCAGAAGCTATTCAGATACTGGTAATGCTCTGTTTACATTGCCATAATGAAATATTTCAGTTAAAGCGTGCCTGTCAGATCCCACAAGAAAAAAAAAAAAGAAAAAAAACACTTATATTTTACTCAGTACTTCATCCTGATCATGTTCATGTAATTTTTAAGTATCTAAGCCTACATTTACACTGCTGTTTGTCTCCGGCAGTGTGAAGCCCGTTATTTTAGGATGGCGAATAGTGGGCGAAAAAAAATAGTGCTTGCACCATCTCTTTCTGCTGCTATTCTCTCTGAAAATCGCAGCGCCTGACAGAACCCATTGACCATAATGGGGTCCATCGGGACCTGTTATTGCCCGTTATGACCCGTCAAAATGACGTCCGTCACACTCCAAAAAAATAAAAAATAAAAAGAGTTTGACAGCCGTTATTTACGGGTCATAACGGTAGTGTGAAAGGGGCCTAACCATGATACTTCGAAAAAAAATTATAAAAAATAGCATATTACAGCTGCTCAATGTCTTTTTCATCTTGTCAAAGGGAGTGGGCATGTCCTTCTCTTGCTTGCACTGGGATGACTCCTCCCCCTCCCTCACTCACTCTGCTGACTCACTGCTCCGGAGAGCCTGGCAGCCCTGCTCTGTAACGCGTTCCTCTCTGGATTTATGCTGTACACACACACACACACAAAATCATTATTGGAGATTGCCTGTACTCAACCACCAAAGACAATGGCCCTGATTTACTTTACTTGAATTCTGTCTCACAGCACCAGAATTCTGTCTGCGCCAGAAATAAAAACCTGGACAACTCTTCATTTTACTGAGAAAACCTGAAAAAGGGGCATGTCTGTCAGGGAAAGGGGGTGTTGGTCACAGAAAAGGGGCATGTTCCCGACATTTTCACAAAAACCCAACATATTTACTAAGGTTTCCACAGAAAATGTAGTGGATTTCAGAAAAACCCTACAGATCAGAACATGTGTAAAAAAAAAAAAAAAAAAAAAAAAAAAAAAAAAAAAAAGGGGAAATGTAGGGAAAAGTGCAAAATGTAGGTAAACCTTAGTAAATACTGTGGGAAAAAATTGTAGGGAATTAAAACCCACAAAGAAACCTACACTCCACTCTTAGTAAACCAGGGCCAATATGGTGAGTGTATAACTTACATCTTCCTAAATTTGTGCAAAGGTTTAGTGCTAAAAGTACAGTAGTTTTTATGCCAACATTTTATATATGTTTCTACGTCATTAATGTGTATCGTACTTTGCTAGTCCTGTAATGCTGGGACTTGTAGTTTTGGAATAGTTGGAGGTACAGTGTTTGGATAACTTTTTTGCAGCAGTGTTGTCTTCAGCTGTGAGCCTACAGCTTTTGTAAAACTACACCTCCCAGCATGCCCAGACATCCTTTGACTTTATTTGTTAGGACCTGTTCAATAACAGATGTGAATAGAGTACAATATATGTTTTAATTGTATTTGAGTTTGACTCCGTCTGCAACGCACAGCAGGATCTTTTTGGAAACTAAAAACAAAAAACCTTGACAGTTGTGTCAATATTTGTTTAAACCCAACTTTATTAGCCTTTAATCTAAAGACGCATGGCCTTCAAAATAAGACTACTTGATACATACCATAATATGCTGAATTATATGTGTATAATATATTTCTAAAAAAAAAAAAAAAACCTTATAAAAAAAACGAAATAAAATAAAATAAAATTCAAGCACCTAAAAATATTTAGCAAATTTGTTCTTGTACGATTGTTATTCTTCAAATGAAGGCTCCTCAGCTTTCCATAAAGACCACTTAAACACTCCATCACTCAGCTGTTACTATCAAAAGACAGCTCTGGAGCCAGGATAGAAAAAAAGAAATATAGATCTTGGCAAAGCATGTTTCCATTGAGTCTGCCGTGTTTATACAGAGCTGAGATTTCTAGGACCAGGACATTAAGATGGCTTCTGTGAATTTATGCAAGGTTAAAAGCATAATATTGATCTATGGAAATGGTTACAGGAACTGTCCCATCCACTTTAGACTATGAATCATTGGGTAATTTTCAGGTCTCCATTGGAATAAAAAAAAAAAAAAAATGTGCCTTATTTAAAGACGCATACCACTTTTCCAGTAAGATATCTTATGTATGCATGTTTCAAGCAGATCATATTAATCCAAGACCATCCAGTGTAGGTGAAAGTGAAGTCGAGTATGACAATATGAGCACTTCTATTTAGTTGGTTGTAATGTTTGCTGTTTCTTGCTTTACATTGCCATCCTGGTCTGCTTTGTCTTCCATCCCTTCGTAGGTCATTCTTGCATATATTACTGAAATAAACAACTGGGGAGATCTATCAAATCCAGTGCGGATGAAAAGTTGACCAGTTGCTCATAGCAACCAGATTGCTTCAATATATATTTTTCAGAGGTTTTTTCAAAAATTAAAGAAGCAATCTAGTTGGTTGCTGTGGGCAACTTGTCAACTTTCCCTTTGCACAGGTTTTGATAAATCTCCCAATTTGTATCTTTAACCCCTTAACGACGCAGGACGTAAATGTACGTCCTGGTAAGGTGGTACTTAACACACCAGGACGTACATTTACGTCCTGTGCATAATTGCGAGCATCGAAGCGATGCTCGCTCATGCGCAGCTGGTCCCGGCTGCTGATAGCAGCCAGGGACCCGCCGATAATGGATGACATCTGCGATCGCGCGGATGTCCGCCATTAACCCCTTAGATGCCATGATCAATACAGATCACGGCATCTGCGGTAGTGCAGTCACTAAAATGGATGATCGGATTGCCCGTAGCGCTGCCGCGGTGATTCGATCACCCAGAATGGCAGATGGAGGTCCCCTCACCTGCCTCCACCGCCTTCACTGCATTCCACAGGTCTTCTGCTCTGGTCTGAGATCGAGCAGACCAGAGCAGAAGATGACCGATAACAATGATCAGTGCTATGCCCTATACTTAGCACTAAACAGTATTAGCAATCGAATGACTGCTATAAATAGTACCCTATGGGGACTATTAAAGTGTAAAAAGAAAAGTAAAAAAAAAACAAACAAAAAAAACACAAACGTGAAAAATCCCCTCCCCCAATAAAAATGTAAATTGTCCCATTTTCCCAATTTCACCCCCAAAAAGTGTAGAAACATAAAACATATTTGGTATCGCTGCATGCCTAAATATCGAACTATTAAAATATAATGTTAATGATACCGTTCTGTGAACGGTGTTAACGTAAAAAAAAAAAAATCCAAAATTGCTGCTTTTTATAACATTTTATTCCCCAAAAAAATTATTAAAAATGTATTAAAAGTCTTAGATATGCAAATATGGTATCAATAAAAAGTACAGCTCACGGTGCAAACAATGAGCCCTTATACTGGAAAAATGAAAAAGTTATAGGTCTTCAAAATAGAGGGATTTTAAATGTACTAACTTGGTTAAAAAGTTTGCGATATATTTTTTTTTTAAGCGCAACAGTAATAGAAAAGTATGTAATCATGGGTATAATTTTAATCGTATTGACCCAAAGAATAAAGAACACAATTTTTTAGCATACATTGTATGACGTGAAAACAAAATCTTCAAAAATTAGCAAAATAGCGGTTTTCTTTTTAATTTTCCCACACAGTATTTTTTTTGGTTACTCCATACATTTTATGGTAAAGTAAGTAATGGCATTACAATAGACAACTGGCTGCGCAAAAAACAGGCGAGGAGGAAAAAACGAAAATGTAAAATAAATTGTCTGAGTCCTTAACCCCTTAACGACGCAGGACGTATATTTACGTCCTGCGCTGGCTCCCGCGATATGAAGCGGGGTCGCGCTGCGACCCCGCATCACATCGCGTCGGTCCCGGTGCTCATCAACGGCCGGGACCCGCGGCTAATACTACACATCGCCGATCGCGGCAATGTGCGGTATTAACCCTTTAGAAGCGGCAGTAAAAGCTGACCGCCACTTCTAAAGTGAAAGTATCCCGGCTAGTCAGTCAGGGTGTTCGGGACCGCCGCGGTGAAATCGCGGCGTCCCGAACAGCTTAGAGGACACCGGGAGGGCCCTTACCTGCCTCCTCGGTGTCCGATCGACGAATGACTGCTCCGTGCCCGAGATCCAGGCAGGAGCAGTCAAGCGCCGATAACACTGATCACAGGCGTGTTAAAAAAAAGTGTTAATAAAGGTCATTTAACCCCTTCCCTAATAAAAGTTTGAATCACCCCCCTTTTCCCATAAAAAAAATAAAAGTGTAAATAAAAAAATAAATAAACATATGTGGTATCACCGCGTGCGTAAATGTCCAAACTATAAAAATATATCATTAATTAAACCGCACGGTCAATGGCGTACACGCAAAAAAATTCCAAAGTCCAAAAAAGCTTATTTTTGGTCACTTTTTATACCATTAAAAAATGAATAAAAAGTGATCAAAAAGTCTTATCAAAACAAAAATCATACCAATAAAAACTTCAGATCACGGCGCAAAAAATGAGTCCTCATACCGCCCTGTACGTGGAAAAATAAAAAAGTTATAGGGGTCAGAAGAGGACATTTTTAAACGTATAAATTTTCCTGCATGTAGTTATGATTTTTTCCAGAAGTGCGACAAAATCAAACCTATATAAGTAGGGTATCATTTTAACCGTATGGACCTACAGAATAATGATAAGATGTCATTTTTACCGAAATATGCACTGCGTAGAAACGGAAGCCCCCAAGAGATACAAAATTGCATTTTTTCTTCTATTTTGTTGCACAATGATTTTTTTTTTTTTTCGTTTCGCCGTGAATTTTTGGGTAAAATGACTAATGTCACTGCAAAGTACAATTGGCGACGCAAAAAATAAGCCATAATATGGATTTTTAGGTGGGAAATTGAAAGGGTCAAAAAATGAAAGTGCAAAAAAGGAAAAACCCTGAGTCCTTAAGGGGTTAAAGGGGTACTCCCGTGGAAAACTTTTTTTTTTTTTTTTAAATCAACTGGTGCCAGAAAGTTAAACAGATTTGTAAATCAATAGAACAGAAATAGGTAGCCAGTGGTACGATGAAAAAAATCTGTTTATTCGGATCCCATAAAACCGCATGCAAGCGGGACTCAGCCAGGCAACCAACAACCAAAGATCAGCGTGGACGCGTTTCGGGTATGCACCCTTTGTCTCTTGTTGCTGAGACAAAGGGTGCATACCCGAAACGCGTCCACGCTGATCTTTGGTTTTTGGTTGCCTGGCTGAGTCCCGCTTGCATGCGGTTTTATGGGATCCGAATAAACAGATTTTTTCATCGTACCACTGGCTACCTATTTCTGTTCTATTGCCTATGCTGGAGTCTTCAGCCGTGTTGCGTGTCCTGAGAGCTGACCATCTCTACTTTGTAGATTTGTAAATCACTTCTATTAAAAAGTCTTAATATTTCCAGTAATTTTTAGGGGCTATATACTAAAGAGAAATCCAGAAAAGAAATGTATTTCCTGTGATATCCTGACCAAAGTGCTCTCTGCTGACCTAGGCTGTCCATTTTAGGAACTTTGCTGTTAACCCCTAACCACACAGTGATTTCCGATTTTTGCACTCCTCGCCTTCTAATGGCCATATCATTTTTAATTTTCCAACTATAGACCCATGAGGTCTTGTTTTTTAGGCCAGCAATTGTACTTTGTAAATTTTGTGGAAAATGTATACAGGTTTTGTTTAATTTTACTACTTAAAAAAAAAAAATTGCACAAAAATTATTATGCCTAAAATTGTCCCCTTCTGACCCCTATAACACTTATTTTGCCATACACAGGGATGTATGAGGGTCGTTTTGTGCGCAGTAGTCTGTAGCTATTATTGCTACCATTATTATTTTGACGAGACTTTTTGATCGCTTTTTATTAGTTTTTTTCTGGTATATGTGACAAAAAAAAAAGCAATTCTTTCTTTTGGTATTTTTTTATGTTAACATTATATGTTAAAAGTTTAAACATTTAGCATATTGCAATACCATATATGTTTATTTATTTCTACATTATTTTATATAAATGGGGAAAAGGGGGGCACTTCAAACTTTCATTAGGGTAGGGGCTTATTCACATCTATTAACATATATTAACATATATTAACCTTTTTATTGGACATTTTATTCACTATTTTTGGCTCCATACAGGACCACTACATGCATTATTTCGATAATAAGGAGCATCCATCAGAAGGGACTGAGGCAGACAGAGACCCTTAGCCTGTCCTCTCAGCTGGTCAGGACCCCAAGATTTTGCCACAGTGGTCCTGACCAGCAAAGTTTTTTTTTTTCCGTTTTAGACACCAAGATCATCTTTAATTGTAGTGTACTGATAGCAGCCGGGACCCACCAGACATGAAGCTTGCTCAGCTCCTGAGTACGATTCATACAACGGAAGACATACGTCCTGTGTCCTCTAGGGGTTAAGGGCACAGCCTGTTTTGGCCTTACCGAATGAACAGACAGAAGAGAGGATTGGAAGCTGAATTTGCGCTGCTAACATAGGAAATCTCGGACAGTAAGTATGAACCAAAAGGTTTTCTTTTTAATACTAAACACGTTTTTGGGCATTAACTACCCTTTTATCAGGCGGGATATCATACATAAAAATTAAGATTTAGATTATTCATGGGCCTTGACTCTTATACTGTCTATGCTATGACTATTTTCTGTTTGGATTGTACTTATGAAAATTCTTTAACAAAAATTACAGTTTAAAAAATAAATAAAATGAAGATTTAGGGAAACAAACGTGTTTTTATGATACATGACGTGCCCAAAAATCTGTATTTCTGGCATTTTGTTTTATTTATGTTTATGCAGTCAGACAATTTCACATGCGGTAATAGCAAATATGTTTATGTTACATTGGGCAGGGAAAATGGCAGCCTTTGGCTCACCCAGGCCACTGTCCCTGCCTTTTGGGGTACCCACCTTCTTAATAATCTAGCCTCAATCACAGAGCTGGACCCTACTGTACAACAATGCAAGTCATAATAAAGTCCAATGCAATAACAAACAATGTACTTTCTTAGAGACATTATGCTCTAACTCACCAATCTCAATTACAAAAGGGTAACCTTGCACTGGAACCAAAGAGGAAACATACTTTTTTGAGCAAAAAAATTATGAAAAGCATAAATTAAATTTACAGCAGACAGGATTGATAATCTCTGTTACTTCATTAGTAGTGATTAAAAGTGGAGCCTGTGTACCTGAGGGTACTTTGAGATGCAAATTTTTGGCAGAGAGGCAAAAGGTCTCTCCTATTTTAAACCTCTTGTTGGCATGTTTTACTTTATCTCTTGGGCTTCCCTCAGGTTCTTTTCAACCAGGGTGAACCCTAGTACATAGTACTAGCTTTAGGATTATCAGACTCCAGCATAGAACCAGAAGAAAACAAAGGATGAAAACCATAGGTACAATAAAATGTAGGCACACCAGTAGTGGAATTGTCCCGACTGTTCAAGGTAAACTAAGCCAATGGCAGAAAAAATACACACTTATTTTGATTAAAAGACACACAAAATCTGAGATACTGTTTCACATTTTGATTCATTCTCTCCATCTGCCCATTAGACTATGGTAAGAAGGAAGAAGAGGAGAGTTGCTAACAGAAAGCCTGACAGTACTTAGAAATGAATTAAACCCTCCTATCAGACACAATACTCTTAGGAAGACCATGGTAAACATACTCAATGGCCTTCATTTACTATTGCAAACGTAACATGTTTTGTCGGGTCGTGGGCTAGAAATTCGCGCCAGAGTTGAAAAAAAATCCAGACTAACTCTCCAGTTTGCTAAGAAAACCCGAAAAAGAGGCTTGGCACCCAGGGAAAGGGGAGTGTTATCCAAAAAGGGGCGTATTCCCGACATTTTCACGAAAACCCAACATATTTACTAAGGTTTCCACAGAAAATGTGGTGGATTTGAGCTGAGGAAAACCAGACAGATCAGAACATGTGTAAAAAAAGCAAAGTATAGGGAAAGTGGAAAATGTAGGGAAACCTCAGTAAATACAGTGGAAAATAAATTGTAGGGAATTAAAACCCACAAAGAAACCTACACAACACTCTTAGTAAATAAGGACCAATGAAGAGATTGGCAAGGATTTTGGAAGTTTTTTAAAGGAACCAAAGGAACCAAATGGCACTGCTTGCTGAACCTATCCATATCCTCAATTTAAAGTGGGCCACCAATAGGTCTTTCAAACCAATCTCTGGCAGTCATGGAAACTGATTGGCATCCCGTCAATATTTTGTGAAGCTGCCGGTATGTCTATGAATCTACATATATGCTTTCTTTATGCACAGAATTTCACAGAAATATATTTTTTTCTTAAGATGGCCATATACATTTCGTAGGCGGATGGCTGAATGAACACACATCTAGTGAATGCTTACAGTTTTGATCTGTTGAGGTTGCAGTGCTGAGACCCACACTTTCTCAGCAATATTTGTCACGCTGCTCCATTATAAGTTCATTTGTGTGGTTTGACTACAGGTCCTCTTTAGGTTAAAGGGGTTCTCTGCCCCTAGTCGCCGCTGGGACATCCACAAACTCCGGTACAGCACCCCAGTCATCTGATGCATAAAGCGAACGCCCCTCTGTGCTGGATGATGGGCAACCACAGCTGTCACTCCCCCTCCACTCATCTTTATGGGAGGGGGCGTGATGGCTCATCGGGATGTCACGAACACAGAAGCTACAACCTTCCGTGTTTAGATCGGGGATAGAATGTCTTGAGGCGGAGTATTCTTTTAATCAGATGCTATACAAGGTCTATGGATCACAGATGGAACAGTATGGCATCCGTATATGACTGTGCACACTAATATCAGTAGCAATAGTTGCAGGCTGTATTGTCATTTGTACTGTACAGTATATCTGAACATTCTGGACAGGTCAGCTGACATTAGCACTAGCAACTAGAATTCCCTGCTTTCAATGCGATATTATGAAAAGGTAGCATAGTATTGCCAACACAAATAGGTAATCTTCCTAGCAATTTCAACATCCTAAGGTTGGGCATTATACTCCTAGAGTGATTTACTGTCAACGTAAGGAGCTTCTGGTGGACTGTTCATGGCAACTAGACAAAACCTGATAGATTATATAAACAAAATAACAGTGGTATAAGTATTTCTAAAATAACTGCTTGTACATAGGCAATCTGTCTTCATCTATGTAAAAATTTGTTTTGAATCATATTAGTAAAACTATTAAAGATAAAATATATAAGGTAGTTAGTGGTTTCCTTATAGTAAACCACAACTACTGTATTACATACATTCAATATAAAGCAAATATATTTCTTCTTTCCAAGGCAGTGATGTCAGTGTATTAGTTTAAATTTGCTTTACATTTTTACTAATGTAGGCTTCCTGCGCCATGTCTGGCACACAGCACAATGAAAACATGCCCACAAACCATTCTAAATAGCAGGTTTGAGCCGTGGGTGGCTCGCCGACACCAATCTCACTTTATTAAAAGCTTCAGGTTGGGATAGTAAGTGCTGCATAACCATCAGACGTCATTCCTGACAACGGTCTCATAACTAACGTCAGACTCTGTTTCTTTTTCTACTGAGAAGCGCAGCTGGGTGACCGAACATCCTCCATGACAGGAGTGAGTAACATGCCTCATGTACTTGTTCTTCTCTGCATGCTTTCACGACAACCTGTGATGTGCTCACAGCCAGCTCAATACATCAAAGTTCATGTACCCCTGATCTTTCATAGCTGCTCTGGCTTTGTATTTGCTTCCAGTTAGAATGGTTGTCTTGCCAACCATAATTATTACCCGCTCTGATGTACTACAACCAACAAAAACACCTCTGCACTAAACAATAGACTTGAGCTGCGCAGGAACAAACATAAAACTATGCTGCACCCACGTATGAATCATTCTGTATGACCAGGACCAATAAAGTACACCCTTATCTTTACAAATACGTGAAAATAACCACTAGGATACATGTTATCCCAAATTTTCACAGTTGTTTTAGCATACTCTTGCATAAATCAATAGTACAAGTGAATATATGAAACTTTGTATTATACAGTCATGGCCGTAAATGTTGACACCCCAGAAATTTTTCAAGAAAATTAAGTATTTCTCACAGAAAAGGATTGCAGTAACACATGTTTTGCTATACACATGTTTATTCCCTTTGTGTGTATTAGACCTAAACCAAAAAAGGGAGGAAGAAAAGCAAATTGGACACAATGTCACACTAAACTCCAAAAATGGTCTGGACAAAATAATTGCCACCCTTTCAAAATTGTGGATGAATAAGATTGTTTCAAGCATGTAATGCTCGTTTAAACTCACCTGGGGCAAGTAACAGGTGTGAGCAATATACAAATGACACTTGAAAGCAGATAAAAAGGAGAGACGTTCACTTAGTCTTTCCATTGTGTGTCTGTGTGTGCGCCACACTAAGCATGGACAACAGAAAGAGGAGAAAAGAACTGTCTGAGGACTTTAAAACCAAAATTGTGGAAAAATATCAACAATATCAAGGTTACAAGTCCATCTCCAGAGATCTAGATTTGCCTTTGTCCACAGTGCGCAACATTATCAAGAAGTTTGCAACCCATAGCACTGTAGCTAATCTCCCTCAGCGTGGACGGAAGAGTAAAATTGATGAAAGGTGTAAACGCAGGATAGTCCGGATGGTGGATAAGCAGCCCCAAACAAGTTCCAAAGATATTCAAGCTGTCCTGCAGGCTCAGAGAACATCAGTGTCAGCACGAACTGTCCGTCGTCCAAAGGATAGGTGATAAGATGCCTGATCGCGGGGGTCCCGCCACTGAGGACCCCCGTGATCTTCCACGCTGCACCCCATTAGAATCAGTCCCGGGAGCGTGCTCGCTTCGAGTCTGATTACTAGTGATCACGGGGACGGAGCATAGTGGCGTCACGGCTCCGCCCCCGTGTGATGTCATGCTCCACCCCTTCAATGCAAGCCTATGGAGGGGGCGTGACAGCTGTTCCGGGAGATGATTCTAACAGGGTGCGGCGTGGAAGATCACGGGGGTCCCCAGCGGCGGGACCCCCGCGATCAGGCATCTTATCCCCTATCCTTTGGATAGGGGATAAGATGTCTTAGCGCCGGAGTACCCCTTTAATCCTTCCAGTACTTTTTAGGGGATATATATTACAAAAGAAATGCTTTTCTTTTTGTATTTCTCTGATGTCATGACCACATTCCTCTCTGCTGACCTCTGCTGTTCATTTTTGGAACTGTCCAAAGCAGGAGAAAATCCCCATAGCAAACATATGCTGCTCTGGACAGTTCCTAAAATGGACAGAGATGTCAGCAGAGTGTTCAAAAAAGAAAATAATCTCCTCTGTAGTATTAAGCAGCTAAAAAGTACTGGAAAGATTAAGATTTTTTAATAGAAGTAATTTACAAATCTGTTTAACTTTCTGGCACCAGTTTATTTAAAAAAAAAAAAAAATTCCCCCGGAGTACCCCTTTAAGTCCCCTGCATAGAAGAAAAATTTGATGCTAAAATTCTGACAGGCTTAAAACTCTACTAGTGGAAGCATGCTATACACAGTTATATATAGACTATATGAATAACATACAGTAACCCCCCGACCTTCGATGGCCCCGACATATGATAAAATCGACATACGATGGCCTCTCAGAGGCCATCGCATGTCGATGTCAGCATCGACATACGATGCTTTTATATGTCGGGGCCATCGCATTAACTGCTATCCGACAGCATAAAATGCTTAAGCTGCTATCGGATAGCAGTTTAAAGTATCCCTGGCAGGTTCGCTCACCTATTCCCGCTGCTCCGGGTCCACTTCGCGATCCTCCGGTGTCTTGCGCATCTTCTCCAGGGTCCGGGCCTCGCTTTCCGGCGTTGTTTTTATGTCACTACGCACGCCGCGCCGGCGCAGCAGCGTAATAACGTCACCAGAAAGCGAGGCCCGGACCCTGCAGAAGATGCGGAAGGAGTCGGGAGGATCGCGAAGAAGACACCGGAGCAGCGGGACAGCATCGGGAGCCCCTGGGACAGCATCGGGAGTGGTGAGGACCTGGTCCGGAGCGGCGGGGACAGGTGAATACAGCTTCCTATACTTCACATTGCACGGATCCCTCAACATATGATGGATTCGACAAACAATGGGTCGTTTGGAACGAATTACCATCGTATGTTGAGGGACCACTGTACAGTGTATACTAAGTAGGGATGTCCCGATACAGATACTAGTATCGGGGCAGATACTAACTATTAGCATGTATCGGGGACTCGTTTAATGTCCCCGATACCATGTCCAATACCTGCTGCCGCTCCACTGCCCCGTTCTCCCATCCTCATCATCGTGTTCCATGGAGGAGCATGTGACACAGGTCACTCCACCTCCTCCCCTGTGCCCAGCGCAACGCTACGCAGGAAGCAGAGTGAAGCATAGGTCACATGCTCCTCCATAGGAAGCCATGATGCGGACGGGAGAACGGGGCAGTGGAGCGGCAGCACCAGACAGATGACAGCCGCAGGTGAGCTGTCTACAAGGAGAGGGGCTGCTACTAATGTCTACAGGGGGGCTTGCTATCTAAACGGGAGCCCTGCGGTTTACAGGGGGAGGGAGGGGGTCCTGCTGTGGGGGCCCTGCTGCTGCTGTTTAAATGGGGGCCCACTGTCTAAAGGGGGGCTGTGGTCTACAGGGGGCTGCTACTAATGACTGCCGGGGGGCTGCTGCTAATGTCTGCACGGGAATACCACCTACTATTAAATGCAATCTTACAGCAGAGTCACTTACACTAACTTGAATTTATAGGTAGATAGTGCAGGTGACCCGTTTTCTACCGCTGCTCACCATGTGGTCATTGGTCTAACAGCCAATGCAAATTCCCTGTTCTGTCCAATGGAGAAGAGAGAAATTTTGGCTCATACTACAGCAGCCGCCTCCATTGTAAACAACAAGGAACCTACATATCAGCATGGTAAACTGCGCCAGAAACCGGGTCACCCTGGTGTCATATTCCCTTTAAAATAAAAGTACTCGTACTTGGTATCAGCGAGTACTAGAATTAAAGTATCGGTACTCGTACTCTGTCTTAAAAAAAATGGTATCGGGACATCCCTAATACTAAGCTCCTACCTCATGCCATTTGCAGAAAAAAGATTTAATGTAATGTATAACTGATTTTAAGCTTTGCAGAAAAAAAAATTATTAATATATAATAATCTCCTACTAAGTGTCTCTCTCTTCTGCCATTTTGGATCTCTATGAAGAATGTGTCAACTAATTTATTATTTTTTACTTTTTAAGACAGATACTGAAACAGGATTACTTTTTATTCTGCTAATCTGTTTATGTTTTATTTATACATTATTATGTAGCAGCCATATTTCCAGCGCTTTCTAAACTGTATTATGAGCTATGCTTTATTGCATGCCCCATGGACATAAGAAACTAAAAAGACTGGAAAGGGCAGAGTTTCCTAGGCATGCAGTGACTGATGCAGAGGTCAATGTGCAGAGAGAAGGAGGAGGGGAGCTGGGACTATCACCTATTGGCTTAAATGGGCACTGTCACCAACTTTATTTTTTGATATGTTGTAGTACTTATGTACTACAACATAACTCTAATATACTTTTATTATTTTTTTTTTTTTCATTAAATAGGTTTAATTTACATTTAAAAACCGGCTACTGAAAAAGGACTGATTTTGGAGTGGCAATCAGTCCTTTTTCAGTTAGGCTGCACGCCCGCTGCCGGACTCTGCAGTAACTGCAAGTGTAATGAGGGAACGGAGTATGCGTGGGGGGGGGGGGGGGGGGGAGAGGAGGGAACGGGCTAGTGCCGTAGCGGGGGGGGGGGGGGGGGGAACGGGCTAGCAAAAAAAGAAAAAAAAATAGGATGGTGGGAGCTACCCTTTAACCCCTTAACGACGCAGGACGTATATTTACGTCCTGCGCCGGCTCCCGCGATATGAAGCGGGATCGCGCCGCGATCCCGCATCATATCGCGTCGGTCCCGGCGCTCATCAACGGCCGGGACCCGCGGCTAATACCACACATCACCGATCGCGGCGATGTGCGGTATTAACCCTTTAGAAGCGGTGGTCAAAGCTGACCGCCGCTTCTAAAGTGAAAGTGACCCGACTGCTCAGTCGGGCTGTTCGGGACCGCCGCGGTGAAATCGCGGCGTCCCGAACAGCTGACCGGACACCGGGAGGGCCCTTACCTGCCTCCTCGGTGTCCGATCGACAAATGACTGCTCCGTGCCTGAGATCCAGGCAGGAGCAGTCAAGCGCCGATAACACTGATCACAGGCGTGTTAATACACGCCTGTGATCTGTGTAGAAGATCAGTGTGTGCAGTGTTATAGGTCCCTATGGGACCTATAACACTGCAAAAAAAATTTAAAAAATAAGTGTTAATAAAGGTCATTTAACCCCTTCCCTAATAAAAGTTTGAATCACCCCCCTTTTCCCATAAAAAAAATAAAACAGTGTAAAAAAAAAAAAAATAAACATATGTGGTATCGCCGCATGCGTAAATGTCCGAACTATAAAAATATATCATTAATTAAACTGTACGGTCAATGGTGTACGCGCAAAAAAATTCCAAAGTACAAAAAAGCGTATTTTGGTCACTTTTTATGCCATTAAAAAATGAATAAAGAGTGATCAAAAAGTCAGATCAAAACAAAAATCATACCGATAAAAACATCAGATCACGGCGCAAAAAATGAGTCCTCATACCGCCCTGTACGTGGAAAAATAAAAAAGTTATAGGGGTCAGAAGATGACATTTTTAAACGTATACATTTTCCTGCATGTAGTTATGATTTTTTCCAGAAGTGCGACAATATCAAACCTATATAAGTAGGGTATCATTTTAACCGTATGGACCTACAGAATAATAACGTGTAATTTTTACCGAAATATGCACTGCGTAGAAACGGAAGCCCCCAAAATTTACAAAATGGCGGGTTTTTTCGATTTTGTCGCACAATGATTTTTTTTTCCGTTTCGCCATGCATTTTTGGGTAAAATGACTAATGTCACTGCAAAGTAGAATTGGCAACGCAAAAAATAAGCCATAATATGAATTTTTAGGTGGAAAATTGAAAGGGTTATGATTTTTAAAAGGTAAGGAGGAAAAAACGAAAGTGCAAAAACGGAAAAACCCTGAGTCCTTAAGGGGTTGATAGTCTTATGAACCTGATCTTGTCATCTCTAGCTGTCTCCCTCACCTATTCCTCTCCTCTTGCAGATTGTAAGCCCTTGCTGGCAAGGTCCCCTCTCCCTCTATATCAGTCTGTCATTTACTTTGTATCACATTCATTGTACCTGTGTTTGTTTTACGTATTTTAACGCTGATATGTACAGTGCCCTGGAACCAAGGGTACGAAAAAAAACAAATACTTAATAATCTAAAAAAAAAAAAATATATATATATATATATAATATAAATCTGGTAAATCTGGTTCAGAAGAGAGAGGTCCTATACATATATATACACACACATATACACACACACAGTGGTCCCTCAAGTTACAATATTAATTGGTTCCAGGACAACCATTGTATGTTGAAACCATTGTATGTTGAGACCAGAACTCTATGGAAACCTGGTAATTTGTTCTGAAGCCACCAAAATGTCATCCACAAATAGGAAAAGGTGAGGATTAAAGAAAAATAAGTAGATAACTAATACAGATAAAGCAAGTCCTTACATATACAAGTAAGAAAGATCTGCTGGAAGCTGTAAATCACTATCTAGGTCAGTGTTTCCCAACCAGGGTGTCTCCAGCTATTGCAAAACTACAACTCCCAGCATGCCCGGACAGCCGTTGGCTGTCCGGGCATGATGGGAGTTGTAGTTTTGCGACAGCTGGAGGCACCCTGGTTGAGAAACAATGGTTTATGTAGAGGACAGGAGCTTCTTCAGGGTCCTATACAGTACACACAGTGTCCCAAATGGAGCCACCCTTACTTGGTGTCCAAAGGAGCAGATAACCCTGGTACAGGTAAGGAGTAGTACAGCACTTGTAGTACCTCCATGTACTGTAGGGGGCGCTACCAGACAGCCATTCAGTGCTTGTACTTCAGTAATAGAGGTGATTTACCAGTAAAATGCCCATTCTGATTCGTCAGTTCCTCCAGTTGTGACATGTTTCACAGATCTGGACTTTCCGTAGCATTGTATGTTGAGTCTGGTTTCAAGTTACAATGGTCCAGAAAAGTCCATTGTATGTTGAAACTATTGTATGTTGAGGCCATTGTAAGTGGAGTGATCACTGTATATATATATATACACATACATAGAGGCCCTCTCTCTTCTGAACTACATTTACCAGGCTAGCCAATCTGTCACCAATACCCAAGGTCTCAAAAATATAGGAAAAGAATGTTTGAATAATATTTATCTATTGATGTCACCTTCACTGTAATACCGTATGTGAAACCACAACCATAGTATAAACAGAGCATTAGCCAACTCTATAATTTATTTTTACCAATACTATACTACTTTTCAAATATTGTTTGTAAATGGGCATTTAGTGACATTGTGTGAAAGGACAGTAAACGGTTTCCTCACAATACATCACAGTGCTGCGTACGTATAGCACTTACACTAAACATGAAGACGCAAGCCATTTTCTTCTTTCCTGAGGAATAAATCCAGACAGTTTCCTTTGATCTTCGGCCAGCATAATAATTACAAGAGCCGAGCAGTAAACATAGATAAAGCTAAGTATGTGGTTTCATGTTTACAACTGACATTACACTGCAAGAACAAAAGCGCCTACATCTCCACAGTGGAGAAGTGCTGGGCTATAGAACCGTGAAACACCTATCACCAGCACACGGAAGTTGCCATAGAATAAAGTAGGAAAGAAAACAATGGACTCCACTAAAGAGAAGGAACACTATAGAGAACTTTTTTTTTCAGAATATGTGTAACAGTTCCGCCCCAACAAACACTACAGTATCCTATGGCTCCACTGAATCACTGTACAAAGGTCATACTACTGATGGCATGAAGGCTGGCCCTGTGAAGACATTAGACAAAGAAAAAATATTTGAGAATTTTTTTTTGTCAATAACAAATTCTGAGTGTTTAAGAAAAAACTTTGGTGGCAGGATGATTAAAGCTCCCGGGAAATCTCTTACCCGAAACCTGCTCAAAGACTGAAGGAATGAGAGAATTTCCGAAAGTTCCACTAATCGCGTCATTCTCGGTGCAAGTCTTGGGCTACGACATGGCCTGGGAGCTTTAAACAAACAAAGCCTGCAAGGGAAACAGTTTAGAGGTGCACTGCATCAAACATCACATTCACATTACACATACATTGGGTATTACAGTCATGGCTGAGGAAAGTTATACTCCCTGCAGGTAATGTGCTGCTTGATACTTTAGAGGACTTATCTAGGACTTAAAAGGGGTTTTCAGGGACTATGGGGGAGATTTATCAAAACCTGTGCAAGGGAAATGTTGCCCAGTTGCCCATAGCAACCAATCAGATTGCTTCTTTCATTTTGCAGGGGCCTTGTTAAAAATGAAAGCAGCGAGCTGATTGGTTGCTATGGGCAACTTTTCCTCTGGACAGGTTTTGATAAATCTCCCCCTATATGATCAATAGCCTATTCTTGGGGCTGACATCTGACCAGATGTTTAGCTCCCTGCACTACACAGTGAAAGGGTCCGGAAGCCCTGTGCTGTTCATTGTATATTGGTTGTGCAGGGAACCTGCAGCTCAATTCCCATTTGTTTCCATGGGAGCTGAGTTGAAGTTACTTGGCACCACTAATATACAATGAACAGTCCAGGGCTTCCGGACCCTTTCACTGTGTAGTGTGGGGTGCCTAATAGCTGATCAACAGTGGTGCAAGCTAACGGCACATTTGCAACAAGCAATCAAGACTGTATCATTTGGATTCACCATCAAATATATGGTGCCAGAAAACCCCTTTAAAAAGTGTACCTTTCGTTAACAAAAACTTTTTGTATAATGTAGATAATACAATACAATTATATGTATATTTGTAATATACATTGGTTAAAAAAAAGTGTGTATATTTATGGGTGAAAAAGTACAGTCCCTGCAGCTATTGCCTGTGAGAAGTCCAAATACAGGAAGTGAGGACAGGACAAGCAGGGCTCTGTGCAGGCTTTTAAGGGTGCAATTGGTGGACCTCCACACCTCGGTTGCGATTAGAATTGTGCACTATAAGGGTGCGTTCCTATTTGGCATATACACAGCGTATTTCACTCTGTTCAAAATTTACGGCAGCAGCGGTAAATATGCTGCGTATTCCTTGTTTACTATACACACAAAGCTTTCTGGAGTTTTGGAGGCGGAGCCGCGTGTCACAGTCATGCCGGCACACGGCCCCGCCTCCAAAACTCAATACACACATAGGGCTGCCGCCGGAAAGCCCTGTGTGTGTATAGTGAGCAAGGAATATGCAGCGTATTTACCCTAAATTTTGCGCAGGGTGAAATACGCTGCGTATACGACAAGTGGGAATGCACCCTAAGACTGAGCAACTGTCACAGGCTCCTGGCTTGTCAATCATCCTCATGTGTGAGCCTGCGGCATGTCACAGAGCCTCACAGCACAGAGCCCTGCTTGTCCACCCTCACTTCCTGTATTTGGACTCCTCATAGAGACACAAAGGAAATAGCTGCAGGGAGAAAAATATACACATTTTTTAACCAATGTATATCACAAATATACATATAATGGTATTATCTACGTTAAATAAAAAGTGTGTTAATGACAGGTACACTAAGTTTGATGGCATATATATATAGGACTGAATCCCTATTTCTAGGGACAACCCCCCTCCCCCCCACTAGAAAATTTAATTATTCTCTTTATCGGTTCTCACTTTAAATAAATACCCTGATCTTCATATATACAGGGATATTAAAATGACAAAAAGGGGAAAGAGATCCTTTTGTAGGTGGCTATATCAGCTCACTCTTTAATTTGGGAGTTGTTTACAGCAATATCATCTTTCCGGATTAATCGTTATCGATACAGTTTATTCTGAGGGTTAGACCCTTATTTCTATTATAGGTGATATGCTGCCAAGTCTCTCTATACAGATCTCCCTCCAATGCTTTTAAAATTTTACATACATGCACCTCCCCGACGTTTTGTGGGTTAAAAACTGCTTTGTCAAGGGCCGAGGTAACAGTAGTGTGACAGACACCTTGCACAATCTTATATCAGCTCTGTTTGTAAGTGTAGACAGCAAATCCACCAATTAGGAAACACTTCCTTAGGTCACCATATTATCCATAGTAATCTATCGCACTTTATTGACTTATTTTTACAGCCTTTTGTGTTATAGTTACCATCATATCTTAAGGACTCCACCCAACTGATTAGAGAAATTCACAATTTAAGTTTACCTTCACATTTTTTATTCATCACACTTGATGTTTGTTCATTATATTCGAATATTTCCACATCGGTTGGTTTGAAAGCTATTTATGATACTTTGTCTAATGATCCTACATTGGATCCTTTACAGATCTCCTTTTTAATTGAAGCCATGCATTTCATTTTGGATCACAACGCATTTCAGTTTAATAACACGATTTACAGACAGACACGGGGCTGCGCTATGGGGACTCGTTTCGCCCCAAGTTATGCTAACTTGGTTATGGGGCGATTCGAGTCCCTGTACATTAAGCAGCCCACTCATTTCAGTTCACATATTTTTTACAGACGTTTTATAGATGATTTGTTCTTTATTTGGTCAGGTTCTATCATCTTGGCTGAACAGTTTGTTTCTCATTTAAATTCTAATGATTGGGGTTTTTCTTTTACCCTACATTTTTCTAATAATGAGATAGAATTCTTAGATTTGTTGATTAAAAAAGATATCTATAATAAGATTATAACAGAAACCTTTTTCAAAAAGGTAGACGTTAATAGTCTTTTGGAATACAGTAGTTCTCATTATCCCAAGTGGATTAAAAACGTGCCCTATGGGCAGTATTTGCGTATACGCAAAAACTGCACCAATAAACAAGATTTTTTAAAACAGTCAGGCATTCTTTGTGAACGTTTTCTATCCAAAGGCTATCCCCCCTCCATCCTAACCGATGCATTTAATAGGGTGAAGGATATATCACAGGAAACACTTGTGAGAAAAAGAAAAAAAGAATTTATTCAGACAGCACCTAAGGAGTCCTATAAATATAATTTTATTACAGATTATAATTGTGGAGCAGGTGATATTCGCCGAATATTAAGAAAAAATTGGTCTATCCTATTGGATGACTCTATTTTAAAAAAAATGTTTGCCATCCCAACCAGGTATTACGTTTCGTCGGTCCCCGAACCTGAGAAATTTGGTGGCTCCTAGTAGGTTCAAATCTGAATCTCTTCAACAAAACCATTCTGTTGGCTCCAAAGCCCCGGGCACTTTTCCATGTGGGCGACCAAGGTGCCTTTGTTGTGCTATGATTGGCACTCCCTCTGTTTCATTTAACTCCACAGTATCTAAAAAAAGTTTCCAAATAAAAAATCATTATTCCTGTGATAGTTCGTTTGCTATCTATCTACTTACTTGCTCGTGTGGGCTTCAATACGTTGGCCGCACCGTACAGACGGTGCGGTCACGTATGAACAAACATAGATCTAACATTAAAAATGGTTTTGTTCTACATAGTGTCTCACGCCACTTACTTCTTAAACATGATAGATGCATTGATGTTTTAAAGCTGACTATACTAGAAACTATTCCAGTTTTTAGTCAGGGAATCCTTCTGGATTTTTTCTTTGGTTACTTTATTTCCAGATGGTCTTAATGAGACACTGGAAAATGCCCGTTAAAACATCGAAGATCGAAAAAATAAATAAATAAATAATGGAGAAAAAAATGGGAACAATGGAGGAAGGAAAAAAGGGGAGAAAAAAAAAAAAAAAAAGAGAAAGAAGAAAAAAGAAGAATTTTTTTTTTTTTTATATATATAGTACTATAATATTCTTAATATTTTTTTGTTAAAATTTAATATTTGTTTTCAATTGTATTGGTTTTATTGGGTGCTTTGTTGTGATGTTATTATGTGCTTCTATCTTGTTGTGAAGGGCCTAAAGGGCTTGACCCCTCAAGGGGTTAATTTAATTTTCCTCCTTGAAGGGGTTAACCCCTTTTCCCTATATATACCTTGTAATCTGCTAAACCCAACATGCCTGAGGAAGCGGGTGACCGTGAAACGCGTTGCATTATGGGAAATAAATCCTTTTAACTTCTTATCTGGTCTCAGCGCTTCCATTGATCCCGCTCTGCTACCTGGAGATTGCTTGTTTTTACCATATTATCCAGACCTCCATCTCCAACGCCATTGGTCTATTCCTAATCACTTACCAGTCTTCTCTATTCTTAAGGGTGGAACTTATTGTGACGCTGCATCTTGCATGTCCGTATCACTAACTACTCCATCTGCATATTGGTCATGTGGTTCCGCGCTCACATGATACTGACATCACGTGATCCGGACATCCCAGGTCACATGTGTCAATACAACACACGTGACACTCTGAACATGTGACCATCCAATCTCCTCCGGTCACGTGACCTCCTCCGCTCATCTGTAAAGCCATGTTGCCGTAGTATTGTCCACATATGCGCCCCTGTTTTTTCCCAATATTATCATCATACCCAAATTCTATTTAATTTAGTTGGATATTCTTACAAGGTGTCTTCTTGTTATTTCATTCTAGGTCCCCGTATTGGTCAGCCTTGTTGGAATTCAACAGGTGAGGACTTCCAAGGGGCAGTGAGGGATATCGGCGCTGACCAGGAACAGACACGTCCGGTGAGTAAAAGATTTTTTAATTTAAATGCAACGCGTTTCACCGTACTAAGACGGCTTCATCAGGCATGACAAACAGGATAAGGAGGGGGTTTATATACAAAATAGTATTAACCCTATCGGGTCAGGATACATAATTTACAAAACTTAACCCATTCAGGGTATATAACAACATTGCATGAACATTAAAAGAAGAAAAGAAAATTAAAATCAATGTAAAAGTACATACAGATTGCACATATTATTTAGGCAACCATACTAACACTGGATTTTATGGATGCACAAATATACAAAAATAAGTATTATATAAGACAAAATATATAACTGAAAATAAAGTGAAGAAGAAGCACTGTGCGTGGCAATTGCCAAGGATTCCAAGATCCACGCGGGTGCTCAGCCCCAGGGCCCAAGAAAATACAGCAAAAATGGAAGAGAGCGGCACTCCAACTTTCAGTGAAAACCCAGTGAGGGTGTATTTATTCACACATCTGCAATACACGCAACGTTTCAGCCCATCAATAGAGCCCTTCTCAAGCACAGTGACCATTTAACAATACAACTTATTTATAGGCCCCTCAATATCGCATATTGATGAGGGGGGTGACTAAACAGTGTCACAACACAGTGACGTCATTACATATAAAACTCTTCATATCAGTGATCAATGCAGTGAAAATCAAATAAATTCATCATAAACATCTAATCATACTAATAATATACATCTCCATAGTGTTTGATTACAGTACCAATCCATTAGTGATCTTCAATCGTGCATAATCGTGATACAGCTCCAGTGCAGAGGGCGGCTCTCGTCTGAGGATAAGTCCCGACAGCCAATAGCATAGGTTCATATTGCCGGCACAGTCCGTTTGTAAACCTCCAGGCTGCGCATGTCACGGACCTCCACATCCGGTGAAACCGGAAGTCATCGTCCTGTATCTAACGTCAGTTGCCTGAGATGTGTGGGAGGGGCGGGCTCTGACTTTGGTCACTCCCGCATTGATTCGCGCATGTTCCACTCTCCATCTCAATGACGGGCGGCCATATTTGTAGAGGGCACCGTCATCCTATACCACAATATTACCCCCATTCATGCATAGACCTGAGCGAGGATATACTATCTACCAATATCTATTATCGGTCGGTCTCACCGGACGTGGAGGTCCGTGACATGCGCAGCCTGGATGTTTACAAACGGACTGTGGCGGCAATATGAACCTATGCTATTGGCTGTCGGGACTTATTGTCAGAAGAGAGCCGCCCTCTGCACCGGAGCTGTATCACGATTATGCACGATTGAAGATCACTAATGGATTGGTACTGTAATCAAACACTATGGAGATGTATATTTTTAGTATGATTAGATGTTTATGATGAATTTATTTGATTTTCACTGCACTGATCACTGATATGAAGAGTTGTATATGTAATGACGTCACTGTGTTGTGACACTGTTTAGTCACACCCCCCTCATCAATATGCGATATTGAGGGGCCTATAAATAAGGTGTATTGTTGAATGGTCACTGTGCTTGAGAAAGGCTCTATTGATGGGCCGAAACGTCACGTGTATTGCAGATGTGTGAATAAATACACCCTCACTGGGTTTTCACTGAAAGTTGGAGTGCCGTGCCGCTCTCTTCCATTTTTGCTATATATATATAACTGGGTGTAAAAACATAATCAATTTTGACATTCTAACATAAAAAAATGTTTTTCATGTATAACGTAAACTAATAAGATATAAAAGGTACATGAAAACATAAAAAAACACATATGTAGGAGAAAAAAAATGTGTTTTCATGTACCTTTATATCTTAGTTTACGTTATACATGAAAAAAAAAATTATGTTAGAATGTCGTAATTGATTATATGTTTTTACATATATATATATATTTGTGCATCCATAAAATCCAGTGTTTGTATGGTTGCCTAAATAATATGTGCAATCTGTATGTACTTTTACATTGATTTTAATTTTCTTTTCTTCTTTTAATGTTCATGCAATGTTGTTATATACCCTGAATGGGTTACGTTTTTTAAATGATGTATCCTGACCCGATAGGGTTAATACTATTTTTTTTATATAAACCCCCTCCTTATCCTGTGTGTCATGCCTGATGAACCCGTCTTAGTATGGTGAAACGCGTTGCATTTAAATAAAAAAATCTTTTACTCACCGGACGTGTCCGTTCCTGGTCAGCGCCGATATCCCTCACCGCCCCTTGGAAGTCCTCACCTGTTGAATATTGCCTAGGTTGGGGAGGCTGCAGACCAGACTTGTTCTCTCATTCACGCAGACCATTGTTGTGTGTGAGTTCACACAACCGCCTTCAGTAAGGTTTTTTTTTTTACTATCACTAATTGGACCCTGGAGTGGCGGTTTTACGCTATGGAGCGCTTTTCCTTCTTGTTTTAGTTCTTGCTGGAATTCAGGTATGTTAATAGGTTTAATCCACTGTATATTTACTAATTAATACAATATAATATCTTTCATAGCATTATTCCAAAACTTGCTTTTTTTTATCCATATTAAAATCAATCTTATACATGGTATAATATTCTGGATTACATTACTTAGTCCTATTCTTAATTGTTATTTTTTATTTTGTATTAAAAAATTTTATACTTTCAATTTATTGTTGTTAAATTGGCTATAAGATTATAGATGGACTATCAATAGGAGCAGATCAGTAGCCATGTTAGGCCAGGTAAGACCTTGGACTCTGTTCACCTCCCTGCAATTGCCTCGTGGGGGTGGTTTGCGATCGGGACCACTGCACCACCAAAGATATAGAAAAAGCCTGCTTAGATGCAGCGGTTATCTTTAACAGCAGCATCTGAAGGTTTAAATGCCACAGCACACGAGTTAGCGATGGCCCCGGACTGCCAAGTATGAAACAGGATTATGGCATGCACTTACTAGCCGCAGGACTTACTCATATGTCCTGGGGTGGGAAGGGGTTAGACATAATGAAATAGAAACAGTCAAACCCTTTTGCTGCCTGCAAACTTTTTTTTTTTTTTTACACTTTATTTATTTGTGCTTTCACAACAAACAAGCCTGAATTATAAAATAAATTAAAGAAATTGTATCCCCCTACTCAAATATTGTCTTAAAGTAAACATCTGTAACATTGTGAAGATGCCAGACTGCACTTTTCAATCATAGGCACATTCACTCAATATTGCATTTATGTGTAACATTTTGTTAAAAAAAATAAAAAATAATAATAATTTTTTTGTAAAGAATGTAAAGAAATTCAATGTTTATGACAAGGTCTGACTTAGGCTGCTTTCACACTATAAAAATACCTCCGTTATAAATGCCATTATAAGAATCCTGGAAATCGGCCGTTGGAAAAATCCCATAGACTATAATGGGATTTTCTAACAGCCGTTTTAACCCATTATTAATAACGGCCGTTTTTTGTGACGGACGATAGTAATGGGAGAAATAATGCATGCACTATTTCTTCCGTTCATTCGCGCATCACAAAATAACGTCCGTTATTAATAACAGGTTAAAACGGCTATTTGAAAAATCCCATAGACTATAACAGGATTTTTTAGCGGACGTTTAACGGCCGATTTCCAGGGTTTTTATAGTGTGAAAGCAGACTTAAAGCCTGAGATGTACAAAATATATTCAAAAAAAGTGCCACTTATTCCTATGTCTACAGGCATGTCTTTATATATTCATCAGAATTGAATAGACCAAAAACCTTTATGATCCAGATGCCAATAAACTGAGTTCATAAGTTTCCTGAATAGATAGATGCACAACCTCTCATCTTGTCAGTCCAATATGAGGAAGTCAAAAAAGAGAAACTCCTGTGAAAATTAGAAAGCAAATATCTTCTTTTCCAAGTATAGGTGTGATCACATGAGTAGAAGCCTGAATGTTCCCCATGAGGTCAGGATGTGATAGTTCTTCCTGATGCCACTTGCAATTAACCCCTTTTCTTACAGTAACACAGATGTTAAAAAGTAAAACTTTTTAAAAGGTGGTTTTCTCAGCAACAATACTTGTCAATGGGAGTTGGATCGCTGGGACCTCCATGTCCCCTTGGTTGAATGCAGTGGGTGGTCATACATGTGCATTGCTGTTCAACTGAACTCTATGGGTCTGACAAAGATAGAAGAGTGCTGTACTAAACTATCTTCATAAGGCCTATCATTTTGAATGAAGTAGAAGCTGCAGAACTGACATGGGAGCCCCACGTTTAGATTTTTTTGGGGGTCCCAGTGGTTGGACTCCCACTGATCAGACTCTTATCACCTATCCTACAGAAAGTGATGTATATTGTTGGTGGGGAAAACCAATAAAGGTACCTATGGATGTTAAATCTTGCTGTGGCAGCAGAGTTGTCCTCCATTGCCAGCCATAATAAAAAAAAGATAATGCATGGTGAAAAAATACATCTCATACTTTGTAATTCACTGAAGTAATTTTTTAACTGTAAAAAAAAAAAGAAAAAAAAAAAAAGGAAAAAATAAATAAAATAAAGCAAAAGTTTAGTTGATGCCTTGAGCATAAAGTGACCCCCTACCTTGGCTGACATCACAATCAGACTTGGACATCAAAGTATGCATGCTTGTGGTTTCTGGGCTCTTTGATGTTGAAAGAATTTTTAGAAGTCTCCACAAGCAAATTAAACATACCCCAGAAATCACAAAAACAGAACTAAAGGAATTCAGCAGATTACATTGTATTGCATTTCTTTAAAGATGGCAAAATAAAAAAAGCCAAACTATCAAAAGAAAAAAAAAGTTGACCTTTACTACAAAGATAATATTGAAATATCTGTTTTCTCAAGAGCACAAATAGGAGCTTTGACAATGATAGAGCTATTATAATAAATCTGCCTTACTTTATCAAGGCAAGGAATGGACAACAGGGCTAATGGCAAAAAAAAAAATCACATTACTAATCTAACTGGTTCCTCTGCTCTTGACAAAGCCGGTTGTATCCGGCAAAACATTGGGGAGGTCTAGTTGTTAGTATATTTTAACTAGCATAGTGTAAGATTATGGATTGTTGAGGGATTGTTGTCTTTTGATGAATGAGATTCAAGCTCTACTGAAATAGTACAATGGACTTCTCTGTGTACCTTATAAACACTGGGTTTTAACTTTGTAAGAATCCATATCTCACTACTTATATGGTTTTAACCCTTGGGGACGGAGACCATTTTAACCCTAAGGACGGGAGCATTTTTTTTCAAATCTGACCTCTATCACTTATGCATTAATAACTCTTATAACTCTTACTTATAAATTTAATTCCTAGACTGTTTTTTCGTGACATATTCTACTTTATGTTAGTGGTAAATTTTTGTCCATACTTGCATCATTTCTTTGTGAAAAATTCCCAAATTTCAGAAAAATTTTTAAAATTTAGCATTTTTCTAACTTTAAAGCTCTCTGCTTGTAAGGAAAAGGGACATGTCAAATTACATATTGATTCACATATACAACAACAAGACTTCAAAGTATAGCAGCAATTTTCCACAAAAATTTCAAAATCAGAATTTTTCAGGGACCAGTTAAGTTTAGAAGTGAATTTGATTGTCTTTATGTTGCAAATCCCCTATGACGGACCCCATTATAAAAACTGCACCCCTCAGAGCATTCAAAAAGTTTGTTAACCCTTTAGGTGTTTCACAGGAATAGCAGAAAAATGGAGGAGAAAAATCTAAATCAAAATTTTTTACACTAACATGTTATTGTAGCCCCACTGTTTTCATTTTTATAAGGAGTAAAGGGTAAAAAGGCCCCCAAAACTCGTAATTCATTTTCTCTCGAGTAAGGAAATACCTCATATGTGGATGTAAAGTGCTCTGTGGGTGCACTAGAGGGCTCAGAAGGGAAGGAGTGACAATGGGATTTTGCAGAGCAAATCTGGGGGGGCTACAGTTTAGAGACCACTGTATAGTGGTCTCCAAACTGTGCCACTTCAGATGTTGCATAACTACAACTCCCAGCATGCCCAGACAGTCAGTGCATGCTGAAAGTTGTAGTTTTCCAACATCTGGAGGACCACAGTTTGGAGACCACTACACAGTGGTCTCCAAACTGTGGCCCTCCAGATGTTGCAAAACTACAACTCCCAGTATGCCCAGAGTTGTAGTTTTGCAATTTTTAGAAGGCCACAATGATGATCACCTACCGGCGATCTTCACTGCAGCTTCCTCCGCCGCACTTTCCGGCCGCACTCCTGATGTCTCCGCCGCCGCCACCCGATGGTCTCTTTCCCCCCCCCCTTGTTTCTCCCTGCTCTGCCCGAACTTCGATAGGTGGGCAGAGCGGGGGAAATATTATTTAACCATCCGCCCCCCAACTGCAATTGGTCGTCAGCCTGATCGACCAATGGCAGGGGATAGGAGGAGGTGGTAGCACTGCTCCTATCCTTTAGCATGGTCGTAGCTGTCTGTGACAGCTCCGATCACCGTTATTTTCCGGGTGACGGGGTCACCAGTGATCCCATTGGCCCGGAATCGCCGCAAATCGCTGGTCTGAATTGACCGGCGATTTGGGGCGATCGCTGACATGGGGGGGGGGTCTCAGGACCCCCTAGGCATTGCCAGGGATGCCTGCTGATAGATTAATTAATTAACCCCTTCCCTATTAAAAGTTTAAATCACCACCCTTTTCCCATTTTTTAAATAAAATAATGTAATAAAATAAAAATAACAATGTGTAAATGTCCGAACTATTAAAATATAAGGGCTAAACGCCACGGTCAATGGCATACTTGTACAATTGGTTTACGCAAAAACAAGACCTTATATGGGTCTGTAGGTGCAAAATGTAAAGAAGTTATGATTTTTAGAAGGGAAGGAGGAAAAAATGAAAATGCAAAAACGAAAATTTGCTGCTTCCTTAACCCCTTAAGGACTCCACCTTAAGGATACAGACAATTTTATTTTTGAGTTTTTGTTTTTTCCTCCTCGCCTTCCAAAAATCAAAACTCTTTTATATTTCCATTCCCAGACACATATGGGGGCTTGTTTTTTGCGTGATCAGTTGTACTTTGTAATGACACCACTCATTTTACCCTGAAATGTATGGTAAACCCAAGAAATTTAAACAAAAATCATAATTTTGCTAATTTGGGGGGGGGGGGGGGGGGGTGGTTTCCTTTTTGTGCCGTACACTTCACAGTAAAAAAAAAAGAAATGTTTTCTTTATTCTCTGGGTCAATACGCTTAAAATGATACCCATGGTTACATATATTTCCATTATTGTACAGCTTTTAAAAAAGCTCAAACTTTTTTTTTTTTTTTACAAAATCAGTATGTTTAAAATTGCCCTATTTTGACCACCTCTAACTTTCTTATTTTTCCGTATTCAGGGATCTGTGAAGGCTATTTTTTGAGCCATGATCTGTAGCTTGTTTTGGTAACAGATTTGCGTATATGTGACTTTTTGATTGCTTTTTATTTTTAAAAAAAGTGTCCAGTTTGATGTTTTTTATTATTTTTATTTTTTTACATTTACGCCGTTCGCCGTAGGGGATCATTAACATAATATTTTTAAAGTTTAGACATTTATGCACGCAACGATACCAAATATGTGAATTATTTACGCTTTTATGTGTTAATATGGGGGAAAAGGGTGATTTAAAACTTTATGGGAGGAGGGGATTTTTCACATTTTTATTTTCTTACATTTATTTTACACTTTTTTAGTCCCCATAGAGGACTATTTATAGCAATCATTAGATTGCTAATACTGTTCAGTGCTATGCATAGGGAATAGCACTGATCAGTATTATCAGTGATCTTCTGCTCTGGTCTGCTGGAAGGCAGATCAGTGCAGAAGACCCCGGGAGACGAACAGAGGCAGGTGATGGGACCTCCGCCAGCCATCTTGGCTGATCTGATCCCCGCTGCAGTGACGCGGGAGATCAGATCAGCAATCATAAGTTGTCACACTGCCGCAGGTGCCGTGATCTGTATTGATCACGGCACCTGAGGGGTTTATGGCAGACATCAGCACAATCGCTGATGTCCGCTAATACTGGCGGGTCTGGGGCTGCTGACAGCCGCCAGCTCCTGCGCTCGTATCACAGCCGCACCGTAAATGTATGGCGCTGTACGCTAAGAGGCTCTATGCAGCGCCGTACATTTACATTACATGTCCTTAAGGCGTTAAAGGGGTACTCCGGTAGAAAACTTTTTTTTTTTTTATGAACTGGTGCCAGAAAGTTAAACTGATTTGTAAATTACTTCTATTCAAAAATCTTAATGATTTCAGTACTTATAAGCTGCTTTTTTTTCTCGTCCACAGTGCTCTCTGCTGATACCTCTGTCCATGTCAGGAACTGGACAGTTCCTGATATGGGCATCAGGTGTCAGCAGCTAGCACTGTGGACAAGACAAAAAAGAAATTTAAAAAAGAAAATAATTTCTTCTTTAGCATACAGCTGCTAATAAGTACTGGAATTGTAAAGATTTAATAGAAGTAATTTACGAATCTGTTTAACTTTCTGGCACCAGTTGATTTAAAAAAAAAAAAAAAAGTTTTCCACCGAAATACCCCTTTAAGGGAATTAGTCCCTGAGGGGCTTGAGCCCTGAAAGGATTTAAGTTCCAGTTTTCACATTGACTTGATGCCTGTAACAAAGTTATGTTGCACACCAGAAATGTAATTAAAAAAAGACAACCTAATGTATCATAAACTTTCAATACATTAAAAGAGGTCAAAAGAATAAAGTAAATCTAATTTCATGTTTAACTATCTATATGTACATCCATACATATATTGCAGATACTGAGTGACTATAAGCAGAGCAGATTTAAGAGATGATCCTGCTTGCATATAAATAAATTAATCCACGGTTGTTATAATTTTGACCCTGCCACCTGTTGCTGGAGTGAGAGTCATAATCTGGCATTGTCAAAGTTATTTACTTTGTAAAGACTTGTGTAAAATTGTGACACTATCCAGCTAAACAGTGCACTCGTTCCTTGTTATACACACACATCCTTGAGCAAATTAAGAGCCGTTCTGCCAAGAACTATAACAAAACATCAAAACTGTCCAGCAAGTAAAGTACATGGAAGAAAAACATTTGTAACATTCAAAATGTCACAGCTACAGTCCTAGAAATAAAGAATAGCGCCTAAATACACAAAAGATTGGCATCTAATAGAAGTTATATTAATTCATTATGCACTGCACAAAAAAATTAAGAGAACACTTAAAGAGGACTTGACATGGGGTTCTGAGAAAATTACAGTAGAAGAAATTACAACACTTTTCTTAAATAGAAAATCATTAGAAAATCTGATTATTTTCCTTAGTATTTGGTGATTCTTTTCTTGCCCAAAAATGAACCAACTGTAAGAGGAGAGATTTGCTTTTGTAAGGGGTTAATCTGCTATACCAGGATATAGCTGCTTGTCTAGGGTTAATCTACTAGATTAGGATATAACTGCATGTAAAAGGTATCTGTCATTATTATGACTCTAACTAACCTATTGGTATAGGTTATGCGGATGACTGATAAAAATGATACTTACTGTTCCCCGATTCGTGCCTCTGTTCAATATTTTTCTTTTTCATGATATGCTAATCCGGAGCTTGGTAAACAGGGGGGGGGGGGGGGGTGATTCAGCAGAGAGCTCTGTGTTCCAAAAAGAAAATAATTTCCTCTGTAGTATCCAGCAGCTAATAAGTACTGGAAAGATTAAGATTTTTTAAAAGAAGTAATTTGCTAATCTGTTTAACTTTCTGGCACCAGTTAAAAAAAAAAAAAAAAAGTTTGCCACCAGAGTACCCCTTTAAAGACGCCTCAGCACAGGGGGAGGAAGAGCTTCCAATGAAGATAAAAGATGTACGTTATCATACAAAAGTGTCGTAGGAAGGCCCCTTCGTCAGTGCATCAAGCTCTTCATTAGCATATCAAGAAAAAGAAGAATATAATAGGAACGCATGCAAGGATTGGGAAGCCGTTTTATCAGCGTCACCCGCACTACAAGCCTATACCAACAGGTAAGTGCTGCTGATACTGATGACAGATCAAAGGGGTACTCCGGTGAAAACCTTTTTTCTTTTAAATCAGCTGGTGGCAGAAAGTTAAACATATTTGTAAATTACTTCTTTTAAAAAAAAATCTTAATCCTTCCTGTATTAGCTGCTGAAAACTGCTGAGGAAATTTTCTTCTTTTTGGAAACAGTTCTCTCTGCTGACGTTATTATAACAATAATAACTTTATTTATTGTTGTCCTTAGTGGGATTTGAACCCAAGTCCCCAGCACTGCAAGGCAGCAGTACTAACCGCTAAGCCACCATGCTGCCCTTAGCATACATCTGCTATGCATGCTTGCTAAAATGGACAGAGATGTCATCAGAGATCACTGTGTTCGTGATGTCATCAGTGTTCCAAAAAGAAAGGAATTTCCTCTGTAGCATTCACAGCTAATAAGTACTGGAAGGATTAAGATTTTTTAATAGAAGTAATTTACAAATATGTTTAACTTTCTGCCACCAGTTGATTTAAAAGAAAAAAAAAGGTTTTCACCGGAGTACCTCTTTAACACTTTAGATCAGTGTTTCCCAAATGCGGTCACCCAAGCAGACACCCCCAACAGGTGATGTTTTCTGGATTTCCTTAGTCTTTCACAGGTGATATAATTGTGGTGATTCCTGATTCACTGACCATAATTATATCACCTGTGAAAGACTAAGGAAATCCAGAAAACATCACCTGTTGGGAGTGCTTGGGTGACCGCGTTTGGGAAACACTGCTTTAGATGCGGTGATGTGTTAGTTTTTTTCTTTTCTTATTTTTGTGACGCTGTATAGTTTGTAGTAATTTAATAATGTCTTTACAAAGTATGATTGGTCTTGCATAAAACAAGCGCATATATGGTCAGCTTACCGATCTTCCCTCCGTCCTGTATGTCGCACTATTCCTACCCATTTTATGCATATTTATTATTTCTCACTCTCACATCTTAGAGATGATAGAATGAAAAATAATGAATATGTATAAGATGGGTGGGCAAAGTGTGGAATACAGGACATAGGCAGGGAAGCTTGACAAACCGGATTTTGCCTCCACTGCGCATTGAACAGCATTAGCATTATATCAATGCCTGGACTAATTTAAGTAAATTATACCTTCTTTATCCCCTGTTCACCCGCACTATCAGGGAGATTTAATCAAAACTTGTGCAGTGGAAAAGCTGACCAGTTGCCCAAAGCAACCAATCAGATTGCTTCATTAATTTCTCAGAGGCCCTTTTAAAAATAAAAAAAAGACACAATCTGATTGGTTGCTATGCGCAACTGGTCAACTTTTCCTCTGCACAGGCTTTGGGTTTAGTGTATTAGGTTTAGTGCGCGTGAACATCCTGTTAATTTCCCTTTCAGAGTATGTTTATAAATCCTTTCAATCATAAAATACCTAATTTCTATATGTACCTATAAGGTCTCTAAGCCTGAGATGATATTACCAAAGAGAAGCTTTAGCTCTGGCATACCAGGCCCGTAGATGTATCACTAAAGTGGCGTCAGCAGCTGGCCCCAGTGTTTCCATCTGATCACAGGGGGTTTCTGAAGGTAGCCCTACAGCAGCTAGCTCATTGGCTTTAATCTACAGATAGGTTATCATAATGAAATACATTTAAAGAGAACCTGTATTTTCCCAGAAAGGTAAATATCAATCTGCTCAGCTCCTCCAGCACTATATCATGAAGCCAATAGATTACATAATATTTTAATGGTGACAGGTTCCCTTTAGGTGGCAGCCATTAGTAATCTGAATGGTGTAACTGAAGGGGAAAAGAACACATATAAATGTATATACAATTTTACATACAACTACAGTTTCAGGTAGTGGCCAATGGTAAAATGATGTTCAAAATGTTTCAAAATTATTTCATGATTTTTGAGACAAAACAAAATACTTTTTTTTTTCATTACTTCCAACACAACACATTCCATTTTTATAGCATACAAAAAGAACAAACTGCTCATCCAACTCTATGAATCTAGGAAAATCAGCTATAGAAAACATCCATGTACATGAAATTTAATGTTCGCTGGCGCTGAAGACTTTTCATTTTCAAAGCCAATGTAGCTCAGGGGACCAAAAGAATATGGTGTGACTTGAGTGTCCAAACACAATGATATATACGCAGTCACTCAAAACGTCTGAGGTCAAGCCAAAAGAACAAAAAAACATTTCCGAAGAAGCAAAAAACAAGTATGGCTATTTCATCCTGTTTATAGAACAATTTGGGAATTTATCAATGCTGGACACCAGATAATGATCCATATATAGCATTTTGCAAAACACATGTCATATCTAATTGTCTGCTTTATACACCTTAACCTGAGTTTATTGCTTCTTTACTTTATGGTTTGTGGGTTGATATTCTCGTCCATGTGATATTTTCTTTTGTTACTTTAGATGGATTCACTATATATACCATGGAGTTATGTGTATATCTGGCATTGTTTTGCACTATGTAGATTAGGCTATACCTTATCTGTGCTGTGCATCTACCTAAATTTCTATGTTGTTCTTATTGATTTATTTTTTTAAATAAATGAATGCTATATTTTGTCCCATACACTTATGTGTGTGACATTATTGGTGTAGGACAAGATAACTAGTGTAAAAGAAGTCACACATTTTTGCGCAACACTCTTAAATGTTGCCCAAATGCTGTAAAAAACAAACACATTTTCCTCCATCACTAAGGCTTGCGATAAAACTTGCAACCTTTTTATGCTAGTTTTTCTGGTGTCAAGAATTGGTAAATTTCCCCTAATATCTTTCAAGCATTTATTCTAAAAATATGGTATTAAAGGGGAATGTGGATACCATGGGGGGATTACCATGTGGAAAGCTACTTAGTAAGAGTACCTCCTGCTTTAGCAGTCCTAATTTGCTTATGGTAACCACTGTAGGGTGAAATGTATAGACAAATGAAACTTTACTCAAAAGTTTGGACACAACTTCTCATTCAGTTTTTTTTATTTTCATGACTATGAACATTGTAGATTCACACTGAAGGCATAAAAACTATGAATTAACACATGTGGAATTATATACATAACAAAAAAGTGTGAAACAACTGAAAATATGTCATATTCTAGGTTCTTCAAAGTAGCCACCTTTTGCTTTGATTACTGCTTTGCACACTCTTGGCATTCTCTTGATGAGCTTCAAGAGGTAGTCACCTGAAATGGTTTTCACTTCACAGGTGTGCTGGTGTGGAGGAGGAGGTGTGATGGTGTGGGGGTGCTTTGCTGGTGACACTGTAGGGGATTTATTCAAAATTGAAGGCATACTGAACCAGCATGTCTACCACAGCATCTTGCAGCAGCATGCTATTCCATCCGGTTTGCGTTTAGTTGGACCATCCTTTATTTTTCAACAGGACAAGGACACCAAACACACCTCCAGGCTGTGTAAGGGCTATTTGACCAAGAAGGAGAGTGATGGGGTGCTGCGCCAGATGACCTGGCCTCCACAGTCACCAGACCTGAACCCAATCAAGATGGTTTGGGGTGAGCTGGACCGCAGAGTGAAGGCAAACAAGTGCTAAGCATCTCTGGAAACTCCTTCAAGACTATTGGAAGACCATTTCAGGAGACTACCTCTTGAAGCTCATCAAGAGAATGCCAAGAGTGTGCAAAGCAGTAATGAAAGCAAAAGGTGGTTAGAACCTAGAATATGACATATGTTCAAACTTTTTTTGTTATGTATATAATTCCACACATGTTAATTCATAGTTTTGATGCCTTCAGTGTGAATCTACAATTTTCATAGTCATGAAAATAAAGAAAACTCTGAATGAGAAGGTGTGTCCAAACTTTTGGTCTGTACTGTAGGTGCTTATCTTGAAGGACTTATAAAGGTGAAGGACTTCTCTTCATAAGACAACTATGTTAAAAAGAGTTCCCTAAAAGGGGTACTCCGGTGGCCAGTGTTTTTTCAGTTTCTACTTACCCTTGCAGGTGAGTTTTCTTCTTATCTCTGGTCTCGTGCTTGCTTTGTTTGTCTTTCTTTTCCTTTCTTTGCACAAGTGTGTCCATGTAGTGTAGCATCTATTTCCGTTTTGCCTTTGATTCAGAAGCTACAGCTCCCAGCATGCATTTTAGCCTGTCTCCTCTTTCAGTGCCCTTCCCAACTTGTTTTGCGTTGCCGCCCTGGCCTGTTTGTGGGTGTTTTGGTTTCTTTCCCCTTTTGCACTCCCTTTCCCCGCTCTGCTCATTAGTATAGTCCTCCCACCCTCACTGTCAGCTTCTCACCACACAGTCCCCACATCAGGGCATGAATGAATTTCCTGCCGCAGCAGGCTGTCCCCACAATGTGACATGCGGGTGCTGCTCTGCTTCCTGCCCCCCCACCATCCAAGCGAAATCCCCACAAGGGTTAACTGGGAATGAATGAATTGCCAGCCGCAGCGCTGTCCCCATGTCAGGGAACTAGTCATATGTGACCTGCGGGCGCTTTTCTACTTCCTGATAAACCAAAAGCAATGTCCCTGCAAGGGGCAACTTTGAGCCGCAGCAGCCCTGTACATTCTCCCCACGTCAGGAAATGGATGAATTGTGAGCGCGGGCACAGGGCTTCTGATCAGCGTCACAGTTAAGGGACATCTGTAATAATGATTGTGACATATTCCTGTGCTCGAGGCTGCAAAAATAAACAAAATAAACTTTGACTTACCTTCCTACGTTCCCCCGTTGCTACAGGTAACGGTTTTGCGGTCCTCTGCTGAGAGCAGTCAGCGAATCCCCGGCCGCAGCGATGTCCCGCCTCTGCCGGTGATAGGCTGAGCACACTGCCATGTAAGTACATTGCACATAACAGTGCGCTCAGCCCATCACCGGCAGAGGCGGGATATCGCTGCCTCGGCTGGTGATAGGCTGAGCGCACTGTCATGTAAAGAGCCGGCCAGCTCTTTTGCAGCCCTGGGCACAGGAATGTGTCACAATCGTTATTACAGAAGTCCCTTAACTGTGACGCTGATCAGAAGCCCTGCGCCCGCGCTCATCATTCATTCCCTGACGTGGGGAGAATGCACAGGGCTGCTGCGGCTCACAGTTAACCCTTGCAGGGACATTGCTGCAGGGAGGGGGGGTTATCGGGAAGAAGAAAAGCGCCCGCGGGTCGCATATGACTAGTTCCCTGATGTGGGGACAGCGCTGCGGCTGGCAATTCATTCATTCATTCCCTGATGTGGGGACTGCCGCGGGGGGAATCATGATAGTGCTGCAGCTGACATGTTACTAATTTCCCCGCCATGGGGATCATGCGCCCGCAGGGGAATTATGATAGCCAATTCCCCCGCGGGCACACGGTCCCCATGGCGGGGAAGGGGTTATATGTCAGCCGCAGCGCTGATATAGGGTATTAAAGCTGGGCGCAGGGCAGGCTGACAGCGGGAGGAGACATTCTTCCTCCCCTCAACGATTCAATGAATATTCAATACAGGTGTGTGAAAAAGAAAAAGAAAAAAAACAGCAACGCCTGCAGCTTGTGGACAACAGTCAAAAGCAACCAAAAAAACTACTGAACTTCCTTCACAGAAAAGAGGTCAGTAAAAAACATATATGCTGTGGACAGATGTATAACTTACAAAAGTGCTAAACTCACTACAAGCACGCTAGATGACCATAAAACTGTGGTACCGGAGTACCCCTTTAATAAGAAGAGCCATTCATATTGTTTTGTAGTATTTTCTGAACAGACCAGGCAGATTCATTTATAATAAATTTAATTTGGTCAACACAATAAATAAAAAATAAATTAAATTAGCAAAAATCCAAAAGGAGAAAGTTGAATAACCCAGAAATGAGCCCCAAACATGAGTTTGTAGGGTAGAATAAGGATAAACTATTCAAAGAAGGGCAATGAACTTATGCCTATTAAAATGGGGAATATCTTGGATGTAGCTCAGCCTTTTTTTTATTACAGTGCTATCCTATAAAGATTGGCAGCAACTTTAAAGTATAGTACACTGCTTAATATCTTTTAAGAATATATACAGTTTATTATAGCCTTGCTTAACTTAACAAATAGGTATGACTGAATTTACAAAATGTCAAATTGCCCTAAATCATATTTACAGGGGTCCAGGAAAGGGGGGTGATTCAAACTTTTATCAGGGAAGGGGTTAAATGATTTTTATGCACTTTTTTTTTTTTTTTTTGCTGTGTTATAGCTCCCATAGGGGGCTATAACACTGCACACACTGATCTTTTACATCGTTCAATGATTTCTCATAGGAAACCATTGATCAATGATTCTGCCGCTTGACTGCTCATGCCTGGATCTTAAGCCATGAGCAGTCGTTCGGCGATCGGACAGCAAGGAGGCAGGTAGGGACCCTCCGGCTGTCCTGTAAGCTGTTCGGGATGCCACGGTGATCCCGAACAGCTCCCTGAGCTAACTGGCAACATTTTAGTTTCACTTTAGATGCGGCAATCAACTTTGAACGCCGCGTCTAAAGGGTTAATAGTGCGTGGCACCGCGATCAATGCCGCACGCTATTAGCCACAGGTCCTGGCCATTGTTAGAGGCCGGACCCGACCCGCTATGACGCGGGGCCACGCAGTGGCTCCGCGTTATAGAACAGGAGCGGACTCATGACGTACCAGTACGTCATGGGTCCTTAACAGGTTAAAGGGAATGTATCACCAAATGTGATTTTTTTTTTTTAAGAGGTTAAATCATTTTTTTAAATTTTTTGGGAAAAATTTTTTGTCACAAAATATGAAAAATTTAATAATAACTTGTCATATCTCCCACTGTTGACCAGCAGAGGGAGCTAACATGAGGAACCTGGTGAAAGCAAGCAATTTGTCTGGCTGCTGCAAACTAGACCTCCCTTCCTCCTCTGTCTATGAGCAAAAAGAGGAGGGGAGGGTTTTTTGTAGTTTGTTCAATTCCACTATCATCATTTTCTTGGTGTCATTTCCTTTAAAGGGGTTTTCCTGGAGCAAAATTTGTTGGGTGCTTCACAACTAAAAAATAAACCTTTTGCCTGCCCCAATCCTCTGCTCTTCCAACTGCATTCAATACACTTCTTCCTGCTTCCTAGGACATACCATTCAGAAAGTTTGCAAGGACCAGGCATAGTCAGAACGGCAGTGGCAGGGAATTGGGGCAATATGGTTTATTTTTACATGGGGACAGATTCATAAAAATTATTTTGTCCCTGGAAAACCCCTTTAACAAGGTTATCACCAGCATATTTCTTTAAGTAACAAAAACAGTGTTAGCGCAGTTTTGCCCTTCACCATGAAGAGTACCTGGTTAGTGTGGGAATAAAGAATTACCATTGATCACAAACTCTTCAGTGGGAGGACCCTCAGTATTCCTGTCTGTCAGTTCCACAGATTGCTCTAGTGGCACGCATGATAAAGTCTATTCAAGCTCATCTTTGCCACCAGTGAACACACACTTATACTGAGGACGGATAATAAAGGTAGAATTCCTTTATTTACCACAAGTCAATTTCATGCATCCAAAAAACTGTGGCATTTATGGAAATGTTGTCTGTATAGCCTTTCAGTTTAGTGTGACAAATTTATCTTTGTCCATTTAAAAGTAAACTGACAGCCGGTTCACCCCCAATATAGTGAAGGTAAGACTGAGTAAAAAAAAATAAAATTGGTACAACCCTTTCTAAGATACAGCCCCTAATGCTAGTATGCAAATGACCTCCTCTGCACAATGGAGGTGGATGCAGGCTTGCTGAGCTTCCCTGCCTCCCTCCTTTTTGCTTAAAAATGTCCGACCATCTTGTGAATATTCATAATTCTACACGCTCACATCATTGTGACGTGAAAGTGAAAATGAGGAAGCAGCACATGCTATCTGATAGAAGAGCAGAAGGGCATTGCAGAACAAAGAGGAGAGGCATGGATCATGCTCGGCAAGCCGGCTTCTGCATCCATTGTGCAAAGGAGTCATTTCCATGTTATCAAGAGAGGGTAAACCTCAGAGATACAGTCATGGCCGTAAATGTTGGCACCCCTGAAATTTTTCTAGAAAATGAAGTATTTCTCACAGAAAAGGATTGCAGTAACGAATGGTGGGTATTGGAACTAAACCAAAAAAAGGGATGAAAAAAAGAAAATTGGACATAATGTCACACCAAAAATAGTCTGGACAAAATTATTGGCACCCTTTCAAAATTGTGGATAAAAAAAGAAGATTGTTTCAAGCATGTGATGCTCCTTTAAACTCACCTGGGGCAAGTAACAGGTGTGGGTAATATAAAAATCAGACCTGAAAGCAGATAAAAAGGAGAGCAGTTCACTTAGTCTTTGCATTGTGTGTCTGTGTGTGCCACACTTAGCATGGACAACAAAAAGAGGAGAAGAGAACTGTCTGAGGACTTGTGAACTAAAAGTGTGGAAAAATATCAACAATTTCAAGGTTACAAGTCCATCTCCAGAGAACTAGATTTGCCTTTATCCACAGTGCGCAACATTATCAAGAAGTTTGCAACCCATTGCACTGTAGCTAATCTCCCAGGGCGTGGACGGAAGAGAAAAATTGATGAAAGGTGTCAACGCAGGAAAGTCCGGATGGTGAATAAGCAGCCCCAAACAAGTTCCAAAAAGATATTCAAGTTGTACTGCAGGCTCAGGGAGCATCAGTGTCAGCGCAAACTGTCAACTTTTAAATAAAATGAAACGCTATGGCAGGAGACCCAGCAGGACCCCACTGCTGACACGGAGACATAAAAAAGCAAGACTACATTTTGCCAAAATAAACTTGAGTAAGCCAAAATCCTTCTGGGAAAATGTCTTGTGTACAGATGAGACCAAGATAAAGCTTTTTGGTAAAAGCACATCATTCTACTGTTTACCAAAAATGGAATGAGGCCTACAAAGAAAAGAACACAGTACCTACAGTGAAATATGGTGGAGGTTCAATGATGTTTTGGGGTTGTTTTGCTGCATCTAGCACTGGGTGCCTTGAATAAGTGCAAGGCAACATGAAATCTGAGGATTACCAACAAATTTTGGGTTGCACTTAACAGCCCAGTGTCAGAAAGCTGGGTTTGCATCCGAGATCTTGGGTCTTCCAGCAGGACAATGACCGCAAACATGCGTCAAAAAGCACCCAGAAATGGAAGGGAACAAAGCGCTGGAGAGTTCTGAAGTGGCCAGCAATGAGTCCAGATCTAAATCCCATTGAACACCTGTGGAGAGATCTTAACCCCTTAAGGACTCCGGGTTTTTGCACTTTCGTTTTTTCCTCCTTACCTTTTAAAAATCATAACCCTTTCAATTTTCCACCTAAAAATCCATATTCTGGCTTATTTTTTGCGTTGCCAATTCTACTTTGCAGTGACAGTCATTTTACCCAAAAATGCACGGCGAAACAGAAAAAAAAATTATTGTGCGACAAAATCGAAGAAAAAACGCTATTTTGTAGTTTTGGGGGCTTCCGTTTCTACGCAGTGCATATTTCGGTAAAAATGACACCTTATTATTCTGTAGGTCCATACGGTTAAAATGATACCCTACTTATATAGGTTTGATTTTGTCGCACTTCTGGAAAAAATCATAACTACATGCAGGAAAATTTGTACGTTTAAAAAGGTCATCTTCTGACCCCTATAACTTTTTATTTTTCCACGTACAGGGCGGTACTCATTTTTTGCGCCATGATCTGAAGTTTTTATCAGTATGATTTTTGTTTTGATCGGACTTTTTGATCACTTTTTATTCATTTTTTAATGGTATAAAAAGTGACCAAAAATTCGCTTTTTTTGAGTTTGGAATTTTTTTGCGCGTACGCCATTGACCGTGCGGTTTAATTAATGATATATTTTTATAGTTCGGACATTTACGCACGCGGTGATACCACATATGTTTATTTATTTAATTTTTTTACACTTATTTTTTTTATGGGAAAAGGGGGGTGATTCAAACTTTTATTAGGGAAGGGGTTAAATGACCTTTATTAACACTTTTTTTAACATTTTTTTTGCAGTGTTATAGGTCCCATAGGGACCTATAACACTGCACACACTGATCTTTTACACAGATCACAGGCGTGTATTAACACGCCTGTGATCAGTGTTATCGGCGCTTGACTGCTCCTGCCTGGATCTCAGGCACGGAGCAGTCATTCGCCGATCGGACACCGAGGAGGCAGGTAAGGGCCCTCCCGGTGTCCTGTCAGCTGTTCGGGATGCCGCGATTTCACCGCGGCGGTCCCGAACAGCCCGACTGAGCAGCCGGGTCACTTTCACTTTAGACGCGGCGGTCAGCTTTGACCGCCGCTTCTAAAGGGTTAATACTGCACATCGCCGCGATCGGCGATGTGTGGTATTAGCCGCAGGTCCCGGCCGTTGATGAGCGCCGGGACCGACGCGATATGATGCGGGATCGCGGCGCAATCCTGCTTCATATCGCGGTAGCCGGCGCAGGATGTAATCATACGTCCTGCGTCGTTAAGGGGTTAAAAAATGTCAGTTATTTTTTCCAAAGGGTGTGCAACCAAATATTAAGTTAAGGGTGACAATTTTTTCCAGCCCATTTTTGGAGTTTGGTGTGACATAATGTGCAATTTGCTTTTTTTCCTCCCTTTTCTGGTTTAGTTCCAATACACAAAGGGGGACATGTAAAAAAGGGCTTGCGCAAAATTTTGCGCATAAAAATACACACAAAACAGGGGTAAAATCTTTGATACATGTCCCCCAAAGGGAATAAACATGTGTATAACAATATTATAATATTATAATGTGTTACTGCAATCCTTTTCTGTGAGAAATACTTCATTTTCTGGAAAAATTTCAGGGGTGCCAACATTTATGACTGTAGCTGGATCAATTTTAGTCAGTAAAACATATTTTTACTCAGGTTCTCCTGCACTATAATCCAGTGTATTGGGTTCAGTGCAGGTGAACAGGCTGTTAGTTTCCCTTTAAGAGGTAAGCGTTACCATACTAGTAAAGATAGCTAGTTACACGCAGCAAGGATATTTCACAATCTTTACCAGAAAAGAGAAGGTTTGTGGTGCGGAATCACACTGAATTAATTAGAGTCATACCTTAAATAAATTAGAACAGGATGACAGACGCATTTATAAACACTCAGACTTAACCGAAACATTCAGAGGTTTCAATTACAGCTGTAGATTATGGTATATCAAGTCTCCTCTTAAAGCTAAATATGCCTATCTTTTGTACAGAAAAGTTTTTCCCAAGTCATTTAATAGGGAGAACTAGAGCCAAGAAAATATTTACATTTTTGGTAGGTTACAGTACATTGTGTAATACATGTCCTCATTTTATTTCACGAAAGTTTATACAGCCTTGATAACTTACGGTATCAATTCTCACCTTTCATAATAGAAACTGCCCAAACAAAGATTATGGGGGAGATTTATTAAAACCTGAAGTTGACCGTTGCACAAAGCAACCAATCAGATCGCTTCTTTCATTTTTCACAGGCCTTGTTAAGAATGAAAGAAGTGATCTGATTGGTTTCTATGGGCAACTTTTCCTCTCCACAGGTTTTAATAAATCCCCCCCTACAGAACAATAGGGGGTCAACATGACTCAGTTAGTGGTAATAGGTAAATACGCTGTGCAAGGACTATGGCAAATCATAACAATTTTACAATAATTAACTAAAGATTCATTATAATGGCAACAATCTTAAAGAGTTAGTGTCATTTAAAAAATACTTGACTCATCATAGCGACATGTCAAAAGACAGTCATGGCATGGGTGCTGAGACCTCCACGAATTGCTAGAATGAGCCAAAAAGAGTTCAGCTGGGCACTTCTCTCCCTGCCTCTCTCCTTACAGCAGAAGATGGATTGTATGGAAATGTTATATAGTTTCTCTCCTGAAAGAGACAAGGGGTGAAGTGCTCAGATGAGGGCTCTTCCTGGCTGGTTCTAGCAATTGGTGGGCAACTTAGCAATCAAACCCCAACCGAACTAGGACATTCTCATTGGAAAAAAAAAAAAAACATAAATAAAGTTTGCTTGCTACAGATTGCAGCATCAAGATGGTAATTTCAAGAAGCTGTTCATGATCCACACTTTCTTGTACTTACACGCTTTTTGTTTATGAAATGCAGCCAGGCGTTTGCTTAAAGCAAACTGCAAAATATACAATGCACTATAGACAATGCTTCTTTTGTTCATGGTGGTTTATGTTTTTGTTTTGGTCCATTTTCAAGTCTTTGTATTTCTTTTTCTTAACAATTTTGCATGCTGTACATATAGCATTTTTTATGGCATTTTCCAATATGACAGAAAATGTATAGGTAGTCTGTCATTGGATTTACAGTATGTTGCATGAACCACAGAAAGCATCAGTTCTAACAAGATCCTATATATCTGACAGCTAAGTGTTATTCTGAAACATTGCAGCTTCGGTGGAGAAAAAAAAAACAAAAAAACTGTTTTTCTCTGAGAAGTACCCCTTTAATCCCGAGAAAGAGTTCGGTGCCTTTATGATACAATGGTGCAGCCCCACCTCCAGCATGCTGACTGTTATAGTTCTCTGCCACCGCCTGGATGTGCTCAATCCAAGCATGGGCTGCATGAGTATTCTCTTCTCGGTGAATATACAGTATAGTGGCCTAATTTCATACAAAGAAACAGGTAAGAAAAGAAGAGACCAGCAGGGGGCGCCTAATGAGTTACCCAAGTGCGTTCAGATCCTTATGCAGGGATCAAATAGAAAAGGAGATACAAAGATCCACATAAAATAGCCTCTCACGTGTAGCAATGATAAAACAGTCATATCACCAATATATGGTGGGGTATTTCAATGTAGGGAAAGCTGATAGCCCGAAGCTATAGGATCTGGAGATCCAATCCTAGTATGTAGATGAAGATGATGAAAAAATAATATAGACTTTTAGATCAGGCGCTGTTCGTCTCCGAGAGTTTGAAAATTATCCAAACCAGAATAAAGTGGGTACATTCAATAGATAATTTATTGTTAAATACAATAACAAACATAGGTAGCAGGATGACATGTTTCAGGGTGTATCACACTGACCCCTCTCTCAGATTGGGGAGTTTACTTATCTTAGGAAGGTATGAGTACACCTGTACTTATGTTTGTTATTTTATTGAACAATACTTTATCTATTGAATATACCCACTTCATTCTGTCTTGGATAATTTCCAAACCCTGGGAGACGAACAGCGCCTGATCAAAAGGTCTCATTCCTTTATCTTCTTCCATTTTCACATGAAGCAGGAAAACCTTATGATACAACAGCAAATGTATCAATGCTATTTCTAAAATGCAGTCTTATTAGAATAAAACCAAGACAGCAGCTTTTGTGGTTTGCACTATTAATAGTATTAGTGTTGTGTAACAGACATCTGCATTAACAGTGAATATTTATTGTAACCACTGGGAATTATGCCCAAGCGAGAACCATCCCCAGTACTCAAATATTCATTTATAACAGAGAATAATGGTGGCTGAATCAAAAATAATACATTTCATATATCCAAGAAAGAACACTATAAAAATATTACTAGTTTTGAGAAAATGGTACATAATGTTTATGTTTCATGTTATGCTGCCCTAAGCATGATTTATGAGGATTAGGGTCTTCCTCGACAAGAATTGGATGCCTAATACACCTAACAAATAGTACTGGATGGGGGGGGGGGGGGGGGGAATTGGAGAAATGTATTAAGACTGGCATTTCACTTGCCAGTTTTAATAATATATTTGGAGCATCTTACACCACCACATATTTTTAAGAGATGAGCTGTTGTTGATTTCTCCTATTTTAAATACCAATTGTACATTCTTCACAATTTTTTACTGCCTGGAGTCCTCAACTAGGCAAATAACATGTTATCATATCTCACTTGGTGGAGATCGGCGATGTATTTGTCATATGGCACCTGTGGGCCTGTGCCTAGGGCAGCAGTGTTGAGGGGGTGCAGTACTTAAGCAAGTAAAAAAAAAAAAAATATTGAATACATGATAGACTAGCCAAGAATAAAAGAGGTGGAGCCAAGCTGCTGAAATTCCACAGCCTGGCAGGGTTCCTTGTTTGCCCTCACCTCCTAAACCTTCTGGATTGACGTACAAAGCTCTGTATGTCAGCCAAGGAGGGGCAAGGAGGTGGGGCAGAGTAGGGACATTTGCCAGGCAGTGGAATTTGATCATCTTGGCTCCACCTCTTTGACACTTGGCTGGGAAATAAAAAAACTATTTCATAAGTCTGGCAACCACCATTAGCTTCAGGAATGATACAGTTTCATTTGTTATCTAACAGTGCCTGCAACTCTTGGCAGCAAATACAGGAGTATTCTAGTGCAGACTATTCCAACTCTGTTGTGCCCGGGCTGAAAAAAAAATAAAAACCACGGATGCACGGATAGTCACATGGCGCTCAGCCTATCACCGGCCGCAGCGATGTCCCGCCTCAGCCGGTGATTGTCACATGGCGCTCAGCCTATCAGTGTACAGGAAAAAGGCAGAAGATGGGACCAGAGGACCGATCAGCAGAAGCGGCGTTCCAGGGTGAACGTAGGATGGTAAGTAAAAGTTAGTTTTCATTTTTTTTTTCAGCCCGGGCACAACAGAGTTGGAAGTGTCTGCACCAGACTACTACTTTAACTCTTTATGAACGCAGGGTGTAAATGTATGCCCTGCGCTCAGTTTATGAAGCCGGCTCAGAAGCCAAGCCTGCTTTATAGCCGATTGGTCAGATCAAGGTGATGGCCGACATTAGCCATTTAATCAAAGTTGATCGCAGAATCTAAATGTGTAAAAAACAGAAGCCTCCTGATCAGCTGGGCGGAGGTCCTTAACTTAGTTCCGTCCTGTCCGATTTGTGCTCCATCAGTGCTGGAAGCCTGTACTAATGAAACACCAATAAGACTAATCAATACTGTGCTAAATGCAGTGTACAGTGATCCCTCAACACACAATATTTTCAACATACAATGGTCTTTTCTGGACATCCAGATTTGCTAAATGTGTCAATACCCAGAAGAATTGACCAATCAGAATGAGCATTCACTGTTAAAACCCTTGCATTTCTGAAGTGCATGCAGTGACTGGCTGTCTGGTGGGTACAGAACAGGGAGGTACTACATATTCTGTATTACTCTTTACCTGTGCCAGGGATAGCTGCTCCAGGCGAGAGTGGCTCCATGTTATTTTTTTTGGGACACGTAATGTATTGTACAGGACTAGAGATGAGCAAATCGAATATGACAAATCCAATTTGTTACGCATTTCATGAAAAATTCATTAAACTCCATTTAGTGTGGTCCAGGCTCCAGGGCATCTAAAATGGTGGATCCACATGTGAGGACATGGGGCAAGGAACTCTGGGAAGTAGGGAACAAGGGTAGGCGGGATGACCCTGAATCACATGCAGGATGCATCCTACCAGCAGCCAGTCACCCCTATGATAACACAGCCCTATATAATCGGCAGCCATATTCCAGCTAGTCACGTTCTGGTGGACAGAGAGCAGTGCGTTCTTCACTGAAAATAATTTTTACTGCAGCCATTAACCTCCCAGTCACTTTCTACAGCATTGTATAACAGAGAGGGGCAGAGAGCTGTGAGTTGCCTCATACATTTGAACAAGCTGGCTCAGCTTGAAAAACCTTAGCAGAGGATGGAGGAATAATTTTTCAGCGCAACTCTGTCTTTGTTCCACAACAAATGGTCTGCTGGTTATACACTAGTCTGTAGACGGCATAATACCCAGCAGTCCATTCCTAATAGTCTTTGAAAGAGTGAAATTTGGGTTTAGTACACATCTAAATAGTGTACTATTTTGTACCTGTTTATCTGTCAAGGGCCTAGATACTGTGAAAGGACAGCTAAAAGTAAACACCTGATACTGTTGTAGACAAATCCTGTTTTAAGCATAGTGAAGCATATTGTACTCCCCTCATATATGCACTAAGTATGTCAGGCAGAGAAGTACCAGGACATGCACAGAGGAGTGGCAGATGCCTAAATTCATCAGGCGCAGGCAGAGGTCGCAGCAGACTAGGGGCACGTGGCAGGATTCGCAGCGAGAGGCCTGATCTCCCGTTATCAGCTAGCGGTCGTGTCTCGACCAGCAACCCATCTGCCGTCTTCGATTGGTTAACACTGTCATCCACTTCATCACAAGTGACATCCGATACCCCCAGTCAACAGTCGGTGGGTTCCTCAGACACAACCCTCAGTTCGCATGGCCCGGGAGCAGTCCCTGTCCTCCCATTGCCTCTGCCCTATGCTATTCCCTCTCCTAAAGAAGTATCTTATGCTGTGGGTTCAGCTTCACTATTCAGTGAGGACGATCTAATAGAGGACAGTCAGCAGCTATTGCCCAGCCAAGTGGAGGAGACATCTGCCACTTCCTCCACTAGGCGGGCAAGTAATGATGAGGAGAGTGACGTGGGAGGCTGTGTTGCCAGCGTTCGGGGTCATGAAACAGACACTGTTGAGGAACCTGAGGAGGACATCAGTGACGTGCAGACACTTCTTGATGATGATGATGAAGCCGATTGCAACTGGGAGCCGGGTGCAGAAGGGGCATCATCATCATCATCATCAGAAGAAGAAGAGGGTTGCAGGTTGCCTGTGAGGCAGCAGCTTAGCCAGCAAGGTGGTAGCATGGTTGGCAGTCAGCATGGTGGCAGAAGTGGAAATTGTGGAGCCAAACATGCCCGGGGGAGATCACCTGTTACAGTGTGAGACTCCACCTCCTCATCCTCCACTGTGTCCTCAGCCTCCAGTGCACAGGCAAGTCTCAGTGCCCCTTCAGCATACCATGCAGGGCACGGCAGTGTCACGCTGTTCTTCACATGGTTTGCCTTGGCGAACGGAGTCCCACAGGGGAGGAACTGCTAAAAGTCATTCATAAAGAAATCGGAGCATGGGTTACTCCACGAAAACTGGAAATGGGAACCATTGTGACCGACAACGGGAAGAACATCTCGTCTGCGCTGCGACAAGGAAGGCTGAGCCATACACCCTGCATGGCACACATGTTCAATCTGGTTTTCAAGCGGTTACTGAAGTGTTCCTCCCATTTGCAAGACATCCTAACAATGGGAAGGAAACTTTACATGCACTTCAGCCACTGGTACAACACAAAGCACACCCTCTTTGAGCTGCAGTGTCAGAACAATATCGCCAAACAGTCTGATGCGACGTTGCCACACGTTGGGATTCCCCCCTCCATATATTGGACCGACTATATGAACAGAGAAAAGCCATCGCCAATTTCTTGATGATCCAAGCGGATAGGGGACTTCCCTGTGTAACTTCAATGTGAACCAGTGGCAGCTCATATGTGATACCTGCTGTTTGATCAGGCCGTTTCAGGAAGCCACAATATTAGTAAGTCGCCAGGATTACGGGATGAACGACATCATTCCACTGCTTAGTTTCCTACAACACAGGTTGAAAACTATGGCTGGTCAGAGCAATGGAGACGTGGCTCCTACATCTCACGGCCACATGAGCCCTGTGGGGGGCTGAACTGGAGGAGGAGGGAGAGCAGAGTTTAGGTTTTGCGAAATGGGCGGTTTTTCTAGTCATCTGACAGGAGAGGAGGAGCAAGAGCAGCCAGAGGAGCTAGGGGGTTATGAGGAAGGCGAGACAGAGGACCCAGACACACCGTGGTAGTATGCAGTGGAGATGGAGGCAGGGAGTCCCTCTGAGTAACTTGAACAAATGGCAAGATGCATGCTCACTTGCTTGCATAGTGACTGCCGAATTGTCACCATTCGGCAACGGGATGAATTCTGGCTCTCTACCTTATTGGACCCTCTCTATCGCCACAAAATGGGGGCCTTTTTTACACTCACTGAGAGGGAGGACAAATTGACCTACTACAGAGACATCCTACGTAGTCAGTTGGCCGATGCCTATCGGCACCATCGTCCATCCTCTCGCAGGTCTGACTCAGGGGGGCCCTCTGTGCTCACCTTCCACTGCCATGACAGCTGGAGAGGGGTGGGGTGGCAGGAGCAGTACTAGCTCCTCAACAGCAGCCTGAGTCTACAGTTGCTGATGAGTACCTTTCTTCACCCGCATAGTGAAGTAACTGATCAGCAGCAGGTAGACTTGGAGCAGGACCTGAACCAGCAGGTGGTGGCATACCTTGACATGCCCATGCCAACACACCTTGAAGATCCGCTGAACTTCTGGGCAGCCAAACTTGATTTGTGGCCGCAACTAGCAGAGTTTTCCCTGGAAAAGCTGTCCTGCCCAGCCAGTAGTGTGCCATCAGAGCGGGTGTTTAGTGCAGCAGGGGCCATAGTCACCCCAAGGAGAACTCGTCTGTCCATGAAAAATGTGGAGAGAGACCTTTGGGAAAATGAATCAGGCATGGATCAGCCAGGATTTCAAACCACTGCCTGATGCATCAGAGTAGATTGACCATGGTGCCACACCAACACTTCACAAATATGGATAGTGCCAAACAGATTTAAGGCACTGCTAACCAGTTACAAACATTGCTTTTTTCACCCACCTTCGTCGTCTGGTACTTGTATTGCCACCGCACCACTCTGTCACTGGGTATCTTTCAGGACTCCTGATGCTGCTGCTGCCACCTCCAGGCTGTCTCATTCAGCCACTATATGTTCTACTCATGCTGCCGCAAACTCCAGGCTGTGTCATTCAGCCACTATATGTTCTCCTCATGTTGCCGTCAACTGCAGGCTGTGCCATTCAGCCACTATATGTTCTCTTCATGCTGCTGCCCACTCGAGGCTGTGCCATTCAGCCACTGTATGGTCTCCTCATGCTTCTGCCACCTCCAGGCTGTGTCATTTAGCTACTATATGTTCCCCTCATACTACCGCCAACTCCAGGCTGTGTCATTCAGCCACTATATGGTCTCCTCATACTCATGCCACCTCCAGGCTCTGTTATTGTGCCACCATGTGACTCCTTGTGAGATTTGGTCCTTTGTAACCAAACAATTTATTCAAAGTAAACACTGGGGCCCGGGACATTAAAACTTGGAAGTGTAATATTACATTTTAATTTCAAAATCTTTCATTTCAATTTAAAAAAAAAATCGATGTCATCTTTTCAAGACTGAGGCCCTATGGTCATCAACATCATACAGTAGCTGTGGAATTACCACAAGAATCCAATGAAACAGGTTGGAGCGATCACAATTAACCATAACTGATTAAATTAAACTAAGAGTAAGACAGTGGGGGGGCCGGAAGCGCTGAGAGGCATGGGCTGGAACAGGTGGTAGCTCGCCTAGCGGCGAACTGCCAGCTCAATAGAATGGGTACTCAAAAAATGTAAATTCAAATTAAATTCAATAAAAATTACATAAAAAATCTATTTATTCTCTTCAATTTTTACACCATATGGTCTCCCTACTGCCGCAGTCATTTTAATAGCAATGCCTGTAATCTGCATGTCATACTGAATGACAGTATTATTTTACTAACACAAAACATTCCCTATGCGTGTTAGGACAAGGCAAAGTGTTCTACACCCCTATTGAGCCTCTCTGTAGGCCAGAAATAGCCGTTTTTTAATATCGATTCGCCAAAAATAAATTCGGACCAAACCGAATTTTTTCAGAAAATTCGGAGTATCAGCCAAATCAAATTTTTCAAGAATTCGCTCATCTCTATACAGGACCCTGAAGAAGCTCCTGTTCTTACTTTTATATGGAAGGACTTGCTTTATCTGTATTAGTTATCAACTTATTTTTCTTTAATCCTCACTTTTTCCTATTTTTAAATGACATTTTGGGGGCTTTAGAACAAATAACCAGGTTTCCATAGAGTTATGGTCTCAACATACAATGGTCATCCTGGAGCCGATTAATATTGTAACTTGAGGGACTACTGTATGCATATAATAGTTCCCTATTGGGACTAAAAAATTGTAAATGAAATGTCAAAATAGTTAAATGGGCACTGCCATTAAACATGATTTTTAATATTTGCTTCCTTATGCCAAATAAATAACTTTTGTACTTGGCTTCCATAAAAAAAAAAAAATACATAAAAACTTTTTTATATTAGCTTTTTTGCTGTATACTTCTGGCCACCACGGGTCTCCCTTCTTGACCAGAACACATTCCATCTGGTCAAAATCTCAGATTTTGGTCTCCTGCCTGTAATGGTTGGAGACCAAACTCAGGAAGTGTTTCTCTGCACTAAGCTTGATTGACAGCTGCACAGAGCCTCACTGCCAGCTGCACAGACTGAAAGCTGCACAGACTAAAAGCTGAAGAGAACCTCCCTGAAAGAAGCACAGACTGAAAGCTGCTGCACAGAGCTTGAGGTCTTCTATTCATCACAGTGCTGCTACCATGTGAGGGTGGAAGTGGTCCCCCAGCAGGCTTCAGTGATGTCATGCCTGCTGGTAATAGAATATCTTCTTCTGCTTCACTATGTGAAGGTATGATGCACAGCTTTTTAAAGCTCTGAAATTTTTTCTAAGGGCGGGAGGGGAGTTAGGAGTAGTTAGGGAACATAGACAGTGTTAGGTTAGAAAAATTGATTTAGGCTCCTTTCACACTACCGTTTTCGTCCGGTAGGTTACGTCTGTTAGAAAGATAGCAGGAGAAAATGTTTTGCATGTCATGTCTTTTTTTCCCTCGCTATCATAACGGGAATTATAATGGACATTAGAGGAATCCTATTCAAGTGAATGGGATCCTCTTTGCCCGTTTTAACTCCCATTTTGCTCCGTTATAATAACGGACATTAATGACAGCCATTAACGTCCGTTTGTAACGGAGCCAGTCATAGGGTGAAAGGTACTCTTTAATAAATGTAAATAAGTTCCTTTCCTATAAAAAAAAAATTTGAATCCCCCCCCCCCCTTTCCCATATTTCAAATAAAATAATGTAAACCAAAATAATCATAAACATATGTGGTATTGTCGCGTACCTAAATGTCTGAACTATCAAAATATAAAGGTTAGTTAAACAGCATAATCAATTGCTGAAAAGTAAAAAAAAATACCAGAAGTCCAGCATTGCAAATTTTTGGTAATTTCACATACCAGAAAAAAATAAAAATAGAAGTGATCAAAAAGCCAAATAAGAATAAAAGTGGTACCAATAAAAACTACAGATTAACATGCAAAAAATGAGCCTTCATATAGCCCCGCATACAAAAAAATAAAAGGGTTGTAGGTTCATAGGTCAAAGGAAGCCCCACAAGTAATTTTTTTTGTTTTCACCATATATTTGGTGGTAAAATGAGTGATGTCATTACAAAGCACAAAGTGGTCCCCGATATGGGTCTGTAATTGAGAAATTGAAAGCGTTATGGCGTTATCAGAAGGCAAGGACAAAAAATTAAAATGCAAAAATGAAAAATCCCAGCATCCTAAAGAGGTTAAAGGGGTACTTCAATGTAAAAAAAAATAAAAAATATTTAAATCAACTTGTTCCAGAAAGCTAAATAATTTTGTAAATTGCTTCTATATAAAAATCTTAATCCTTCCAGGACTTATCTGCTGTATGCTCCAAAGGAAGTTGAGTTGTTCTTTTCAGTCTGACCAGAGTGCTCTCTGCTAACACCATGTCCATGTCAAGAACTGTCCAGAGCAGGTGAGGTTTGCTATGGGGAATGGGGATTTGCTCCTACTCTGAACAGTTCCTGACAAGGAGGTGTAAGCAAAGAGCACTCTGGTCAGACTGAAAAGAACAACTCAACTTCCTCTGTAGTATACGGCAGCTGATAAGTACAGTGTTCCGGGCAAAAACCATCTTATCCCTATCGAAAGGATAGGGGATAAGATGTCTGATCGCGGGGGGTCCGCCGCTGGGACCCCCCCCCCCCCCCGCGCGATCTCCCTGCAGCAGCCCACATTCTATGCGTAGCTGCGTCTGAAGTTTTGGAAACCTCCGGGCTTCCGAGACAGGGACGTGACGTCACACCACGCCCCCTCCATTCATTTCTATGGGAGGGGGCTTAACGGACGCAACACCCTCTCCCATATCCTTTCGATAAGGGATAAGATGTTTTTGCCCGGAATACCCCTTTAAGGGTTTGTGAGAAATAAGAAAATTCTTAAGTGTTATATCAGTGAAAAAAAGTAAGAATAAGAAAAAACACAACAACAATGAAGAATGTGAGTGATTAGGATAATTTTATCTATTGGTAGAAGCATAAGTTACCTTTAGAGTATGTTTACAATGCAAAATTTTTGTACAGAAACTGGTGGAAAAATTCAGCTTGGAAATTCTGCTACATGAACATTGTGTTGAATGCAATTTCAGCTGCCCCATTCACACGGTGGAATTTCCACTGAGGAAAATCTGCATTCAAAATTTCGCAAAAAGAATGAACAATTATTTTTGTAGAATCCCGCAGTCCTAGTCCTATTGAAGTCAATCTGTTCAGAATCTGTGTGTTGAGCACAACAAATTTTGCATAAATTCATTACAAATTCTGCAAAAAAAATCCTCTGCTAGCTTGGCAGAACAAAATCTGTGCGGAAGCACCAAAATTTAGCTGTGTGAACCAGGGCTGTGGAGTCTGTAGATAAATGTACCGACTCCGGAGTTTTCTGTACTCCGACTGTATTAATATGCGAATGTATTTTATACATTCCTTTAAGGAAAGAAAAGCAACATACCTGTCATTACCACAGGACTACTGGCTGGGAAGCCAACAGTCTACTGTATTGAACAGTTTGTGTGCTGATCTGCTGCTGAAGATAGGGCAGTGGGAGGATCAAGGAAGGGGCATTTATTATAAAACATGATTTCCCTAGTAGAATCCCATAGTCATGTTTAAAGTTTAAAGGGGTATTCCACCCCTAGACATCTTATCCCCTATCAAAAGGATAGGGGATAAGATGTCAGATCACCAGGGTCACGCTGCTGGGGACCCCCGGGATCGCCGCTGCGGCACCGCGCTTTCATTACTACACAGAGCGAGTTCGGGGGACGGATACAGAGCGATACATTGTGCGTTGTGTGCCATATAATAAAGCACATGAAAAGCATGCTTCGTCACTTAATGTGTTTGTTTTGCGGTTACGTGAGGCACTGCATGCATTGGTCTTTATTCTTAAAGTAGAGAAGTCATTAATTATAACTTTTTGTGAATTGGGACATTTAAACCTGCTTTTTTTTTATTCCAATTTAAATTTAGTAGGAGTCGGAGTCGGTGCACTGTTTGCCGACTCAGACTCCAGGCACCCAAAATTTCGTCCGCCTCCTCGACTCCGACTCCACAGCCCTGGTGTGAACATAGCCTAAAAGGGAAAACTGACAACCGGTTCACCCGCACTAACCCAATACACAGTGTTATCGTGGAAGGAACCAGATTAAAAAGAAGGTATAACTAAGAGCTGGGCGGTATGACCAAAAATGCGTATCACTGTATTTTTGTAAGTTATGGCGGTATTTAGCGGTATCCCCCCCCCCATCATGTGACCCACGGTGCTGTTCTGCTTCTCTAACCCCCTACCCCCACCCCCTGGTTTATCAGCCCAGCACTGTGATGTCCCCCACATCGGGGAACAAATCATATGTCACCTCGTCCTCCTGTGAATTGCGGGCCGCCAGTGCTGGAAATCTGTACTGTACTACATATTCCTTGTGCCCGGGCTGCAAAAATAAACTTTAACTCACTGAGCGCACTGTCATGTAAGGAGCCGGCCGGCTTCTTACATAACAGTGCGCTCAGCCTATCACCGGCCGAGGCGGGACATCGCTGCGGCTCTGTGACGTTCCCATCCCGAGCATGAGGCTGTTACCGAAGCAACGGGCGAACATTGGAAGGTGAGATAAAGCTTATTTTGTTTATTTTTGCAGCCCGGGCACAAGGAATATGTAGTACAGTACAGATTTCCAGCGCCGGCGGCCCGCAACTCACAGGAGGATCAGGTGACATACGATTAGTTCCTAGTTCCCAGATGTGGGGACAGCGCAGCGCTAGGCTGCTAGACGGGGGGGGGGGGGGGGGGGTCGTGGGGTTAGAGGAGCAGAACAGTACCCGCTGGTAACATATGATTAGTTCCCCGATGTGGGGAGACAGCGGTCTGTGGCTGATAATTCATTCATTCGAGGGGGGGGAGGGGCTTAACCGGTATTGCGGTATGTGATAAATTCATATCGTGCAGGGAAAAAAATGTGGTATTCGGTATGAACCGGTATACCGCCCAGCACTAGTATAACTTACCTCTTTTTTTATCAGTTATTAGCTGGCATTGCTTATATGTAAATTGTCTACTTTATGCAACGGAGACGGGACAAGGTTCCATTGTGCAAAGCCGGTTATTAACATATTAGTAAAGCCGGCTAATGACGGGTCTATCTCTGGAAAATGATTGCGGATCTGGATAGATTTTACCTTATTTTCATCCTGTTCACTCACACTATAACCCGTGCATTGGGTTTAGTGCAGGTGAACAGCCTTTCAGTTTCTCTTTAATCTTATGAGGACATTCACAATGCCACCACAGTTTATAGTAACATCAGAGTTAATGTCAGATCAAAGTAAAATGGATTTGCACACAAGAACAAAGAACAGGTCAGAATGACTACAGATAATCCTGACCAATTATCATCATTATGTTGTTACAGCTGCAATCCTGCACTGAAGCGCAATTCACCTTTATGCTGAAGCTACACGGACACTTACGTAATTAACTATTTGGCTATAATAAGTAAAGCAGCGTGAATAGCATTGTATGCCTGTTTTACACTGTTATAAGTGCCGACTAAAATCAGTCAGCACTAGGACCGAGTGGACATTACATCACCATAGAAAATGCCTGCAGCGCGTATTCCGCCAGCAGAATGAAAAAAAAAAAAAAAAAAAAAAAAAAAAAGAGGGGGTCCTGTACGTGGCACTCCCTTAGGTGGTTTGGGGCCAGTTAAGAGTCCATTACCTATTTGAGATCATTTGCAAGTGATGGAAGGTATGAAGAGGATAGATAATGCTAGGAGAAAGGAGCTACAAGATGTGACTGTTGGGGAGGAAGGGGAAAGGAATTGCTATGACTTTTAGAAAAAGGAAAGGTATTACTGAGTCTAAAGGAGCACTGCTATGACTACTGGAGGAAGGGGAAAAACACGTTCACATATGTAGAAGGGAATGGCATTGCTTTGGCTTCTAAGTGCATTAACTGCTCTCTAGTGCTAAATGAGAGAGAACTGATCTGCCACAGTAGAAAAGAAGGTTAATATTCTGCAAGCTTTCTTTCCTTTACGCCCCTTTGAGTTTGACAGCTTATTGGAGGAAACAAAACATACCACAACTATCTGCAAAGTTATTTACTTCTTTTGTTAAATCCATTTACACAATTAAAAGAAGTTGCAAGTCATTGGGATTATAGGGGGGAATTTATAATTGCAACAAATACTGCAAAAGGCTAACCAAGGCACACTACATTCAAGTTGTTTTCTTGAATAAGTTTAGACTATTTGCCCATTGCATAAAAATTGCGACATATTACAAACACTAACAAAAAACAGGGTATAACTAATAGTACATTACCCCATAGTGCATATGGCCAGCATTAAAGACATCTTATCCCCTATCCAAAGGGACCCCCGCGATCTTTGATGTGGCACCGCAGTCATCCGGTGCACGGAGCGAACTTCGCTCCGTGTCTGATGACTAGTGATGTGGTGCTGACGTCATGGCTATGTCCCACATGTAATCTGCCAGGCCCCCTCCCATAGACTTGCATTGAGGGTCGTGACTTTACGAGGGGGTGTGACCAGGAAGTCACGAGCCTCTGGTGCCGCAGCCGGCATTCTAAATGAATGCAGAGTGCTGCAGGGAGATTGCGGGGGGTCCCAGATCAGACAACCTATACCCTATCTTTTGAATAGGGGATAAGATGTCTAGGGGCGGAGTATCCCTTTAAAGTGTACAGGCTAATTAAACTTTTGGCATGTCCTATTGACATGTAAAAAGTTTTTATCAGCAGGAGGGCGGAGTGTTCAGACTTCCACCAATCAGGAAAATGAGGCAGGAGAATACTGCGCAGCTGCACGCTCCTCTCCTTGCTCTGTGTCACGTGATTTGTAGACTTACATTGAGTGTATTTATCTTGAGAGAAAATGTGCTTCGCATTGACTTCTCCTGAACGGTGGAGGTCTGAATACTCAGAACATATCAAAAAAAGTTTTTCCGAGTGACCATGCCCATTTAAAGAATATGGCAATCATATCAGTGAATAGAGCAGACAGTAGGCAAGAACAGTTTTAAACACAGGTAGGAAAAAAAAAATAATACACATCAAATAAAGACACAATAGTAAATATATTTATCTGACCGATAGAAAGCACAAATATAACTATATGTGCTACCACAGAGAATAACACAACTAAAACAAAAGCTGCCCGTCATGACTCAGTACTATATATAGCACATGAAGTAAAAAATTCCAGTAAAGATTATCCACATGCTTATAGTCAGAAAAAAAAGGCTATGACTGAAGACAAAGTCTTGAAACAAAGTAAACTCCAGCCAGGCCAAATACTAGCTGCATATTTTACTATAGAAATAATCAGAATCGCTGATAAATAAAAGTAGGTTCATATAAGAAGGCTTCAGATCTGAAGAAACTATGGTAAAACATCTTAGCAAATATGTTAACTCAAATACATGATAAACCCCTCAATGAGGTAATGGGTAATTGCGAAAAAATGCAATATTGCTACTTCTGGGAGGTTTATTGCGGAAATCGTGGGATCACTAACCATTAAAATCATATATGTGTGGAACATTCACATGGATGGGTTAACTGCAGGCTTCCCACGTCAGGCTTTCCACAGTGGAACAACTGCAGCAGACCCCAATGAGGTCAATGTAATCTGTTGCAGGAAAATCAAGGTGAAAACTTGCATGTAAGCCACAAGGGTAAACATTCCCTAGTTGTAGATCTGTGTTTTTTGCCTGTAACAACCAATCACAACTCAGCTTTCATAAATTAACCTCTTAAGGATCCAGAGTCCTTAAAGACGTAGGGCGTACAGGTATGCCCACGGGAATTCCGTTCCCTGACGCTAGCGCGTCAAGAGGTAAAAAGGAAAAAAAAAATTTGTAACACAATTTCTCCCAAGTACAGAACTACCCCATATGTGGGGAGTAAAATGCTCTGCGGACGCACAACAAGGCTCAGGAGTGAGAGCGCACTATGTACATTTGAGGCCTAAATTGCCGATTTTACAGTGGTTCTGACAAACGCAAAAAAATAAATACCCAGGTGTGACCCCATTTTGGAAACTACACCCCTCACGGAACGTAACAAGGGGTATAGTGAGCCATAACACCCCACAGGTGTTTGACGAATTTTCGTTAAAAGTTGTATGGGAAAATGAAGGTTTTTTTTTTGTTTTTTTTACTAAAATGCTGGCGTTACCCTAAATTTTTCATTTTCACAAGGGAAAATAGGAAAAAAGCCCCCCAAAATTTGTAACCCCATTTCTTCTGAGTAAGAACATACCCCATATGTGGATGTAAAGTGCTCTGCGGGCGAACAACAATGCTCAGAATAGGAGCGCCATTGGGCTTTTGGAGAGAAAATTTGTCCGGAATTGAAGGCCACGTGTGTTTACAAAGCCCCCATAGTGCCATGACAATGGACCCCCCGACATGTGACCCCCATTTTGGAAACTACACCCCTCACATAATGTAATAAGGGGTACAGTGAGCATTTACGCCCCACAGGTGTCTGACAGATTTTTGGAACAGTGGTCCATGAAAATGAAAAATGTAATTTTTCAATTGCACAGCCCACTGTTCCCAAGATTTGGCAAACACCAGTGGGGTGTAAATGCTCATTGCACCCCTTATTAAATTCTGTGAGGGGTGTAGTTTACAAAATGGGGTCATGTGGGGGGGGGTCGACAGTTCTGGCACCACGGGGGGGGGCTTTGTAATCGCACAAGGCCCCTACTTCTATTCCAACCAAATTCTCTCTCCAAAAGATCAATGGCGCTCCTTCTCTTCTGAGCATTGTAGTGCGCCAGCAGAGCACTTGACGTCAACACATGGGGTATTTCCATACTCAGGAGAAAATGCCCCCAAAAATGTGTAACCCCATTTCTACTATTGCCCCTTGTAAAAATGTAAAATTTGGGGAAATACCAGCATTTTAGTGAAAAAAATAAAAACGTTTTTCATTTACACATCAGACTTTAACAAAAATTCGTTAAACACCTGTGGGGTGTTAAGGCCCACCGTACCCCGTGTTACATTCCTTGAGGGGTGTAGTTTCCAAAATAGTATGACATGTTTTTTTTTGGTTTGTTTTTTTGCTGTTCTGGCACCATTGGGGCTTTCTAAATGTGACATGCCCCCGAAAACCCATTTCAGAAAAACTCTCCAAAATCCCATTGTTGCTCCTTCCCTTCTGAGCATTCTACTGCACCCACAGAGCACTTGACATACACATATGAGATATTTCCTTACTCAGAAATTGGGTTACACATTTTAGGGTGATTTCTCTCCTTTAACCCCTTGTAAAAATTCAAAAACTGGGTCTACAAAAACATGCGAGTGTAAAAAAATGAAGATTTTGATTTTTCTCCTTCACTTTGCTGCTATTCCGGTGAAACAACTAAAGGGTTAACACACTTACTGAATGTCATTTTGAATACTTTGAGGGGTTCAGTTTTTTATAATGGGATCATTCATGGGGTATTTCTAATATGAAGGCCCCTCATATATGTTTATAGTTGACATATAAGTAACATGTGTACCATGTTTTATTGAAATATCTTCAGCTGTTTGGTAGTGATGCTGGAACTTTACTTCCATTTTTTTTTTTTTTAAACACATGCTCTGATCTTTAGGGTTTTCCCCACCTTTTCTCTGGAAACCTTAGTAAATATGTTGGGATTTTGTGAAAATGTCGGGAACACATGTTACACATGTTTTTATGACCACGCCTCCTTTCCCTGATGGTCACACCCCTTTTTCTGGGTTTTCTTAGCAAAATGTAGAGTTAGTCTGCGTTTTTTTCAAGTCTGGCGCAAATTCTGGCGCACATTCTGGCACAGACAGAATTTCTGGCGCACAACCCGACAAAACGTGTTTGAAGCAATCTTATTTTTCCACAATTTTGAAAGGGTGCCAATAATTTTGTCCAGCCCCTTTTTTGGAGTTTGGTGTGACATTATGTCCAATTTGTGTTTTTTTTCCTCCTTTTTTTGGTTTAGTTCCAATACACACAAAGGGAATAAACATGTGTATAGCAAAACATGTGTTACTGCAATCCTGTTCTGTGAGAAATACTTCAGGGGTGCCAACATTTACAGCCATGACTGTATGCAACATGTGTGCCAAGTTTCATGTAAATATCTTCAGCCGTTTTTTGATGCTGGAACACACACACACACACACACACACACACACATTGAGTTTTATATTATATATATATATATATACACATATATATACATACACACACACACACACACACACACACACACACACTAGCTGTTTTTCCCTACCATATCCTTGTGGGGGAGGAAAAGCAAAAAAGGAGGAAGCTTTTGTCCTCATATCCCGTCCCTAAATTCAGACCCCATATCCCCTCCTGATATCCCGACCCCAAATCCACTCCTCATATCCCCCCCTCATATTCCAACCCCACATCTCGTCCCCATATCCAGACCCCATATCTAATCCTCATTTCTAATCCTCATATCCAACCTCAGGTAGGGATGCGTTGTGGTAAAGATATTGTAAGCTGAAAATAAAAGGGGTGTGGCTTAACCCCTTAAGGACGCAGCCCATTTGGGCCTTAAGGACGCAGACAATAAAATTTTTATGTTTTTGTTTTTTCCTCCTCGCCTTCAAAAAATCATAACTCTTTTATATTTTCATCCAGAGCCTAGTTTGAGGGCTTGTTTTTTGCGTGACCAGTTTTCCGTTGTAATGTCATCACTCACGTTACCATTAAATGTATGGCGCAACCAAAAAAAATACTATTTGTGTGGTGAAATTAAAAAGAAAAACGCATTTTGCTTATTTTGGAAGGTTTTGTTTTCACGCCGTACAATTTACGGTAAAAATGACATGTATTCTTTGGGTCAATACGATTAAAATGATACCCATGATAACATACTTTTGTATTACTGTTGCGCTTAAAAAAAAAAAAAAAAAAAATCGCAAACTTTTTAACCAAATTAGTATGTTTAAAATCCCCCTATATTGAAGACCTATAACTTTTTCATTTTTCCGTATAAGCGGCGGTATGAGGGCTCATTTTTTGCGCCGTGATCTGTAATTATTATTGATACCATATTTGCTTATATAGAACTTTTAATCAATTTTTTATAACATTTTTTGGGAATAAAATGTTATAAAAAAGCATCTATTTTGGACATCTATTTTGACGTTCACGCCATTCACCGTACGGTATCATTAACATTTTATTTTAATAGTTCAGATATTTATGCACGCGGCGATACCAAATATGTATATAAAATATTTTTTTAACACTTTTTGGGGGTGAAATAGGGAAAATGGGACAATTTACGTTTTTATTGGGGGAGGGGGTTTTTCAAATTTTTTTACTTTTATTTTCACACTTTAATAGTCCCCATAGCAATCACTCGATTGCTAATCCTGTTCAGTGCTATGTATAGGACACAGCACTGATCAGGGTTATCTGTCATCTTCTGCTCTGGTCTGCCGTGCTGGATGATCGGATCGCCGTGGCAGCGGTGCGGGCGATCCGATCATCCATATTAGTGACCGCGATCCTGCAGATGCCGTGATCTGTATTGATCACGGCATCTGAGGGGTCGATGGCGGACATCCGCAGGATCGCGGGTGTCCGCCATTACGGGCGGGTCCCTGGCTGCGATCGGCAGCCGGGACCTGCCGTGCATGATCCGGACATCGCTCCGATGCTTGCGGTTATGCTTAGGACATAAATGTACCACCTCACCAGAACGTACATTTACGGCGCTCGTCGTTAAGGGGTTAAAGGGTGAGCGTGTCTTTGCAAGATGGGGAATGGAATGCGGGGATGGTGTGGCCGGACTGACACATTCACCAGAAGATGCAGAGCTTGTGGTGTAAGGCACCAAAATTCCTATATACCTGCATGGGACTTAAAACAAAAAACCCTATCCTTCACATATGGGGGTTGGTTAGGGGTTAATTGAACTATTATATATTTTTGTTTCACATATAACGTAACATGTGACCAAGTATTATCGAAATATCTCCAGCCGTATGGAAGTTATACTGGAACATACATTTCGGAGTAGGTTAGGGTTAAATTACCTATCCTATGTTTGTTGTTGACATATAAGTAACATGTGTGCCAAGTTTCATGTTAATATCTTTAGCCGTTTGGAAGTGATGCTGAAACATACATTGGTCCTCATTTACTAAGAGTGTTGTGTAGGTTTCTTTGTAAGTTTTAATTCCCTACAATTTTTTTTACCATGGTATTTACTAAGGTTTCCCTACATTTTCCACTTTCCCTACATTTTGCTTTTTTCACACATGCTCTGATCTGTCTGGTTTTCCTCAGCTGAAATTCACATTTTCTGTGGAAACCTTAGTAAACATCACGCCCCCTCCCATAGACTTGCATTGAGGGGACGGGGCGTGACGTCACACGGGGCGGAGTCCTGACGTCACGGACTTCCGTTCCAGTGGTCGCGACCGAGACCCTCCAGCGCTTCCAGACAAGAAACAAGTGGGTGCCGCATGCAACATTGCGGGGGTCCCCAGCGGCAGGACCGGTTAGACATTTTATACCCTATCCTTTAGATAGGGGATAAGATGTCTAGGGTGGGAGTACCATTTTAAAAGTATTTCGTCTACCAGGACAAGTGGATTTTCATGAGGGACAAGTAGATTGTGCTCCGTTTTAGTCCCTTGTACAAGTATTTATTTTTTATTTATTTTTATTTCCATACCCCTGTGATTATTTTATCAATTTGCTTTAGGTTTATAGGACTTTCTATTATCTTGGAGCCTATAATGATAAACACAATATGCACATTGAACTCTGATTTTATAAATAAGATACGCATAGTTTTACTGGAACACAGGCCTCCCCCACCCTCCCATTCCTCTGTACACCACACGCTCGTATTACTCAGCTATAAAGAGAAGTTGTCATAAGAGTAAAGTTCATTAAGGAGTGCCAGCTTGTAGAATAGAGGAGTAAGTACCTTGGATTCCTCCAACTCCAACAACCTTTAAAGGGGTATTCCGCCCCTAGACATCTTATCCCCTATCCAAAGGATAGGGGATAAGATGTCAGATCGCCGCGGTGCCGCTGCTGGGGAGCCCTGGGATCCCCGCTGCGGCACCGCGCTATCATTACAGCACAGAGAGAGTTCGCTCTGCACGTAATGATGGGCGGTACAGGGGCCGGAGCATCGTTACGTCACGGCTCCGCTCCTCGTGATGTCACGGCCCGCCCCTTTCAATACAAGTCTATGGGAGGGGGCGTGGCGGTCGTCACGCCCCCTCCCATAGACTTGCATTAAGGGGATGGGCCGTGATGTCACGAGGGGCGGCGCCATGACGTCACGCTGCTCCGTCCTCCGTATCGCCCGTCATTACGCACAGAGCGAACTGTCCCCAGCAGCGGACCGCGGCGATCTGACATCTTATCCCCTATCCTTTGGATAGGGGATAAGATGTTTAGGGGCGGAATACCCCTTTAAATAAAAAATAAAATAAAAAAATAAAAGAGTTTTGATACAAAAAATTAAATAATCCATTAACTGTGCTTCACTAAAGCAAATTTTATTTACAATTGATCACTCACGTGATCGCTAATACCCTATTTTTCCCATCCATTAACTAAGTATTAAAACGTAACTTATTTTAATTGCCTATAAGTGAATTTAAAACTCAACATGTGGTCACTATGTGACTTTATAATAATCCCTTCTGCATGTGCCTACATGCTTATATGATGCCCTAATGCTTGCGGCTGCAGTCCGCTATTAGGCAATCTTGGTATTAAAGGACCGCACTGTTGTCAGTTTAAAACCAATTACACATCGCCCTCCCCAAAGTTTCACCACCAGCTGGTGGCTTTTTCAAGGGTTTAGGACAAATGTCACAAGGAAGGTAAATAAATAAAACTAGAGGCATACCATTGATAATGTTACTTTCCCAGCTTTTTATTACAACTGTGCACCATACAGCAACTGTGTATGATCAGTCTTTGGTGCATCACTACTTTCTATAGGATACATCTGCATTCTAATGGATTGCATATTATGGACACACTGCCCCTGGTTTACTTAGAGTGTTTTTATTCGTGTGGAATGTTGTTTCAGACTTGTACGATTCCACACTATTTACTTACTATGGGAATTCACAGGTTGGGAAAGTTCCTTTATTTGATGGAAATGTCCAGCCATTTATTCAGAGGACTTTCTGTGAATTCAATAGTAAATAGGTTGGGTTGTGAGAACACACTCTTCTCCTGCCAACCATGCCCCTTTTCTGGTTGGCCACGTCCTTTTTGGGACAGCCACACCCCTTTTCGGGTTTGTCAGGTTTGTAGTTTTACTTTGATGCAATAAACCAAACATGATTTGCGGTGCACTACGCAACATTCTAGCCCGGCTCGGGTTAACATTAGTAAATCAGGGCCAGTATATATCAACCATAATACTTTTCAATAAATGGGTCAATGTCACGTGGCATCAAATGCTGTTACAAGTTACAAAAACCTCACTGGCAAGACTAGAAACAAGATTCCCTGGAGAAGAGTTTGTGCTAGTTTTAGAAGAACCTTTCGAATTACAGGCACTCAGTATGAGCTATGCAAAACAACTAAGGTGAAAGTAAAGAAGAATGGCTTTAGGAGTAACAACATGGGATCTCCACCATCACTGGTTATCTGTATATATTACTGTCAAATATCTATACAGTGGTCCCTCAACATACAATGGTAATCCGTTCCAAATGGACCATCGTTTGTTGAATCCATCGCATGTTGAGGGATCCGTGCAATGTAAAGTATAGGACAGTGGTCTACAACCTCCGGACCTCCAGATGTTGCAAAACTACAACACCCAGGCTGTCCGGGCATGCTGGGAGTTGTAGTTTTGCAACATCTGGAGGTCCGCACGTGTAAGTCCACTATTAGAGGAAGTTGTACTCACCTGCCCCCGCTGCTCCAGACCGTCACCGCTCGTCACCAATGCCCGGGATGTCGCCATCCATCGCTGTCGCCGCGTCCCCTGGGTGTCCCCGATGCTCCGGCAAGGCCTCTGCTTCCCCGGCATCCTCGCTCTCCGTCACCGCCATCATGTCGCTATGCATGCCGCACCTATTGGATGGCGGGACGGCGTGTGCAGCGACGTGATGACGTCGATGGAGAGAGCCGACGATGCAGGAGGATCCTGAAGAGGACGCGCTGGAGCCCTGAGGACAGGTGAGTGATCGTCAGCGGACCGCACGGGGCACTGTAAACGGGTATCCGGTGGCAGCTGAAGCAGTCTGCGCTGCCGGATAGCCGTTTATGCAATGGCCCCGACATACAAAAGCATTGTATGTTGATGCTGCCTTCAACATACGATGGCCTCTGAGAGGCCATCTCATGTTGAAATTATCGTATGTCGGGGCCATCGTAGGTCGAGGGGTCACTTTATAGTATAGCTGGCTTACATAGCGCTAAAAAATACAGCAGTACTGTGCAGAGACTTATATCAGGCCCCCACAACCAAGTCTAGGGAAACAGCAAATTGCATCTAAGTCTCGCAACAAAAATATTTGTGTGATTTGTCTGCAGTTTGCTGTTGTGTGTCTTGGTTATAGTTTGCCTGTATAAAATTAAATTACAGAGAAGTTGCAAGCAGGTCACGGTTGCCCATGACTTGAATTGAAGTCAATGTTGGCAAAGACATGTGCGACTTGCACATTTTGGATATTGGAAACAACTGTCTCACAGTCACAATTACAAAATTACATTAGATGCCATGTGAATTACCATGGAACCCTAGCCCAAAACATACACAGGGGCCAACAAGTTAGGAGGCCAAATACCTAAAGGGCACATGTCATCATTTTCATGCTGCCCAGCCCACGGTCAGCATGAAGTAAAGCTTGGAGGAGGGTCGGCATGTCACAGTCACATTGGCGCTCTGGGCTGGCTTCTAAACATTACTGCACACACAGGGCTGCCGCGGGTAGTTCTGTTGGGGAGATTTATCAAAACCTGTGCAAAGGAAAAGTTGCCTATAGCAACCAATCAGATCGCTTCTTTCATTTTGCAGAGGCTTTGTTAAAAATGAAAGAAGCGATCTGATTGGTTGCTATGGGCAACTGAGCATCTTTTCCTCTGGACAGGTTTTGATAAATCTCCCTGTGTATCTGTTCATAGCAGAATATGCTGCATATTTCCCACTGTGCAGCAAATTTTACATGGTGTAAAATACGCTCCATACTTGCCACATGACCCTACTGTAAATGCAAAGGCTTCAGAACGTTCCACTATATAAAATAGCTTATTATACATTTTCTATTTTTCAATATATGCAGTATCTCACGTAACTAAGTATTATTCCGCTCACATTTTAAACACTTTTAGGTATTAGATTTAGACATTAATGACTGTGTTGACTTCTTTTACACTAATATATATAGGCTGTGCACTACTTTACATTTATAATAAAATATTTACAAAAATGTGAGGGGTGAACTCACTTATGTGAGATCACGTAGTTCCAAGTGTATGTATTCAAAGTACTAGATTTCTGAAATACTTCAGACTGAACAAGGGCAACGAGCGAGGACATAGCCACATTTACTACAATTACGGTAGCGTCATGTACTAAATATCACACATCTCAGCATGTGAAATAAGAGGATAACAGAAGTAAACGTTTTCTAGAATTAAAAATGTAGTTTTTATAAGGATTTTAGAAGTATTAAGCATCTAAATAAAAACACTATGCTACCAACTCTTTCACACTGTGTTTTAGTAGTGTACATTTACTGTATATGCCCAGAAAGTTCCTGGAATATGTGAATCTATAAGATTATGGCCTCAGGCAATGGAATATAAGAAGAATTTTTTTAGTTTATTTGCTGTACAGAATTGCACAAAGGAGTGTGCTATTCTGTACAAAGGCATCCGGGAAAAATAAAAATTGTTTAATATTGTGCAATATATATTTTTTATTATTATTATTAACTAGCTGAGTACCCGTCGTTGCCTTCCTAATCCTTGTTGGGGAGGAAAATCAACAAAAGGAGGAAGATTTTGACTTTATATCCAAACCCCATATCCCGTCCTCATATGCCATCCTCAGGTGGGACTGATTTGTGATTAAGATATTGTAAGCTGAAAAATAAAACTGAAAAAGTGGCTTTGCGGGAATGGGAGTGATTTGCAAGCCAAACCGGTGCACAAAAAGGATAGATAAGAAAAGGGGTGGAGTTTAAACAGTGGGCATTTCTTTGTGAGATTGGGTGTGGCTTGCAAGCCGGACCGACACATTCACCAGGAGATGCAGAGCTTGTGGAGTAAGGTAACGGAAGTCCCATATATTTGCATGGGACTTGAAACAAAAACCCTAACCCTCACAAGTGGGGGTAGTTAAGGGTTAAATTAACTATATTATATTTTAAGTGGACATAAGTAACATGTGACTAAGTATTATCGAAATATCTCCAGCCGTTTGGAAGTTATGCAGAAACATATTTCCCATAGACTTGTATGGGACTTTTAACCCCTTGGGGACGGAGCCCATTATGACCCTAAGGACGGGAGCATTTTTTGCAAATCTGACCACTGTCACTTTAAGCATTAATAACTCTGGGATGCTTTTACTTATAAATTTGATTCCGAGATTGTTTTTTCGTGACATTCTACTTTATGCTTGTGATAAATTTTCGGCGATACTTTCTTGGTGAAAAATTCTAAAATTTCATGAAAAATTTGAAGATTTCTGCAAAATTATATATTGATTCACATATACAATATGTCTACTTTATGTTTGCATCATAAAATTGATGAGTTTTTACTTTTGGAAGACACCAGAGGGCTTCAAAGTTCAGCAACAATTTTCCAATTTTTCGCAAAATTTTCAAAATCTGAATTTTTCAGGGACCAGTTCAGGTTTGAAGTGGATTTGAAGGGTCTTCTGGTTAGAAGTACCCCATAAATGACCCCATTATAAAAACTGCACCCCTTAAAGTATTCAAAATGATATTCAGTCAGTGTGTTAACCCTTTAGGTGTTTCACAGGAATAGCAGCAAAGTGAAGGAGAAATTTCAAAATCTTCATTTTTTTTTACACTCGCATGTTCTTGTAGACCCAGTTTCTGAATTTTTACAAGGGGTAAAAGGAAAAAAATCCTCTCAAAATTTGTAACCCAATTTCTCTCGAGTAAGAAAATATCTCATATGTGTATGTCAAGTGTTCGGTGGGTGCACTAGAGGGCTCAGAAGGGAAGGAGCAACAATGGGATTTAGGAGAGTCAGTTTTTCTGAAATGGTTTTTGGGGGGCATGTCCCATTTAGGAAGCCCCTATGGTGCCAGGACAGCAAAAAAACCACATCGCACACTATTATGGAAACGACACCCCTCAAGGAACGTAACAAGGGGCACGGTGAGCCTTAACACCCCACGGGTGTTTGACAACTTTTTGTTAAAGTCGGATGTGTAAATGAAAAAAAAAAATTTCCACTAAAATGCTGGTTTTTCCCCAAATTTTACTTTTTTTACAAAGGGTAATAGGAGAAAATGCCCCTCAAAATTTGTAACCCCATGGAAATACCCCATGTTTGGACGTCAAGTGCACTGCGAGCGAACTACAATGCTCAGAAGAGAAGGAGCGCCATTGAGCTTTTAGAGAGATAATTTGTTTGGAATGGAAGTCGGGGGCCATGTGCATTTACAAAGCCCCCGTGGTGCCAGAACAGTGGACCCCATTTTGGAAACTACACCCCTCACGGAATGTAATAAGGGGTACAGTGAGCATTTACACCCTACTGGCGTTTGACAGATCTTTGGAACAGTGGGCTGTGCAAACAAAAAAATTACATTTTTCATTTTCAAGGACCACTGTTCCAAAAATCTGTCAGACACTTGTGGGGCGTAAATGCTCACTGCACCCCTTGTTACACTCCGTGAGGGGTGTAGCTTCCAAAATGGGATCACATGTGGGTATTTATTTTTATTTATTTTTGGGTTTATGTCAGAACTGCTGTAAAATCAGCCCCCCCTGTGCAAATCACCAATTTCGGCCTCAAATGTACATAGTGAACTCTCACTCCTGAGCCTTGTTGTGCGTCTGCAGAGCATTTTACGCCCACATATGGGGTATTTCCGTACTCAGGAGAAATTGCGTTACAAATTTTGGGGGTCTTTTTTTCCTTTTACCTCTTGTGAAAATAAAAAGTAAAGGGCAACACCAGCATGTTAGTGTAAAAAAAATTTTTTTTTTTACACTAACAGGCTGGTGTAGACCCCAACTTTTTCTTTTTATAAGGGGTAAAAGGAGAACAAGACCCCCAAAATTTGTTAGGCAATTTCTCCTGAGTACGGCGATACCCCATATGTGGCCCTAAACTGTTTCCTTGAAATACGACAGGGCTCCAAAGTGAGAGAGCACCATGCGCATTTGAGGACTAAATTAGGGATTGCATAGGGGTGGACATAGGGGTATTCTACACCAGCGATTCCCAAACAGAGTACCTCCAGCTGTTGCTAAACTCCCAGCATGCCTGGACAGTCAGTGGCTGTCCGGAAATGCTGGGAGTTGTTTTGCAACAGCTGGAGGCTCCGTTTTGGAAACACTGGGCATGCTAGGAGTTGTAGTTTTGCAAGATCTAGAGGGCAGTATAGAGATCACTGTGCAGTGGTCTCTAAACTGCAGACCTCCAGCTGTTGCAAAACTACAAATTCCAGCATGCCCACACAGCAAACAGCTGTCTGGGCATGCTGGGAGTTGTAGTTTTGCAACATCTGGAGGGCTACAGTCTAGAGACCACTATAGTGGTCTCAGACTGTAGCCCTCTAGATGTTGCTATGCAACTACTCACCGGCTTCCGTCGCATCCGGGAGCCGTCCTCTTCTGCCGCACGCCGCCGCAGATCTCCGTCGCCGCCCGCCGATCCCCATCGCTCCGCTGCCTCCGGAGGGGTAAGTGGACGTCGGCGCCCGGCCCTCTTCGTTTTCCCCGTTCCGCCCCGCCTATTGTGGGAGGACAGGGAAAACGAAAGTAAACCCCTCCGCCCCTGATCTGCTATTGGTGGTCGCGTCTAGACCACCAATAGCAGGGATAGGAGGGGTGGCACCCATGCCACCTCACTCCTATCGCTTTAGGGGGATCGTGGGTGTCTTAGACACCCGCGATCCCCCTTCTATTCCGGGTCACCGGGTCACCATAGACCCGTAATGACCCTGAATCGGCACAAATCGCAAGTGTGAATTCACTTGCGATTTGCGCCGATCGCCGACATGGGGGGGGGGTCTAATGACCCCCCTGGGCATTTGCACGGGGTGCCTGCTGATAGATATCAGCAGTCACCCCGGCCCGGTCCCCGCCCGGCGCGCGTCGGGGACCGAAATTCCCACGGGCGTATGGATACGCCCTTTGTCCTTAAGTACCAGGACGCAAGGGCGTATGCATACGCCCTTCGTCCCCAACAGGTTAACAAAAACCCCAACCCTGCCAAATGGGGGTGAATAAGGGTTAAATCCCCTATCCTATGTTTGTTGTTGACATATAAGTAACACGTGTGCCCAGTTTGATGTTAATATCTTTAGCCGTTTGGAAGTGATCCTGGAACATGCACACACACACACATACACATTGGGGGAGATTTATCAAAGGATTTACACTGTTTTTTTCCTGTCTAAATTTGTCGCACAGAAAGTCGCAGTCTACACACGTTCGACTTTTTTGTGACTTTTGCTCTAGAAGATTTTTAGAACATAATGCATTCTAGTCTATTTTTAGATGAAAATGCATTGGAGCTGAATTTATCAAAAGAGACTTTTCAGCGACAAGTCGCATCAACTGAAAGTACGCGGAAATGTCAGACCATGTTGGAGATGGTTTAAATACAGTCTAAAGCATAGATCTCAAAGTCTGTGCACAGAATTTATCAAGAGCTGTGCGCCTTTTGATAAATTAGGCGCACAATAGACCAGCCTAACCATCTGTAGTTTGGTCTATATTGATGCGGGACATAGACAGCTTTGATAAAAATCACCCATTGAGTATATATATATATATATATATATATATATATATATATAGATATAGATATAGATATAGATATAGATATAGATATAGATATAGATAGATAGATAGATATAGATTTTTAAACAACAGGAACCTATGACGACAAATTCCACTGTATGCCATCCTTTAGTGTGTAAGTCAGGAGCTTATGCTGGTGAATACGTTTAACAGAAGTCATTTAACACACCTTGGCAAGTGGCTGAATAAATAATAAAAGAAATGTAAATAAACTGTACGGTGCATTATTCACAACCTGGACAATTCTGTTTCTGTCTTTCCAACACTGGCCTTGAAGCTATACATTTGGTAACATTCTAGGACAGCATACGTTAAGTGCCAGCTACTCACAACTCATGATAAAATTAGTCCACACCTGTCGGATTCCCATTTGTGCCAGCGTGCCAAAAATAATTTTCATTGACCTCTTCTTGCATTGCACTTGACAGACAATTGATTTGTGTATATTGTATTAATATTGTATATATTGCCCACAGTTAAATTTACAAGACAAACTTTGTTCATCTATCTAACACAACAATTGTTTTGTCAGGGATACAACGTGCAGCATAGGCCAATGCGCCAAACTCCAACAGTAAAACCATGATTTCACAGTAAAGTAAAAAAAAAAAAAAAAAGTTTGTATCATATCTATTTAATACTATAAAATATGTATTCTTTGTCAAGAAATTTGACAAGACCCAAAAAGCCATGAAAGTCAGATACATAGAGTAAGGGCCCATAAACATTATGGATTTTCCGCTTGAAAATGGTGATGCAGCAGAGTCCTATTGCTATCAATGTGATTCTGCTGCACAGTGTGCACTACAAAATTTAAAGGGGTACTCCGCTGGAGCAGATAGCTCGTGATGTCATAGCCCCGCCCCCTCATAACGTCACACCCCGCCCTCTCAATGTAAGTCTATGGGAAGGGGCGTGACAGCCGTCATGACATCATGACGTCACTATACTCCGGCCCTGTGATCGGCAGTCATCAGACCCGGAGTGATGTTCGCTCCGGGGCCTGATGAGAGCGGGGTGCTGGGTGCGAGATCGCGGGGGTCCCCAGTGGCGGGACCCAGCGCGATCAGGCAACTTATGCCCTATCCTTTAGATAGGGGATAAGTGGTCAGCACGGTAGTACCCCTTTAACCCCTTAAGGACCAGGCCATTTTACACCTTAGGACCGGAGCGTTTTTTGAACATCTGACCACTGTCACTTTAAACATTAATAACTCTGGGATGCTTATACCTATCATTCTGATTCCGAGATTGTTTTTTCGTGACATATTCTACTTTATGTTACTGGTAAAATTTTGTCGATACTTGCATTGTTTCTTAGTGAAAAATTCCAAAATTTGATGAAAAAATTGATAATTTTGCATTTTTCTAACTTTGAAGCTCTCTGCTAGTAAGGAAAATGGATATTCCAAATAAAAAAAAGTTTTTATTCACAAATACAATATGTCCACTTTATGTTTGCATCATAAAATTGACGTGATTTTACTTTTGGAAGACACCAGAGGGCTTCAAAGTTCAGCAGCAATTTTCCAATTTCAAACTCACTATTTTTCAGGGACCAGTTCAGGTGTGAAGCGGATTTGAAGGGTCTTCATATTAGAAATACCCCACAAATGACCCCATTATAAAAACTGCACCCCCCAAAGTATTCAAAATGACATTCAGTCAGCATTTTAACCCTTTAGGTGTTTCACAGGAATAGCAGCAAAGTGAAGGAGAAAATTCACAATCTTCATTTTTTACACTCGCATGTTCTTGTAGACCCAATTTTTTTATTTTTACAAGGGGTAGAAGGAGAAAATTTATACTTATATTTGTAGCCCAATTTCTCTCGAGTAAGCACATACCCCATATGTCCAAGTAAAGTGTTCGGCGGGCGCATTAGAGGGCTCAGAAGGGAAGGAGCGACAAGGGGATTTTGGAGAGTATGTTTTTCTGAAATGGTTTTTGGGGGGCATGTTGCATTTAGGAAGCCCCTATGGTACCAGAACAGCAAAAAAATCCCCACATGGCATACCATTTTAGAAACTAGACCCCTTGGGGAACGTAACAAGGGGTAGAGTGAACCTTAATACCCCAGAGGTGTTTCACGACTTTTGCATATGTAAAAAAATATATATTTATTTTCACTAAAATGTGTGTTTCCCCCCAAATTTCACATTTTTGCAAGGGTTAATAGCAGAAAATACCCCCCAAAATTTGTAACCCCATCTCTTCTGAGTATGAAGGTACCCCATAAGTGGACCTGAAATGCACTACGGGCGAACTACAATGCTAAGAAGAGAAGGAGTCATATTTGGCTTTTGGAAAGAAAATTTTGGTCGGGGGGCATGTCGCATTTAGGAAGCCCCTATGGTCACACAACAGCAAAAAACCCTCACATGGCATACCATTTTGGAAATTAGACCCCTTGAGGAACGTAACAAGGAATAAAGTGAGCCTTAATACCCCACAGGGGTTTCACGACTTTTTGTAAAAAAAATAAATAAATTTCACTAAAATGTGTGTTTCCCCCCAAAATTTCACATTTTTGCAAGGGTTAATAGCAGAAAAGACCCCCCAAAATTTGTAACCCCATCTCTTCCGAGTATGAAGCTACCCCATAAGTGGACCTGAAGTGCACTACCGGCTAACTACAATGCTCAGAAGAGAAGGAGTCATATTTTGCTTTTGGAGGGCAAATTTTGCTCGGGGGGCATGTTGCATTTAGGAAGCCCCTATGGTGCCAGGACAGCAAAATAACCCCCACATGGCATACCATTTTGGAAACTAGACCCCTTGAGGAACGTAACAAGGGGTACAGTGAGCATTTACCCCCCACTGGTGTCTGTCAGATCTTTGGAACAGTGGGCTGTACAAAATGTTTAATTTGCACAGCCCACTGTTCCAAAGATCTGTCAGACACCGGTGGGGTGTAAATTCTCACTGCACCCCTTATTACGTTCTGTGAGGGGTGTAGTTTCCAAAATGGGGTCACGTGTTTTTTTTTTTTTTTTTGCGTTTGTCAAAACCGCTGTAACAATCAGCCACCCCTGTGCAAATCACCTCAAATGTACATGGTGCACTCTCCCTTCTGGGCCTTATTGTGCGCCCCCAGAGCACTTTGCGCCCACTTATGGGGTATCTCCGTAGTCGGGAGAAGTTGCATTACAAATTTTGGGGGGGCTTTTTTCCCCTTTTAATTTCTTGTCAAAATGAACAGTATAGGGCAACACCAGCGTGTTAGTGTAAAAAATGTATTTTTTTACACTAACATGCTGTTGTAGACCCCAACTTCACCTTTTCATAAGGGGTTAAAGGAGAAAAAGCCCCCCAAAATGTGTTAGGCAATTTCTCCCGAGTACGGCGATACCCCATATGTGGCCCTAAACTGTTGCCCTGAAATACGACAGGGCTCCAAAGTGAGAGCGCCATGCGCATTTGAGGCCTGAATTAGGGATTTGCATAGGGGTGGACATAGGGGTATTCTACGCCAGTGATTCCCAAACAGGGTGCCTCCAGCTGTTGCAAAACTCCCAGCATGCTTTGACAGTCAACGGCTGTCCGGCAATACTGGGAGTTGTTGTTTTGCAACAGCTGGAGGCTCCGTTTTGGAAACAGTGGCGTACCAGACGTTTTTCATTTTTATTGGGGAGGGGAGCAGGGCTGTGTAGGGGTATGTGTATATGTAGTGTTTTTTACTTTTTATTTTATTTTGTGTTAGTGTAGTGTAGTGTTTTTAGGGTACAGTCACACGGGCGGGGGATTACAGCGAGTTTCCCGCTGCGAGTTTCCCGCTGCCGCGCAAAATTTGCTGCATCACAAACTTGCAGCCTGATACTCACTGTAAGCCCCCTGCCCATGTGAATGTACCCTGTACATTCACAGGGGGGGGGGGGGACCTCCAGCTGTTGCAAAACTACAACTCCCAGCATGCACAGTTTATCAGTGCATGCTGGTAGTTATAGTTTTGCAACAGCTGGAGGCACACGGGTTGGGAAACACTGAGTTAGGAAACAGACAATGTTTCCCAACCAGTGTGCCTTCAGTTGTTCCAAAACCACAACTCTCAGCATTCTCAGGCATGCTGGGAGTAGTAGTTCGGCAACATCTTTAGAGCCAGATGTTGCCGAACTACAACTCCTAGCATGCTTGGAGTTGTAGTTTTGCAACATCTGGAGGACTACAGTTTGCAGACCACTAATACAGTGGTTCCCAATCTGTGCCCTTCCAGATGTTGCAAAACTACAACTCTCAGTATGCCAAAACTGTCCAGGCATGCTGGGAGTTGTAGTTCTGCAACATCTGAAGGGCCACAGAACTACAACTCCCAGCATGCCTGGACAGTAAGGGCATGCTGAGGATGTGTAGTTTTGCAACATCTGGAAGGGCACAGTGGTCTCCAAACTGTGGACCTCCAGATGTTGCAAAACTGCAACTCCCAGCATGCCCAGATGCCAAGGGCTGTCTGGGCATGCTGGGAGTTGTAGTTTACAGGGTCCCATTACAGCAATGCATGTCGCTTTACGGCGACGTGCATTGCTGTAAAGGGCCCGACCGCGGCTGAAGATCAACTCACCTTTCGCCGCTGCCGCCGTCTCCGTCGCCGGGATCCGGGTCTTCAGGGACGAGGTAAGTACCGGGGCCGGGCCCCAGCACTCCCCCGTCCCCCGCCGCGTCCTCCGGTGTTCCTCCCGTCCTCTCCGGACTTCAAGGGGCCGGGCAGGGCGGGAGGAAGTAACCGCCCCGCCCCTGCGATTGGTCGGTTAGTTAACCGACGGATGGCAGGGGATCAGAGGAGGTGGCAGGCTTGCCACCTCGCTCCTAGGCTCCAGCATGGTCCTGGCTGTCTGTGACAGCCGGGATCATGCAAAATTACCGGGCGATCGGGTCCAAGAGACCCGATCAGCCCGGTATCGCCGCAGATGGCAAGGGCGATTTGCATGGCCCCCCTCAGCGTTTGCCCTGGATGCCTGCTGAAGGATTTCAGCAGGCATCCGCTTCCGATCTCTGTCCGGCGAGCGGCAGAGACCAGAAATACAACAGGACGTTCTCTAACGTCCTTGGGCATTAAAGCCCAGGTAGTGGGGACGTTAGAGAACGTCCTATGTCCTTAAGTGGTTAAGGACCCAGGGCATACCCCGCGTCATACCGGGTCGGTCCCGGCAGCTAATGAAAGCCGATAGTTGTGCCGTGTGCTATTTCCCCTTTAGATGCCGCGTTCAAAGTTGATCGCCGCGTCTAAAATGAAAGTAAAAGCTTCCTGGCACCTCAGCTTCCCAAGTCCAAAATAGTTATTTTTGAACACTTTTTATATCATGAAAAAATGAATAAAAAGCGATCAATACAAAAATGATACCGATAAAAATTTCAGATCACGGCCCAAAAAAATGGGCCCTCATACCGGCCCATTTGTGGAAAAATAAAAAAGTTATAGGGGTAAGAAGATGACAATTATAAATGTATACATTTTCCTGCATGTAGTTATGATTTGTTTTTAGAAGTACTACAAAATCAAGTAGGGTATCATTTTAACCGTATGGACCTACAGAAAGATAAGGTGTCATTTTTACCCAAAAATGCACTGCGTAGAAACGGAAGCCCCCAAAATTTACAAAATGGCATTTTTTCTTCAATTTTGTCGCACAATGAATTTTTTTTCCATTTTGTCGTGGATTTTTTGGTAAAATGACAATGTCACTGCAAAGTAGAATTGGTGGCGCAAAAAATAAGCCATAATAGGGAATTGTTGGTGCAAAATTGAAAGAGTTATGATTTTTAGAAGGTAATGAGGAAAAAATGAAAATGCAAAAACCCTGCGTCTTTAAGGGGTTAATGTTCTGGTTCATCAGTGTATATAATGAAGGTTGTCTGTAATGTATTCTACATGGTTTTAAAATGTATTCAATAGAATTCTACAAGGAATGTAAAGGACATTACACTAAACAAACAATGGTCCCTAATAGATGCAAAACAGATCAAATAAAAAATCCCCATGTGCCAGACAGAAGATATTTAAGATAGAGGAAGCAGAGAGGAATACGGAGGGGGGGGGGGGGGTGTATTATTTATTCCTATGTACAAAAGACAGCTGGACAGTGGCTCTACTGAATGTGAATTGAAAAAGAGAACATGATAGGTCTTATCTATTTGATATTCATTTGTCAATGCTCAAGATGATATTCCTTTCTCCAAGCCAAATAATGGTTATTGTGAACGAAATGTGGATCCTAAACATTCATTATACATCTGGCCAATAAAAAATCCCAAAACAAATAATTATGAAAAGTGTAAAACAAAGGTATTAAAAAAGTATACTTAACAAACCAAAACATGAAAATATCTTAACAGAATACAGACTGCCACAAATGCCTCTGTTACTGAGCCACATGGACTTGTGTAGTCAGTAGCTGCATCCTAATAATAACTAGTTTGACCCCACTAATATAGTACTTAAAAGTGATAAATGTTAGATCATTACCGACCACATGCTGGGACCTATCAAGACAACAGGGGTCCTCTATGATGAAACCAAAGCAAAAGACTACAGCTGCTTTTTGTCACCAACACCCATACCCAATGTACACATCCCAGTTTATGTTTATAGCAAAGTAAAAAAAAAAAAAAATCAACAATTCTCATTGCAGGCGCCACGTCATATGTTTACTACAGGATAAAGGCAGCAGACAGACAGCTATAAACTAACTGAGCGTATGAACCCTTAGGGATGATCCAGTATTTGTAATTGCCAAGATTACACAATGCTTTGTCAATAAGAACTGTAATAAAAAAAACAATAGGAAAAAAACTAAAGCTGATGCCGTATAAGCTAAACAAAACTATTTCCACTAAAAACATGTTTTCTTAACATGATATTTGCCATAAAAGTCTTTTCAATAATAGTTCATCTATTGGGTCCTCCAGAGATTCCTTTTTAAAGAGGCATATGCCACCCAGGTGAGGCAGAAAGTTGCCCGCCTATTGTTACTTTCAAGTATGCGATGAAGACCATAAAACTTTTAATAGGTGACCTTGTAACCCCTTGAGGACAAACCAAATTTTCATTTTTGCAGTTTCATATTTTCTACTTAAAGGGGTACTCCGGCCCTGAAACATCTTATCCCCTATGCAAATGATAGGGGATAAGATGTTTCACCGTGGGGGTCCCGCCGCTAGAGACCCCCGCAATCTTGTGTTCGCCACCCACCTGTTTGAGCTGAACGCCACGGTGCAAGCTCACAAACAGCCGGGTGGCGACCACGGGGACGGAGTATGGTGATGTCACAACTCCGCACCCGTGTGACGTCACCCCCCGCTAAGCAAGTCTATGGGAGGGGGCGTGATGCCCCCCACGGTGAGACATCTTATCCCCTATCCTTTGGATAGGGGATAAGATGTTTCAGGGCCGGAGTACCCCTTTAACATTTTAAAAGCCATAAGTCTGTTTATTTTCTATCTGCTTACCCATACAAGGGCTTGCCTTATTCAGGATGTATTGGATGTATTGTTCTTTGTAAGGATATCACTGATTCCACTATTGCCTCTTATACACTGCCTCTAAAAATTATAATAATAATGGGAACACTTAAACAACACAATGTGACAGTAAGTCAATCACAGTTCTGTGAACTCACACTGTTCACTCAGGAAGCAACACTGATTGACAATCAATTTCACATACTGTTGTGCAAATGGAACAGACAACAGGTGGAAATTATAGGCAATTAGCAAGAAACCCCCAATAAAGGAGTGGTTCTGCAGGTGGTGACCACAGACCACTTCTCACCACTCCTATGCTTCCTGGCTGATGTCTTGGTCACTTTTGAATGCTGGTGGTGCTTTCACTCTAGTGGTAGCATGAGACGCAGTCTACAACCCACACAAGTGGCTGTGGTAGTGAAGCTTATTCAGGATGGCACATCAATGCGAGCTGTATCAAGAAGGTTTGCTGTGTCTGTCAGCCTAGTGTCCAGAGCATGGAAGCGCTACCAGGAGACAGGCCAGTACATCAGGAGATGTGGAGGAGGCCGTAGGAGGGCAACAACCCAGCAGCAGGACCGCTACCTCCGCCTTTGTGCAAGGAGAAACACTGCCAGAGCCCTGCAGAATGACCTCCAGCAGGCCACAAATGTGCATGTGTCCACTCAAACGGTCACAAACAGACTCCATGAGGGTGGTATGAGGGCCCGACATCCACAGGTGGGGGTTGTGCTTACAGCCCAACACCATGCAGGACGTTTGGCATTTGCCAGAGAACACCAAGATTGGCAAATTCCCCACTGGCGCTCTGTGCTCTTCACAGATGAAAGCAGGTTCACACTGAGCACATGTGACAGACGTGACAGCCTGGAGACACCGTGGAGAACATTCTGCTGCCTGCAACATCCTCCAGCATAACTGGAAATTACCACCTCATCTTGATCTTGACCTCTTTTTCCCTTGCAGTTTACAAACCAATGCAAGAAATGTCTCCATAAATTCTCCAGATTCCTGTAGCTATGTACCAAGCAGAGGACATAAAAAGCAGTCATATGTTTTCTTCTACACTGGAAACTTGTAGGTGTTACCTGAGTGACATATTTCCCAGCACTTTACTCGAAGGCCCACTCCTTAATCCAAATCCCATTATCACATCTTACAGTCTGCGTGACCCAACATGACACCAGAAGCACCGAACAGAAATCAACAGGATATGGTACAATGTAATAGACATTTCTACAGTCTATACTGTACTATACTGTATCTGAAAACAAGGGCATTTTTTTTTTTTACATAAAAACATTACTAAGATCTACTGAGAAGCCACTTCAGTACAAATATCCCAACAGGTATATAAACCCAATGTAGGGACCAGTGTAATAATGATATCCTCAAAGGCAGATTTGGTGTACTGTACACATATACATTAATACTACCTGAGGTATTTCTTCCTATCTTTTTAGACACATAAATAACACACCTGTTAACAGTAGGGATACTTCTTAGATATGGCTGCCCTGTAGAAAGTTAGAGTACATTTACACAATGGATTTTACCTGGAATCTCAGCAGAAATACAAGTTAAACCATCAGATTTTTACCTAGGATTGGCAGCCTGTTAAAGTAGGTCATGTGATCACTTAAAAAAATAAAAATAAAGAGTTAGTGTTAGATAGCTTGGGGGAGGGGGGCTGATCACACACCTTTTTATTCTGGATGTCCCAATACATATACTGCTATTGGTGCCGATAACGGACATTTGCACGAGTGCAAATGTCCCTGATATCGACAGACCATAAAAATAATAAAAATCTCCTTCCCCTCTTCTCCATTACTGTGCTGTGGCTCCATCATCCTTCATCATTTCCATTGTGCCAGCAGGTCCTGCACCACTCTGGATAATGAAGCGAAGGAGATGGTCCTGCACCACTAATAGAGGGGGAGGAAGCAGAAGCCTCAAGCACAGAAGTGAAGGGGAGGCGAGTGATTTTTTATATTTTTTTGGGAGGGGACTTATTGGGGAAAATCACTTAATGGGGGCATCTAACTAACAGGAGGTTTCCTACTTGACTACCTAACTACAGGAGGCTTCGACCTAATAGGGAGGATTCCATACCCAACTACTCTGGGCTTCTATCTAATGGGGGGAATCCCTAACCTAACTATTGTGGGCCTCTACCTAATATAGGAGGATAGGGGAATTCTATACCTTACTAATGGGGACTGGAGATAATCTGTCATCAGTATCACCTGCACTAACCTGTTGGTACAGACTCCTGCAATTCATGGTTCTTCGCACGTGAAAAGGACCTGGAGGGTGTATGGTGACGTCCACCCAGCATCTTCCTATTAACACCTCCTTCCCTGTGCGGAGCCTTCTCTGCTACAGAATGGAGCTCTACTTTTTAAAAGCTCAGTAGGTGGGAGGAGGTGTTAATAGGAAGAAGCTGGGTGGACATCACCATGACCAGGGAGCTTGGGAACAGCCCCCATACACCCTGAAGGTCATTTTCACGTATGAAGAACCGGGATTGCAGGGACCGGTAATTATCATTGTCATTGTAGAACAGATTCCCTTTTCTTATGAGTGTCAGTGAGGGCCTCATGTTCAACTTTCACTTAAGGATTCACAAAGTCTAGAGCCACATGACATTAAAAAAGTACATAAAATTAGTATCAGTAAGTACTTGAAAAAAGGATCGGTATACGGGCTGTGTTCAGTGCGGTTACTGTAACGGAGAAGGTGGACATTTAATGTCTGGATGAGTATATTTAGCCATAGCCACGCTCTCACAAGATCATGTTCCCTAAGCGTGGCTAACACCTATTACACGCCCCCCGGACATTAAATATTCACACCCCCGTTACAGCAACCACACTAAACACAGCCCATATTATAATCACATGCCCACTGCCTTGATGGTTTACATAGATCACAAGACTGGATACAAGACGCTTTATCTCAGGAGTGGGGGGGCAGAGCAATAAACTATAAAAAGGTAGGAGATCAGCCTCCCCCAAGCTATCTTCTTTTTACTGAGTAACCACAGGTCATCTTTAAGGGTAGGGTCACACATAACAAGTCTGCAGCGTATTTTACGCTGCAGATCCGCCGGTGAGCGGACTTGGTGACTCGCAGTGGCTGCTCGTAGCGGATGGAGGCACAAAAATGGGTCGCATCACTGGCGGATCTGCAGCGTAAAATAGGCTGCGGATCCGTTATGTGTGACCCTACCCTAAAGTATCACCCACTACCAGATGCATTAACTGAATTAATTCCATGTCACATAAGTGATATGTTTTTACTGCATTGTGGATTTCAAATTCATGTTACAGCACAGCTATTGACAGCGTGAACGCCGTGGAAGTCCACATTACGAACTAAGGCTGCATTCACAATACATTTGTTACACACTGGGACAGGATCCGGCTGGGAGATGGGAAAACCGGGTCCTCCAGTACCCCAGCCGGCCCCGACCCCCATCTAATTCATTTAAATGAGTCAACCGGAGTCAGATACCACATAGAATACCACGGTTTTAAGTCCGGTCACAAAACCGGTTACGGGGCAAAAATTAGCAGACCGTAGTCACTATCTTCAAATGAATTCAATGGGGGCTGGGTCAGGCTGGAGTACGGGAGCACCCGATTTTTCCAATCCCCAACCAGATCCGGTCCGTAACAAACTGTGAATGCAGCCTAATTTGTGCCTTCCATCAAAGGTATATGTTCTGTCAAGCAGTATATGTTTTCTTTGAGGGATGCCTCAGTAGGGAAAAGTATATTCAAGTACACTTTTCTATACAGTGGAAATTAACCCCTTAAAGGGGTAGTCCAGTGGTGAAAAACTTATCCCCTATCCTAAGGATAGGGGATAAGTTTGAGATCGCGGGGGGTCCGACCTCTGGGGCCCCCTGCGATCTCTCTGTACGGGGCCCCGGCTCTCCGCCGAGATAGCGGGTGTCGACCCCCGCACGAGGCGGCGGCCGACACGCCCCCTCAATACATCTCAATGGCAGAGCCGGAGATTGCCGAAGGCAGCGCTTCGGCTCTGCCATAGAGTTGTATTGAGGGGGCGTGTCGGCCGCGGCTTCGTGCGGAGGTCGACACGCCCCCTTCCCGCGGGCTGTCGGGGCTCCGTACAGGAGATCGCGGGGGGCCCCAGGGGTCGGACCCCCCGCGATCTGCAACTTATCCCCTATCCTTAAGATAGGGGATAAGTTGTAAACCACTGAATCACCACTGGACTACTCCTTTAAGGACCCAGCCATTTTACACCTTAGGACCCGGCCATTTTTTGAACATCTGACCACTGTCACTTTAAACATTAATAATTCTGGGATGCTTTTAGTTATCAATCTGATTACGAGACAATTTTGTGGTAACTTGCATCCTTTCTTGGTGAAAAATCCCAACATTTGATGAAAAATTTGAAAATTTAGCATTTTTCTAACTTTTAAGCTTTCTGCTTGTAAGGAAAATGGATATTCCAAATATTTATTTTATTTTATTCACATATACAATATGTCTACTTTATGTTTGCATCATAAAACTGACGAGTTTTTACTTTTGGAAGACACCAGAAGGCTTCAAATTTCCAAAATCACAATTTTTCAGGGACCAGTTCAGGTTTGAAGTGGATTTGAAAAGTCTTCATATTAGAAATACCCCACAAATTACCCCATTATAAAAACTGCACCCCCAAAGTATTCAAAATGACATTCAGTCAGCGTTTTAACCCTTTAGGTGTTTCACAGGAATAGCAGCAAAGTGAAGGAGAAAATTCACAACCTTCATTTTTTACACTCGCATGTTCTTGTAGACCCAATTTTTTAATTTTTACAAGGGGTAAAAGGAGAAAATTTATACCTGTTTTTGTAGCCCAATTTCTCTCGAGTAAGCACATACCTCATATGTCTATGTAAAGTGTTCGGCGGGCGCAGTAGAGGGCTCAGAAGCGAAGGAGCGACAAGGGGATTTTGGAGAGTACGTTTTTCAGAAATGGTTTTTGGGGGGCATGTTGCATTTAGGAAGCCCCTATGGTGCCAGAACAGCAAAAAAAAAAAACACATGCCATACCATTTTGAAAACTAGACCCCTTGAGGAACGTAACAAGGAATTAAGTGAGCCTTAATACCCCACAGGTGTTTCACGACTTTTGCATATGCAAAAAAAATAAAATAATAATTTTCACTAAAATGTGTGTTTCCCCCCAAATTTCACATTTTTTGCAAGGGTTAATAGCAGAAAATACCCCTCAAGATTTGTAACCCCATCTCTTCTGAGTATGGAGGTACCCCATAAGTTGATCTGAAGTGCACTACGGGCAAACTACAATGCTCAGAAGAGAAGGAGTCATATTTGGCTTTTTGAGAGCAAATTTTGCTCGGGGGCATGTCGCATTTAGGAAGCCCCTATAGTGCCAGGACAGCAAAAAAAAAACACATGGCATACCATTTTGGAAACTGGACCCCTTGAGGAACGTAACAAGAGGTACAGCGAGCATTTACCCCCCCACTGGTGTCTGTCAGATCTTTGGAACAGTGGGCTGTACAATTTTTTTTATTTGCACAGCCCATTGTTCCAAAGATCTGTCAGACACCAGGGGGGGTAAATTCTCACTGCACCCCTCATTACATTCCGTGAGGGGTGTAGTTTCCGAAATGGGGTCACATGTGGGGTTTTGTTTTTTTTGCGTTTGTCAAAACCACTGTAACAATCAGCCACCCCTGTGCAAATCACCTCAAATGTACATGGTCCACTCTCCCTTCTGGGCCTTGTTGTGCGCCCCCAGAGCACATTGCGCCCACATATGGGGTATCTCCGTAGTCAGGAGAAACTGCATTACAAATTTTGCGGGGCTTTTTTCCCCTTTTACCTCTTGTCAAAATGAAAAGTATAGGGCAACACCAGCATGTTAGTGTAAAAATTTTTTTTTTTTTTTTACACCAACATGCTGGTGTAGACCCCAACTTCCCCTTTTCATAAGGGGTGAAAGGAGAAAAAGCCCCCCAAAATTTGTTAGGCAATTTCTCCCGAGTACGGCGATACCCCATATGTGACCCTAAACTGTTGCCTTGAAATACGACAGGGCTCCTAAGTGAGAGCGCCATGTGCATTTGAGGCCTGAATTAGGGATTTGCATAGGGGTGGACATAGGGGTATTCTACGCCAGTGATTCCCAAATAGGGTGCCTCCAGCTGTTGTAAAACTCCCAGCATGCCTGGACAGTCAACGGCTTTCCGGCAATACTGGGAGTTGTTGTTTTGCAACAGCTGGAGGCTCCATTTTGGAAACAGTGGCGTACTAGACGTTTTTCATTTTTATTGGGGAGGGGCGGGGGGCTGTGTATATGTAGTGTTTTTTACTTTTTATTTTATTTTGTTTTAGTGTAGTGTAGTGTTTTTAGGGTACAGTCACATGGGTGGGGGATTACAGTGAGTTTCCCGCTGCGAGTTTGAGCTGCCGCACAAAATTTGCTGCATCGCAAACTTGCAGCCTGATACATTCACATTCACAGGGGGGGGGACCTCCAGCTGTTACAAAACTACAACTCCCAGCATGCACAGTCTATCAGTGCATGCTGGCAGTTATAGTTTTGCAACAGCTGGAGGCACACGGGTTGGGAAACACTGAGTTAGGAAACAGACAATGTTTCCCAACCCGTGTGCCTCCAGTTGTTGCAAAACCGCAACTCCCAGCATGCCCAGGCAGCCGAAGGGCATATTGGGAGTAGTGGTTACGTAACAGCTGGAGGAGAACAGTTTGGGGACCACTGTGTAGTGGTGTCCAAGCTGCAGCCCTCCAGATGTTGCAAAACTACAACTCCCAGTATGCCAAAACTGTTCAGGCATGCTGGGAGTTGTAGTTCTGCAACATCTGAAGGGCCAGATGTTACAGAACTACAACTCCCAGCATGCCTGGACAGTAAGGGCCTGCTGAGGATGTGTAGTTTTGCAACATCTGGAGAGGCACAGTGGTCTCCAAACTGTGGACCTCCAGATGTTGCAAAACTACAACTCCCAGCATGTCCAGACGCCAAGGGCTGTCTGGGCATGCTGGGAGTTGTAGTTTACAGGGTCCCATTACAGCAATGCATGTCGCTTTACGGCGACATGCATTGCTGTAAAGGGCCCGACCGCGGCTGAAGAGGAACTCAGCTGTCGCCGCCGCCGTCTCTTCCGCCGGGATCCGGGTCTTCAGGGACGAGGTAAGTACCGAGGCCGGTCCCCAGCATTCCCCCGTCCCCTGCCGCATCCTCCGGTCTTCTTCCCGTCCTCTCCGGACTTCCAGGGGCCGGGCAGGACGGGAGGAAGTAACCGCCCCCTCCGAAGAATCGCAGGGGATCGGAGGAGGTGGCAGGCTTGCCACCTCGCTCCTAGTCTTCAGCATGATCCTGGCTGTCTGTGACAGCCGGGATCATGCGAAATTACCGGGCGGTCGGGTCTCAGAGACCCGATCAGCCCGGTATCGCCGCAGATCGCAAGGGCGATTTCCCTTGCGATTTGCGGCGATCGCCGACATGGGGGGCCTACATGGCCCCTCTCGGCGTTTGCCCTGGATGCCTGCTGAAGCATTTCAGCAGGCATCCGCTTCCGATCTCTGCCCGGGGTGCGGCAGAGACCGGAGAAACACCAGGACGTACTAGTACGTCCTGGGTCCTTAAAGCCCAGGGTGCCAGGACGTTCTAGTACGTCCTGGGTCCTTAAGGGGTTAAAGGAAAAATGTAGCGTAAATGTTTTAAGTCCCCCTGTGTCTGGGCTGCAAAAACAATCTTTATCTCGCCTTCATATGTTCCCCCATTGTGGAGATATCAGCGTCCCATTCCTCCGATGCTGCGGAGCACACTGTCATGTAAGGAGGCCGGGCCCCGCCTTCTGCCCGGGCTCCTTACATAAGAGTGCGCTCAGCCTATCACCGGCCGAGGTAGGACATTGCTGCGGCCAGCAGTACGCTGCCTGCACTGTGACATTTCAAGCCTAAGAAGCCAGCAGCATCGGAGGAATGGGACGCCAACATCTCCACAACAGGGAAATGTAGGAAGTGGAGTTAAAGTTTGTTTTTTTAAGTTTTTGCAGCCCGGGCACAGGGGGACTTAAAAAATGCATGCCACAATTCTCCTTTAAGGCAAAAAAGGGACATTCAGGTGACCTAAGGCTCCTTTCACACTGCCGTCGGGACCCATCACTAATTACTTTTTTTTTTGCCTGAAAACGGGCCTGTTACCCGACGGGTCCCAACGAGTCCCTATGGACCCCATTCACTATGATATGGTTATTTTTTTTAGCAGTGAGTAGCAGGAGAAAAAAACTTGTGCAAGCACTAATTTTTCTCCCGTTATTTGCGAACCTAAAATAACAGACTTCACATTGCCGGAGACAAACGGCAGCATGAAAGTAGTGATGCACTAACACTACACCAGTGTGTGCTGCACAATGGCTGCCTCGTGATGTCATTATGGTTCTTATATGGTTTGATAAACACAAGAAAATAATAAAGAAAAACTAATGATTAATAAAATGTAACTGCAAGGGATCATGGGAGCTGCCCCAGCAATATGCATAGGATCAGGCCTCTCCACTGAAATCAATGCATTTCAGGGATGCCACCGACCACATGATGAGGAATGAAAGAGCTTGACACAAGCTGGCAATAATAGGGACATAAAAAAGTGACGTATTACTACATCCATAGTCAGGTGACAATAAAAGAGACATATTACATCTTTACCACTGATGACAACATATACAGGCCAAGGCCTGACAATGATTCCCTATGTATAGTAAACATGGGGTACATATGTGTGAAGGTGCTCTCAGGCATGCTGGGAGTTGTAGTGTCACAAGAGCTGGGATGCTGCACAATGATCTATGAATAAAGTGAAGATTATAGGCAGTGAGGGATTGTGGATCCCCCTATGAGTTGTCCCCAGGACACATTAGTAATGCTGCCCCTTCTATTCATATACACTGGTCACAACAGTCTGCTCGGCCCATTACAGTCTATGTGTAGGCTTTTGTTTTGTTTTTCTGTTTTTTTTTTCTTTTTTAATCAACTTTAACTGTAGTGCACAGAGTGGACAGCACTGAGACTACACAGCACTATACACAGCAGTGTCCAGCCACTGGCAGCTCTCGGGTATGGCTGTCAGCAGGAGGGCAGCCCAGGAGCCGAGCCCAGAGCACTGGTATCAGGGTGACATTACCTGAGTGTCAGCTCTCCGGCTCTTCTCCCTTCCTTCTCTTGTCTCCTCAGCCTGGAATCACTGTTTGCCATGCGCAGAGAGCTCGGCCTCCTCCGGCCCCTCCTCCCTGTAAACAGGAGACGAAGCGAACAGAAGCGGGACAAAAACCTAATATCCCAGGGTTTTAGAGAGCGACGCTGTAGGGTAGAGGCTGAACGCATAAAGGAAAAGTTCTTTCATAGTTGTCCCGCTTATATAGAACCTATTGCAGCCTGCTCCCGCACATGGGAAGCGTAGTGGCCGTAGTACTATAGCCGGGCGCATCTCGGGTCACGTGTACATGTAGTGCACGGGGAGCAGAGCAGTTGTCCATAGCAACGATATTGTTGAATTCTACTCTCAGATGTAATCTGGTTGCTATGGGGACGGGTCCACCTTTTGGCTGAACTGTTTTAATTTAGTCCCAACATGTTGAGCACATTCTATCATTGCCTAATTCTGTGTTTCCTGACGTGGTTCATTAGCTGCTGAGGAACTACAACCCCCATCATACCCTGATCCTTTCCACTATTTACATCCGCCAGCTGGTTCATACTACAGAACAAGGAGATTAACCCCTTCATGACCCAGCCCATTTTCACCTTCATGACCTGGGCATTTTTTGAAAATCTGACCACTGTCACTTTAAACATTAATAACTTTGGAATGCTTTTACTTATCATTCTGATTCCGAGATTGTTTTTTCGTGACATATTCTACTTTATGTTATTGGTAAAATTTCACTGATATTTGTATCTTTTCTTGGTAAAAAATCTAAAAATTTCATGAAAATTTAGCATTTTTCTAACTTTGAAAGTCTCTGCTTGAAAGGAAAATGGATATTCCAAATAAATTACATATTGATTCACATATACAATATGTCTACTTTGTGTTTGCATAAAAAAATTGACAAGTTTTTACTTTTGGAAGACACCAGAGGGCTTCAAAGTTCCGCAGCAATTTTCCAATTTTTCTCAAGATTTTCAAAATCGTAATTTTTCAGGGCCCAGTTCAGGTTGGAAGTGGATTTTAAGGGTCTTCATATTAGAAATACCCCACAAATGACCCCATTATAAAAACTGCACCCCCCAAAGTATTCAAAATGACATTCAGTAAGTGTTTTAACCCTTTAGGTGTTTCACAGGAATAGCAGCAAAGTGAAGGAGAAAATTCTAAATCTTCATTTTTTACACTCGCATTTTCTTGTAGACCCAATTTTTGAATTTTTATAAGGGGTAAAAGGAGAGAAATCACCCTAAAATTTGTAACCCAATTTCTCTCGAGTAAGGAAATACCTCATGTGTGTATGTAAAGTGTTCGGCGGGCGCAGTAGAGGGCTCAGAAGGGAAGGAGCGACAATGGGATTTTGGAGAGTGAGTTTTTCTGAAAGGGTTTTTGGGGGGCATGTCCCATTTAGGAAGCCCCTATGGTGCCAGAACAGTGGACCCCCCCACATGTGACCCCATTTTGGAAACTATACCCCTCATGGAATTTAATAAGGGGTGCAGTGAGCATTTACACCCCACTGGCGTTTGACAGATATTTGAAACAGTGGACTGTGCAAATCAAAAATTTTATTTTTCATTTTCACAGACCACTGTTCCAAAAATCTGTCATACACCAGTGGGGTGTAAATGCTCACTGCACCCCTTATTAAATTCCGTGAGGGGTGTAGTTTCCAAAATGGGGTCACATATGGATATTTATTGTTTTGCGTTTGTCAGAACTGCTGTAACAATCAGCCACCCCTGTGCAAATTGCCTCAAATGTACATGGCGCACTCTCCCTTCTGGGCCTTGTTGTGCGCCCCCAGAGCACTTTGCACCCACATATGGGGTATCTCCGTAGTCGGGAGAAATTGCGTTACAAATTTTGGGGGTCTTTTTTCCCTTTTACCTCTTGTGAAAATGAAAAGTATAGGGCAACACCAGCATGTCAGTGTAAAAAATTTATTTTTTTACACTAACATGCTGGTGTAGACCCCAACTTCACCTTTTCATAAGGGGTTAAAGAAGAAAAAGCCCCCCAAAATTTGTAAGGCAATTTCTCCCGAGTACGGCGATACCCCATATGTGTCCCAAAACTGTTGCCCTGAAATACGACAGGGCCCCAAAGTGAGAAAGCGCCATGCGCATTTGAGGCCTGAATTAGGGATTTGCATAGGGGTATTCTATGCCAATGATTCCCAAACAGGGTGCCTCCAGCTGTTGCAAAACTCCCAGCATGCCTGGACAGTCAATGGCTGTCCGGCAATACTGGGAGTTATTATTTTGCAACAGCTGGAGGCTCCGTTTTGGAAACAGTAGCGCACCAGACGTTTTTCATTTTTTTGGGGGAGGGGGGCTGTGTAGGGGTATGTGTATATGTAGTGTTTTTTACTTTTTATTTTAGGTTAGTGTCAGTGTAGTGTAGTGTTTTTAGGGTACAGTCACATGGGCAGAGGTTCACAGCAAGTTTGCCGCTGGAAGTTTGAGCTGCAGCGCAAAATTTGCGCCATCTCAAACTTGTAGCACTCACTGTAAACCTCCGCCCATGTGAGTGTACCCTGTACATTCACATTGGGGGGGGGGGCAAACATCCAGCTGTTGCAAACTCCGAGCATGCCCTTTGGCTGTCCGTGCATGCTGGGAGTTGTAGTTTTGCAACAGCTGGAGGAACGCTGGTTTGGAAACACTAAGTTAAGTAATAAACTTTCAAGTGTTTTGCAACCAAACTTAGTGTTTCCAAACCAGTGTGCCTCCAGCTGTTGCAAAACTACAACTCCCAGCATGCATGGTCTGCCAGTGCATGCTGGGAGTTATAGTTTTGCAACAATTGCAACAGCTGGAGGCACTGAGGTAGGAAACGGACAATGTTTCCCAACTAGTGTGCCTCCAGTTGTTGCAAAACTACAACTCCCAGCATGCCCAGACTGCCCAGGCATGCTGGAAGTTGTAGTTCGGCAATATCTGAAGGATCAGATGTTGCCGAACTACAACTTCCAGCATGCTTGGGCAGTCTGGGCATGCTGGGAGTTGTAGTTTTGCAACATCTGGAGGTCCACAGTTTGGAGACCACTGTATAATGGTCTCCAATCTGTGCTCTTCCAGATGTTAGAGAACTACAACTCCCAGCATGCCTGGACAGACTGAGCATGCTGAGATTTGTAGTTTTGCAACATCTGGAAGAGCACAGATTGGAGACCATTATACAGTGGTCTCCAAACTGTGGACCTCCAGATGTTGCAAAACTACAACTCCCAGCATGCTCAGTCTGTCCAGGCATGCTGGGAGTTGTAGTTCTCTAACATCTGGAAGAGCACAGATTGGAGACCATTATACAGTGGGGACGGGTCAGGGACACTTAGCAGAGCGGTGTGTGTCCCGATCCCCGTGATCGGAACTCACACACCGCGCTGCTAAGTATTTTCATAGCGAAACGCTGCTATCAGCTAGTCAGATTTGATTAGCTGATAGCAGCGATCGCTGGGGGGGGGGGGTGGGGGATGAAACCCCCCGTGGTCGCACGGTAAGATGGCTGGCTATCAGTGATAGCCACCATCTTTCCGGGCGCTGCGGGGTGCCGCGAGTAGCGGCAGTAATGTTCATGACGTACCTGTATGTCATGGGTCGGGAACACCTTGCCACCCATGACGTACAGGTATGTCATAGGTCGGGAAGGGGTTAAAGTGTACCTGTCATTAACAAAAACTTTTAATATAATGTAGATAGTAGCATTATAAGTATATTTGTAATTTACATTGGTTAAAAAATGTGTATATTTTTGTCCCTGCAGCTGTTCTCTGTGAGGAGTCCAAATACAGGAAGGACAAGCAGCATGCTCCCAACTTTTGCTAAGAGAAGAGAGGCACAGGTTATGCCCCTAGCCACACCCCTAACCACTCCCTTAGCCACGCCTGCACATGCGGAATTGGAATACCTATTAACCCCTTAAGCAGTGGCGTTGCTAGGGTTGGTGCCACCCGGTGCGGTAGAAAATGGTGTCACCCTATACCTCCCCCCATCCCCCTCAGTAAGTTTTTTAGACTGTTGTGACAGACACCACTGGTGAAGCGCATTGTGAGAAATCCCAGTATAATAATCAGATATACCAGTTGCCACAGAATGGGAAAGTGTTAAAGAAGTTTTCACCATTTAAATATACAGCTCCCAGAATTACTTAAAGGGGTACTCCACTGGAAAACATTTACTTTTATATCAACTGGTGCCAGAAAGTTAAACAGATTTATAAATTACTTCTATTTAAAATCTTAATACTTACAGTACTTATAAGCTGGTGTATGCTCCACAGGAAGTTGTGTAGTTCTTTCCAGTCTGACCACAGTGCTATTTGCTGACACCTCTGTCCATGTCAGGAACTGTCCAGAGCAGGATAGGTTTGCTATGGGGATTTGCTCCTACTATGGACAGTTCTTGACATGGACAGAGGTGTCAGCACAGAGCACTGTGGTCAGACAGAAAAGAAATTAAAAAAGAAAATAACTTCCTGTGAATCGCTTATACAGCAGCTAATAAGTACTGGAAGGATTAAGATGTTTAAATAGAAGTAATTTACAAATCTGTTTAACTTTGTAGCACCAGTTGATTAAAAAAAATGTTTTCCAGTAGAGTACCCCTTTGAGCAGTGGTGAGGTTATGCTGGGGGTTGTAGTTTCACTGACCTAACTGTAGAACTGACAAGTGACTACAGCTCTGATAGGACATAGTGAGGAGAATACACAATGATATCAGTGATTACAGGTGACGTCTTCTCTATAGTGAGGAGAATACACAATGATATCAGTGACTACAGGTGACGTCTTCTCTATAGTCTTCCCTTATCTAATTCAGATGGTACATACCGCCAGGACTTGTTCCTGCTAAATCTTCTCTCTGCAGAATGTGACGCCCAGTCGTCTCCTCACTATGTCAGCGCATTCTCATCCTCTATATGAAAACAAGTATTATTATAAACCTGCCAGACACTGTATCCTCTAAATATAATACTACTATACACTATACTCTTTGATTATAAACCTTCCATACCCACTGAATATAATACTACCATACACTGTACATTCTGAATATAATACCAACACATACTGTACCCTCTGAATATAAATCTGCCACATACTGTACCCCTGAATATAATACCGCCACACACTGTACCGACTGAATATAATACTACCACATACTGTACCCTCTGAATATAATACTACCACCCACTGCGCCCTCTGAATATAATACTACCACACACTGTGCCCTCTGAACATAAATCTGCCACATATTGTTACGCCGAGCGCTCCGGGTCCCCGCTCCTCCCCGGAGCGCTCGCTTCACTCCCTCCGCTGCAGCGCTCCGGTCACGTCCTCTGACCCGGGGCGCTGCGATCCTGCTGCCAGCCGGGATGCGATTCGCGATGCGGGTAGCGCCCGCTCGCGATGCGCACCCCGGCTCCCCTACCTGACTCGCTCCCCGTCTGTTCTGTCCCGGCGCGCGCGGCCCCGCTCCCTAGGGCGCGCGCGCGCCGGGTCTCTGCGATTTAAAGGGCCACTGCGCCGCTGATTGGCGCAGTGGTTCCAATTAGGGTTTCACCTGTGCACTTCCCTATATTACCTCACTTCCCTTGCACTCCCTTGCCGGATCTTGTTGCCTTAGTGCCAGTGAAAGCGTTCCTTGTGTGTTCCTTGCCTGTGTTTCCAGACCTTCTGCCGTTGCCCCTGACTACGATCCTTGCTGCCTGCCCCGACCTTCTGCTACGTCCGACCTTGCTTCTGCCTACTCCCTTGTACCGCGCCTATCTTCAGCAGCCAGAGAGGTGAGCCGTTGCTAGTGGATACGACCTGGTCACTACCGCCGCAGCAAGACCATCCCGCTTTGCGGCGGGCTCTGGTGAAAACCAGTAGTGGCTTAGAACCGGTCCACTAGCACGGTCCACGCCAATCCCTCTCTGGCACAGAGGGTCCACTACCTGCCAGCCGGCATCGTGACAGTAGATCCGGCCATGGATCCCGCTGAAGTTCCTCTGCCAGTTGTCGCTGACCTCACCACGGTGGTCGCCCAGCAGTCACAACAGATAGCGCAACAAGGCCAACAGCTGTCTCAACTGACCGTTATGCTACAACAGTTGCTACCACAGCTTCAGCAACAATCTCCTCCGCCAGCTCCTGCACCTCCTCCGCAGCGAGTGGCCGCTCCTGGGATACGCTTATCCTTGCCGGATAAATTTGATGGGGACTCTAAGTTTTGCCGTGGCTTTCTTTCCCAATGTTCCCTGCATCTGGAGATGATGTCGGACCTGTTTCCCACTGAAAGGTCTAAGGTGGCTTTCGTAGTCAGTCTCCTGTCCGGAAAAGCCCTGTCATGGGCCACACCGCTCTGGGACCGCAATGACCCCGTCACTGCCTCTGTACACTCCTTCTTCTCGGAAATCCGAAGTGTCTTTGAGGAACCTGCCCGAGCCTCTTCTGCTGAGACTGCCCTGTTGAACCTGGTCCAGGGTAATTCTTCCGTTGGCGAGTATGCCGTACAATTCCGTACACTTGCTTCAGAATTGTCCTGGAATAATGAGGCCCTCTGCGCGACCTTCAAAAAAGGCCTATCCAGCAACATTAAAGATGTTCTGGCCGCACGAGAAATTCCTGCTAATCTACATGAACTTATTCACCTAGCCACTCGCATTGACATGCGTTTTTCTGAAAGGCGTCAGGAACTCCGCCAAGATATGGACTCTGTTCGCACGAGGCGTTTCGTCTCCTCGGCTCCTCTCTCCTCTGGTCCCCTGCAATCTGTTCCTGTGCCTCCCGCCGTGGAGGCTATGCAGGTCGACCGGTCTCGCCTGACACCTCAAGAGAGGACACGACGCCGTATGGAGAACCTCTGCCTGTACTGTGCTAGTACCGAACACTTCCTGAGGGATTGTCCTATCCGTCCTCCCCGCCTGGAAAAACGTACGCTGACTCCGCACAAAGGTGAGACAGTCCTTGATGTCTACTCTGCTTCTCCACGTCTTACTGTGCCTGTGCGGATGTCTGCCTCTGCCTTCTCCTTCTCTACAGTGGCCTTCTTGGACTCTGGATCTGCAGGAAATTTTATTTTGGCCTCTCTCGTCAACAGGTTCAACATCCCAGTGACCAGTCTCGCCAGACCCCTCTACATCAATTGTGTAAATAATGAAAGATTGGACTGTACCATACGTTTCCGCACGGAGCCCCTTCTTATGAGCATCGGATCTCATCATGAGAGGATTGAACTTTTGGTCCTCCCCAATTGCACCTCGGAGATTCTCCTTGGACTTCCCTGGCTTCAACTTCATTCCCCAACCCTGGATTGGTCCACTGGGGAGATCAAGAGTTGGGGGTCCTCTTGTTCCAAGAACTGTCTAAAACCGGTTCCCAGTAACCCTTGCCGTAACTCTGTGGTTCCTCCAGTAACCGGTCTCCCTAAGGCCTATATGGACTTCGCGGATGTTTTCTGCAAAAAACAAGCTGAGACTCTACCTCCTCACAGGCCTTATGATTGCCCTATCGACCTCCTCCCGGGTACTACTCCACCCCGGGGCAGAATTTATCCTCTCTCTGCCCCAGAGACTCTTGCCATGTCCGAATACGTCCAGGAGAATCTAAAAAAGGGCTTTATCCGTAAATCCTCCTCTCCTGCCGGAGCCGGATTTTTCTTTGTGTCCAAAAAAGATGGCTCCCTACGTCCTTGCATTGACTACCGCGGTCTTAATAAAATCACGGTTAAGAACCGCTACCCCTTACCCCTCATCTCTGAACTCTTTGATCGCCTCCAAGGTGCCCACATCTTCACTAAATTGGACTTAAGAGGCGCCTATAACCTTATCCGCATCAGAGAGGGGGACGAGTGGAAAACGGCATTTAACACCAGAGATGGACACTTTGAGTATCTGGTCATGCCCTTTGGACTGTGCAATGCCCCTGCCGTCTTCCAAGACTTTGTCAATGAAATTTTTCGTGATCTGTTATACTCCTGTGTTGTGGTATATCTGGACGATATCCTAATTTTTTCTGCCAATCTAGAAGAACACCGCCAGCATGTCCGTATGGTTCTTCAGAGACTTCGTGACAACCAACTCTATGCCAAAATTGAGAAATGTCTGTTTGAATGCCAATCTCTTCCTTTTCTAGGATATTTGGTCTCTGGCCAGGGACTACAGATGGATCCAGACAAACTCTCTGCCGTCTTAAATTGGCCACGCCCCTCCGGACTCCGTGCTATCCAACGCTTTTTGGGGTTCGCCAATTATTACAGGCAATTTATTCCACATTTTTCTACCATTGTGGCTCCTATCGTGGCTTTAACCAAGAAAAATGCTGATCCCAAGTCCTGGCCTCCTCAAGCAGAAGACTCCTTTAAACGACTCAAGTCTGCCTTTTCTTCGGCTCCCGTGCTCTCCAGACCTGACCCTTCCAAACCCTTCCTATTGGAGGTTGATGCCTCCTCAGTAGGAGCTGGAGCTGTTCTTCTACAAAAAAATCCTTCCGGGCATGCTGTCACTTGTGGTTTTTTCTCTAGGACCTTCTCTCCAGCGGAGAGGAACTACTCCATCGGGGATCGAGAGCTTCTAGCCATTAAATTAGCACTTGAGGAATGGAGGCATCTGCTGGAGGGATCAAGATTTCCTGTTATTATCTACACCGACCACAAGAACCTCTCCTACCTCCAGTCTGCCCAACGGCTGAATCCTCGCCAGGCCCGGTGGTCTCTGTTCTTTGCCCGATTAAATTTTGAGATTCACTTTCGTCCTGCCGATAAGAACATTAGGGCCGATGCTCTCTCTCGTTCCTCGGATGCCTCAGAAGTTGATCTCCCTCCGCAACACATCATTCCACCTGACTGCCTGATCTCCACTTCTCCTGCCTCCATCAGGCAGACTCCTCCAGGAAAGACCTTTGTTTCTCCACGCCAACGCCTCGGAATCCTCAAATGGGGTCACTCCTCCCATCTCGCAGGTCATGCGGGCATCAAGAAATCTGTGCAACTCATCTCCCGCTTCTATTGGTGGCCGACTCTGGAGACGGATGTTGGGGACTTTGTGCGAGCCTGCACTATCTGTGCCCGGGATAAGACTCCTCGCCAGAAGCCCGCTGGTTTTCTTCATCCTCTGCCTGTCCCCGAACAGCCTTGGTCTCTGATTGGTATGGATTTTATTACTGATTTACCCCCTTCCCGTGGCAACACCGTTATTTGGGTGGTCGTTGATCGATTCTCCAAAATGGCACATTTCATCCCTCTTCCTGGTCTTCCTTCTGCGCCTCAGTTGGCTAAACAATTTTTTGTACACATTTTTCGTCTTCACGGGTTGCCTACGCAGATTGTCTCGGATAGAGGGGTCCAATTCGTGTCTAAATTCTGGAGGGCTCTCTGTAAACAACTCAAGATTAAATTAAATTTTTCCTCTGCATATCATCCCCAGTCCAATGGACAAGTAGAAAGAATTAACCAGATCCTGGGTGATTATTTGCGACATTTTGTTTCCTCCCGCCAGGATGACTGGGCAGATCTCCTTCCATGGGCCGAATTTTCGTATAACTTCAGGGTCTCTGAATCTTCCTCCAAATCCCCATTTTTCGTGGTGTACGGCCGTCACCCTCTTCCCCCCCTCCCTACCCCCTTGCCCTCTGGTCTGCCCGCTGTGGATGAAATTTCTCGTGACCTTTCCATTATATGGAGAGAGACCCAAAATTCTCTCTTACAGGCTTCTTCACGCATGAAGAGGTTCGCGGATAAGAAAAGAAGAGCTCCCCCCGTTTTTTCCCCTGGAGACAAGGTATGGCTCTCCGCTAAATATGTCCGCTTCCGTGTCCCTAGCTACAAGTTGGGACCACGCTATCTTGGTCCTTTCAAAATTTTGTGTCAAATTAATCCTGTCTCTTATAAACTTCTTCTTCCTCCTTCTCTTCGTATCCCTAATGCCTTTCACGTCTCTCTTCTCAAACCACTCATCCTCAACCGTTTTTCTCCCAAATCTGTTCCTCCCACTCCTGTTTCCGGCTCCTCGGACGTCTTCTCGGTCAAGGAAATTTTGGCTGCCAAAAAGGTCAGAGGGAAAAATTTTTTTTTAGTAGACTGGGAGGGTTGTGGTCCTGAAGAGAGATCCTGGGAACCTGAGGACAACATCCTTGACAAAAGTCTGCTCCTCAGGTTCTCAGGCTCCAAGAAGAGGGGGAGACCCAAGGGGGGGGGTACTGTTACGCCGAGCGCTCCGGGTCCCCGCTCCTCCCCGGAGCGCTCGCTTCACTCCCTCCGCTGCAGCGCTCCGGTCACGTCCTCTGACCCGGGGCGCTGCGATCCTGCTGCCAGCCGGGATGCGATTCGCGATGCGGGTAGCGCCCGCTCGCGATGCGCACCCCGGCTCCCCTACCTGACTCGCTCCCCGTCTGTTCTGTCCCGGCGCGCGCGGCCCCGCTCCCTAGGGCGCGCGCGCGCCGGGTCTCTGCGATTTAAAGGGCCACTGCGCCGCTGATTGGCGCAGTGGTTCCAATTAGGGTTTCACCTGTGCACTTCCCTATATTACCTCACTTCCCTTGCACTCCCTTGCCGGATCTTGTTGCCTTAGTGCCAGTGAAAGCGTTCCTTGTGTGTTCCTTGCCTGTGTTTCCAGACCTTCTGCCGTTGCCCCTGACTACGATCCTTGCTGCCTGCCCCGACCTTCTGCTACGTCCGACCTTGCTTCTGCCTACTCCCTTGTACCGCGCCTATCTTCAGCAGCCAGAGAGGTGAGCCGTTGCTAGTGGATACGACCTGGTCACTACCGCCGCAGCAAGACCATCCCGCTTTGCGGCGGGCTCTGGTGAAAACCAGTAGTGGCTTAGAACCGGTCCACTAGCACGGTCCACGCCAATCCCTCTCTGGCACAGAGGGTCCACTACCTGCCAGCCGGCATCGTGACACATATTGTACCCTCTGAATATAAATCTGCCACATACTGTACCCCTGAATATAAATCTGCCACATACTGTACCCCTGAATATAATACCGCCACACACTGTACCCACTGAATATAATACTACCACATACTGTACCTCTGAATATAATACTACCACCCACTGCGCCCTCTGAATATAATACTACCACAAACTGCACCCTCTGAATATAAATCTGCCACATACTGTACCCTCTGAATATAAATCTGCCACATACTGTACCCCTGAATATAAATCTGCCACATACTGTACCCCTGAATATAATACCACCACACACTGTACCCACTGAATATAATACTACCACATACTGTACCCTCTGAATATAATACTACCACCCACTGCGCCCTCTGAATATAATACTACCACACACTGTGCCCTCTGAACATAAATCTGCCACATATTGTACCCTCTCAATATAAATCTGCCACATACTGTACCCCTGAATAAAAATCTGCCACATACTGTACCCCTGAATATAATACCGCCACACACTGTACCCACTGAATATAATACTACCACATACTGTACCTCTGAATATAATACTACCACCCACTGCGCCCTCTGAATATAATACTACCACAAACTGCACCCTCTGAATATAAATCTGCCACATACTGTACCCTCTGAATATAAATCTGCCACATACTGTACCCCTGAATATAAATCTGCCACATACTGTACCCCTGAATATAATACCGCCACACACTGTACCCACTGAATATAATACTACCACATACTGTACCTCTGAATATAATACTACCACCCACTGCACCCTCTGAATATAATACTACCACAAACTGCGCCCTCTGAATATAACATTGCCATACAGTGCACCCTCTGAATATAATACTACCACAAACTGCACCCTCTGAATATAACGTTGCCATACAGTGCACCCTCTGAATATAATACCACAACCGCAGTAACACCCCTCAACATCCGTTAGCTGATGCTATTACCACGGGAGGGGGGTATTGGTGGTGTTGCTAGTGGATGATGGGGGTGCTACTGGCCATCCCCCCTGGCAGTATCACACCCATCATCCATCGGCAGGATCATCCTCCTGGCAGGAGCACCGCCATCATCCACCATCAGGATCTGCTGATGGAGGTGCTGCTGCTGGTGGTGGGGGGGGGGGGGGGGGGGGTGTTGCTGGTGGATGATGAGGGTGCTACTGCCAGGGGGGGGGGAGCATTAGGTAGGCAGCAGTTCCCCCACATTAGGTAGGTAGCAGTTTCCCCACATTAGGTAGCATCTTTTCCCCACATTAGGCAGCATAGATTCCCCCACATTTGGTACCAGTTACCCCACATTAGGTAGGTACCAGTTACCCTACATTAGGTAGCAATTTCCCCACATTAGGTAGCACAGATTTCCCACATTAGGTAGCAATTTCCCCACATTAGGTAGCACAGATTCCCCACATTAGGTAGCACAGATTCCCCACAATAGGTAGCAAAGACTCCCCACATAAGGTAGCGTAGACTCCCCACATTTGGTAGCACAGATTCCCCACATTACGTAGCAGTCTCCCCACATTAGGTAGCATAGACTCCCCACATTAGGTAGCATAGACTCCGCACATTTGGTAGTTTCCCCACACTAGACCGCAGGTTCCCCACAATGGGACAAAGTCTCCCCACATTAGATCGCTGGTTCAACCCCCCCCCCCCCCAACACACACACACACACAAAAAACACATACAAACACAGAGAGACAAACACACACACAGTCAGAGAGACACACACTCACAGACAGACACACACAGAGTCACACACACAGAGTCACACAAACACACACAGTCACACACACACAGAGTCACACAGTCACACACACACAGTCACACACACTCAGAGAGTCACACAAACACACACAGTCACACACACAGAGTCACATACACACACACAGTCACATACATACACACAGTCACACACACAAACATAGATAGAGACAGACACACACACTCACCCATCCAGCGCAGCGCTCCTTCTCAACGGGCGCCCTGCGAGTGATGTAACTGACGTCCTCCTGCGCGGCCATGCGGTGTGACGTCAGGCCGGCGCAGACGTGGGAGCGGAGGCCAGGCACACATCTGGTGAAGGTGACGGGCGCACCGCACACACATCGCAGGTGAAGGAGCGGGGGGGGGGTTGCTGACGGACGGGAGGCCGGTCGGGCACAGATGGGGGGTGTCGGTGTAGCTGGGGGGGGGGGGGGGGGGTGCTGCGGAGCGTTTTGGTGTCACCCCATTAGGTTGGTGTCACCCGGTGCGGGCCGCACCCCCTGCACCCGGGTCGCAACGCCACTGCCCTTAAGGACTCAGGGTTTTTCAGTTTTTGCACTTTCGTTTTTTCCACCTTACCTTTTAAAAATCATAACCCTTTCAATTTTCCACCTAAAAATCCATATTATGGCTTATTTTTTGCGTCACCAATTCTACTTTGCAGTGACATTAGTCATTTTACCCCAAAATTCACGGCGAAACGGAAAAAAAAAATCATTGTGCGACAAAATCGAAGAAAAAACTAAATTTTTTAACTTTTGGGGGCTTTCGTTTCTACGCAGTGCATATTTCGGTAAAAATGACACCTTATCATTATTCTGTAGGTTCATACGGTTAAAATGATACCCTACTTATATAGGTTGGATTTTGTCACACTTCTGGAAAAAATCATAACTACATACAGGAAAATTTATACGTTTAAAAATGTCCTCTTCTGACCCCTATAACTTTTTTATTTTTCCACGTACAGGGCGGTTTGAGGACTCATTTTTTGCCCCGTGATCTGAAGTTTTTAACCGTATGATTTTTGTTTTGATCAGTGTTTTTGATCACTTTTTATTCATTTTTTAATGGTATAAAAAGTGACCAAAATACGCTTTTTTGGACTTTGGAATTTCTTTACGTGTACGCCATTGACCGTGCGGTTAAATTAACAATATATTTTTATAGTTCGGACATTTACGCACGTGGCGATACCACATATGTTTATTTTTATTTACACTGTTTTATTTTTTTTTTATGGGAAAAGGGGGGTGATTCAAACTTTTATTAGGGAAGGGGTTAAATGACCTTTATTAACACTTTTTTTTAAACTTTTTTTTGCAGTGTTATAGGTCCCATAGGGACCTATAACATTGCACACACTGATCTCTTACACAGATCACTGGCATGTATTCACACGCCTGTGATCAGTGTTATCGGCGCTTGACTGCTCCTGCCTGGATCTCAGGCACGGAGCAGTCATTCGTCGATCGGACACCTAGGAGGCAGGTAAGGGCCCTCCCGATGTCCTGTAAGCTGTTCGAGACGCCGCGATTTCACCGCGGCGGTCCCGAACAGCCCGACTGACTAGCCGTGATAATTTCACTTTCAATTTAGAAGCGGCGGTCAGCTTTGACCGCCGCTTCTAAAGGGTTAATATCGCTCATTGCTGCGATCGGCGATGTGTGGTATTAGCCGCGGCTCCCGGCCGTTGATGAGCGCCGGGACCGACACGCTGTGATGCTGGAGTCATATTGCGGGAGCCGGCGCAGGACGTAAATATACGTCCTGCGTCGTTAAGGGGTTAAACAACAATAAGGTTATCAGTCTGTCATCTGAGTTTAGGGCGCCCTATACACAGGTGACTGACTGACAACAACCCCCATCATTAGCACTACAGACCATATAAGTCATTACATACAGTTATATCAGGTGACTGACAACAACCCCCATCATTACCACTACAGACCATATCATATAAGTGATTACATCCATTTATACCAGGTGACGCTATGCAGGTGGCAGTCCCCCTGCAGGATCGTTCCCCCTGTAGGTAGCAGTCCCCTGTAGATAGTTGCCCCCCTCTGTAGGTAGCAGTTCCCCTGTAGATAGTTGCCTCCCCATAGGCAGCCGTCACCCTGTATATATATGCCAACCCCCACCTTAGGTAGACCCCTGTAGATAGATCCCCACCTGTAGGTAGCAGAACCCAAGTAGATAGATGCCCCCCCCCCCCCGCTCCCCTGTAGGTGGCAGACCCCTATGGATAAATCCCCACCTGTAGGTAGCAGACCTTCTGGAGATAGATGCCCCCACTCTAGGTTGCAGAACTCCTGTAGATAAATGCCTCTTCAGTAGGTAGATGCCCCCCCCCCCCCCCGTAGTTAGTTGCCACACCTGCACAAGTAGTCCCCCTGCAGATAGTGGCTCTGTAGGTAGCAATTCCCCTGTAGATAGTTGCCTCCCCATAGGTAGCTGTCCCCCTGTATATAGATGCACCCCCAGTAGGTAGCAGAACCCATGTAGATAGATGCCCCCCCCCCCCCACTGTAGGTAGCAGACCCCTGTGGATAAATCCCCACCTGTAGGTAGCAGACCCTCTGAAGATAGATGCCCCCACTCTAGGTTGCAGAACTCCTGTAGATAAATGCCTCTTTGGTAGGTAGCAGACCCCATGTAGGAGCTGCCATGCCTGCACAAGTAGTCCCCCTGTAGATAGATGCCCCTCCCCCTGTTGGTAGCGGTCCCCATGTAAATAGATGCCCCCCTCGCCCTGTTGGTAGCAGTCCTCATGTAGATAGATGCCCTCCTTTAGGTAGCAGGCCCTTTGTTGAAAGGGGCGACACGCCTTCTTTACCATAAGAACTGTGAATTTATGGAACAGTCTACTTCAGGAACTGGTCACAGCAGGAACGATTAATAAATGTAAAACAGGGTTAGATACTTTCCTGAAACAAAATAACATTAATGCTTATGCAGAAATATAAAATCCCATCCCTTCCCCCAATATCCCACCACACCCCTACCCTTCAATTCCCTGGTTGAACTTGATGGTCGTATGTCTTTTTTCGACCGTACTAACTATGTAACTATGTGATCCCTCCCAGGTAGGAAGCATACCGTTATACCCTTAGTAGAAAGATGCCCCCCCCCCCTGGGTAACAGAACACCCCATAGGTAGCAGACCCCCTTAAGATAGGTGCCCCCCCCCGTCCCCCCCCCTGGCAGCCATATAATTTAGTGTATTCCTATGTCCGTCCTGTCTGGGACCTACTTCTATAGGCCATAGCCCTAAGCAGTAGGTCCCCCGACTGGACGAGCGGTGGAGAACAGAAGCTACAACTACCTACTGTGGCTTGGTCGGCCAGACTCTGCCTCGCACTCCAATCCTCTGGCTGTCCCACCGCTGCATGACATCAGTGAAGCCTGCTGGGGGACCACGTTCACCCTCACATCTTTGCAGCACTGTGATGAATAGAAGACCTCAGCTCTGTAAATCTTTCAGTGAGGCTCTATGCATGTTTCAGTGAGGCTCTGTGCAGCTGTCAATCAAGCTCAGTGCAGATAAACACTTCCGGAGTTTGGTCTCCTGCCAAGCCGGGAGGAGACCAAACTCACTGTATTAATTGTGGCAGGGAACAGAACAGAGCCACTTAGTGGCTGTTTTTTCTATTACATTTTAAACATATGTCTAATTAGCTTTTTTCCTCCCTTTTTTGGTTTAGTTCCAATACACACAAAGGGAAAAAACATGTATAACAAAACATGTGTTACTGCAATCCTTTTCTGTGAGAAATACTTTATTTTCTTGAAAAATTTCCATGGGGTCAACATTTACTACCATGACGTATATATTTAGTATTTGGGGGCATTTGTAGATGTCATTATGTTATAGGGGTGATTATTATAATTATGATTATTATATAGTCACTATTTAAGATAATACTTTATTTGGAATTGGTGAATTGGGATTAAATCCACTTGTGACCACTTGCTCCTTTTTCTGTGTGGTGCAGACTGGATATTATCCCCTTAAAGGAGTAGTCCAGCACGCACTTTTCTTACTTTATCCGGTCCGGGCTGCAAAAAAAAAAAGGAAAACAAACTTTCTATTACCTGCCTACTCGCCCCCGGTCTCCGGTACAGGTGTTTGGTCCCCGGGCTGTTTGCTTCTTACTTCCTGTTAGCCCAGCACGTCACATGGAGCTTCAGCCTATCACCGGCCGCAGCGATGTCCCGCCTCGGCCAGTGATAGGCTGAAGCTCCGTGTGACGTGCCGGGCTAACAGGAAGTAAGAAGCAAAGAGCCCGGCGACCGAACACCTGTACCGGAGCTCCGGGGGCGAGTAGGCATGCAAGAGAAAGTTTGTTTTCTTTTTTTTTTTTGCAGCCCAGACCCGATAAAATAAGAAAAGTGCGCGCCGGACTACTCCTTTAAGGACGGAGGGTTTTTGCCCTTTCATTTTTTCCTCCTTACCTTTAAAAAATCATAGTTCTTTCAATTTTGCACCTAAAAATTTTGTCCCACCAATTCTACTTTGTAATGACATCAGTCATTTTACCCCAAAATCTATGGCGAAGCGGAAGGAAAAAAAATCATTGTGGGACAAAATTGAAGAAAAAACACATTTTTTTACATTTTGGGGGCTTCCGTTTCTACGCAGTACATTTGTCTGTAAAAATGACACCTTCTCTTTATTCTGTAGGCCCATACGATTAAAATGATACCCTACTTATATAGGTTGGATTTTGTTGTTATTCTGGAAAAAATCATAACTACATACAGGAAAATGTATACGTTTAAAATAGTCATCTTCTGACCCCTATAACTTTTAAATTTTTCGCGTACGGGGCGGTATGAGGGCTCATTTTTTGCGCCATGATCTGAGGTTTTTAGCGGTACCATTTTTGTATTGATGGGACTTTTGAACGCTTCTAGCTTTAGCTAAACATTCTTAGTTTATACAAACAGGCTACTCAGGACACATTTATCTGTTTCTAGGAATTATCTGTATGGTTATATCCGCTGAGGATAAGCATTCAGGGGTAAGATTTATCTATTGATACTTATGAACTCCCCATCCTTCTATATGAAGAGTGTCACTTACTCTGGTGCCTTTTCTTTCTTTCTTTTTGACAGTACTTGTCCCTGATGGCTCTAACACTATTTGTTTATGAGCTGAACTGGGTGAACCATTTTGGACTATCATTCTTTCTATTAAGTTTCTGGATAATAATCTGTGCTGGATATAAACAATTGTTGTGTGCATTACCCTTTGTACATATTTATTATCATTTCTCATACACAATTTTTTTCATGTACTGTAATGCTGTGTCTGTATGCTGTCTATTGCCCTACACTAACACGGTCACTGACTACTTGACATTCACTCCTGTGCTTCATCTGGACTGCCATCTTCTGACTAACCTGACAGTTACTAATTCACTAACTGCTACCTTAATTGTACCACTTTATCTGAGATATTCTCTCTAATTGTACATATTATGTATCTGTTATCTAAATTGTGTTTCTGTATCATATCAGCGTTGCACTGAGTATCATCAATTGGTAACATGTTAACATCTTATGGTTTATTCTGTGGTTTCTTGTCTATTCCCTGATGAGCCCTCTAGATTGTTGGGTGAAACGCGTTGGTAAGAGAAGTCTGCCACAATTTTTTTTACATTTTACCCTTTCCCTTCCCTGTCCACACTTAGTAATAAGGGCCCACTTATAGGTAGGGTTATATTTTTAGTTACTCACCTGTACCCCTTTCCCCCCTCCCCCATGGTGGTGCGCTTCTTGATTTATGTATAATACACTGACTGTATGTGTTTATGTACTTTTTGTATTTTATGCATCTTACAAGTAAAAGTTAAAGCTTACCTATCATATCACAGAAAATAAAAAAAAGGTTATATGTTACTCAGTACCTCATCCTGATCATGCACTTTTATGTGTCTAGCTTCTGTAATTCTCTTAAAATCAGCTTATATCAGATCACACTGAATTTTCATCTTCTCACAGGCAGGGGGCGTGTCCCTCTCTTGCCCTCACTGTACATGACTAAACTTCCTCCCTCACTGTCACTGAGCTGTCAGCTGTCCTCCTTATGTAATCTCCCTAATACTGGGCTGCCACACTGTAACAAACCCCCTCCGCATACTACTGGTGTACATGTTGATGTATAAGGCTGAACATGCTGTTACACTTCTGCTCCTTCTCTATGCTATGGACAGATCTCTGCACTGAAACCTTCTCCTTCTCTCACTCGATGCTGCTGGGGAGGTGAGGGGGTGTGGCCTCCTCTCAGCCAATCACAGCAGCTCACACCCTGCCAGCTCTCAGAGATCTTCACACAGGGAGTCCACACAGGCTTATAAATCCTCTCCCTCACTTCCTGTATTCCGACAGAGACGCTGATGTTGCTAATGTTGGAAAGACCATAGTAACAGTTGGGGGACATTTTATGAGGACCTCTAGTGGTCACTTTTATAGGAGCAGTTTTCTAAGGGAAACTGTGGGGAAAAAAATATGAAATAGTATTAGAGATACTTATTTTCTATGGCGCTATTGTTTTTAAAAATATACTGTAGTTTTGGTGATAGTGGCCATTTAAGTCTTATTACATCTTCTACCTCATTGGTGTATTATTTACATGAGAAATTCACAATGGATGCCTGACAGACCTTATCGCTATTTTTTCTAAAAAAAATAAAAAAAATGGAATCTGTGATGGAGGCTTCGAAAAGAGTATTGTGCTTCTGACTGTAAAATATAAAGGTAGGAAAGACAAAAGAACTAGCGCTCAATTTCTATAAATAAAGGCACATGTGATATTGAAATAGATTACATTTATTAGTATATGTAGGAAAATACATATGCTATCTCAACTGACAGGGCCCTTGTCAGAGAATGAAATAAAACTGCAGTGATCAAATATTCAAAAAACATCCATTTATAAAATATATGGATGTTTTTTATTTCACTCTCTGACAAGGGCCCTGTCAGTTGAGATAGCATATGTATTTTTATACATCTATATATATAAAACTCAACGTATGTGTGTATGTTCTAGCATCATGTCCAAAGATATTAACATGAAACTTGGCACACATGTTACTTATATGTCAACAACAAACATAGGATAGGTGATTTAACCCTTACCAGGGTTGGGGATGAGGACCAAGCGTTTCTCTGTTTTTGCACTTTCGTTTTTTTTTTTTCCTCCTTACCTTTTAGAAATCATAACCCTTTCAATTTTGCACCTAAAAATCCATATGAGGACTTATTTTTTGCGCCACCAATTCTACTTTGTAATGACATCAGTCATTTTACCCATAAATCTACGGTGAAATGGAAAAAAAAATCATTGTGCGACAAAATTGAAGAAAATACACCATTTTGTAGATTTTGGGGGCTTCCGTTTCTACGCCATACATTTTTCGGTAAAAATGACACTTTTTCTGTATTCTGTAGGTCCATACGATTAAAATTATTGCCTACTTATATAGCTTTGATTTTGTCGTACTTTTGGAAAAAATCATAACTTTATGCACGAAAATCAAAACATTTAAAATTGTCCTTTTCTGACCCCTATAATTTTCTTATTTTTCCACGTACAGGACGGTATGAGGGCTAATTTTTTGCTCTGTGATCTGAAGTTTTAATCGGTATCATTTTTGTTTTGATCAGACTTTTTGATTGCTTTTTATTCCTTTTTTTATGGTATGAAAAATGTCTATAGTTCGGACATTTACGCATGTGGCGATACCATATATGTTTATTTTTATTATGGTTATATATTTTTATATGGAATTTGGGAAAAGGGGGGTGATTTACACTTTTAATAAGGAAGGGGTTAATGTGTGTGTTTTTTAACTTTTTTTTAACCTTATTTTTTTACACTTTTAATCCCCTTTGGGGACTTTTAAGAGGAATCATTTGATTCCTCATACAGATCAATGGGGTTACATACAATCCCATTGATTTGTGTGCTCTGCGCTCGATTGATAAAGCCTGGCCCTACCAGACTTTATCATTCTGAGCACCGGAGCCACCGCAGCAGGAGAGATAAGCCCTCAGGCGACCTCAGTAGTGGATCGCCCCCCCCCCCCCCCGGGATCGCGCTACGGAGGGGGGGGGGGGTTGGTGGTTCGATCCACCCCACTGGACAAGCTAGTCAGGAGCCCGCATCATACCCCGTTAACGGCCATTGGATCAGCATAGTCGTTATTGGGTTAAAGTCCCATACAAATCTATGGGAAATATATGTTACTGCATAACTTCCAAATGGCTGGAGATATTTCGATAATACCCCCTTAAGGACCGGGGTTTTTTCCGTTTTTGCATTTTCGTTTTTTGCTCCTTGCCTTTAAAAAAGCATAACTCTTTCAATTTTGCACATAAAAATCCATATGATGGCTTATTTTTTGCGCCATCAATTCTACTTTGTAATGACATCAGTCATTTTACCCAAAAATCTACGGTGAAACGGAAGAAAAAATCATTGTGCGACAAAATTGAAAAAAAAACACTGTTTTGTAACTTTTGGGGGCTTCCGTTTCTACGTAGTAAATTTTTCGGTAAAAATTACACCTTATCTTTATTCTGTAGGTCCATACGATTAAAATGATACCCTACTTATATAGGTTTGATTTTGTCGGACTTCTGGAAACAATCATAACTACATGCAGGAAAATTAATACGTTTAAAATTGTCATCTTCTGACCCCTATAACTTTTTTATTTTTCCGTTTATGGGGCGGTATGAGGGCTCATTTTTTGCGCCGTGATCTGAAGTTTTTAACGGTACCATTTTTGCATTGATAGGACTTATTGATATAAAAAGTGACCAAAAATGCACTATTTTGGACTTTGGAATTTTTTTGCGTGCACGCCATTGACCGTGCGGTTTAATTAATGATATATTTTTATAATTCGGACATTTCCGCACGCGGTGATACCATATATGTTTGTTTTTATTTTTATTTACACTCTGTTTTTTTTTTTTATTGGAAAAGGGGGGTGATTCAAACTTTTAATAGGGGAGGAGTTAAATGATCTTTATTCACTTTTTTTTTTGCAGTGTTATAGGTCCCATAGGGACCTATAACACTGCACACACTGATCTTCATCATTGATCACTGGTTTCTCATAAGAAACCAGTGATCAACGATTCTGCCGCATGACTGCTCATGCCTGGATCTCAGGCACTGAGCAGTCATTCGGCGATCGGACAGCGAGGAGGCAGGTAGGGGCCCTCCCGCTGTCCTGTCAGCTCTTTGGGATGCCGCGATTAGCCGCGGCTATCCCGAACAGCTCGACTGAGCTAGCCGGCCACTTTCGGTTTCGCTTTTAGCCGCTCTGAGCGCGCGGCTAAAGGGTTAATAGCGCGCGGCGCCGCGATCGGCGCTGCACGCTATTAGAGGCGGGTCCCGGCTTCACTATGACGCCGGGCCCGCCGTGATATGACGCGGGGTTACTGTGTAACCCCGCGTTATATCAGGAGAGCAGGACCAAGGACGTACCGGTACGTCCTTGGTCCTTAAGGGGATACTTGGTCACATGTTACTTATATGTCCACTTAAAATATAGGATAGTTAATTTAAAACCTTAGCTACCCCATTTGGGAGGGTTGGGGTTTTTGTTTAAAGTCCCATGCAAATCTATGGGAAATGTATGTTCCCACATAACTTCCGTACGGCTGGAGATATTTCAATACCTGGTACACATATTATGGGTCGGGATAGGAGGTCGGGATAGGAGGTTGGGATAGGAGGTTGAGATAGGAGGACGGGATAGGAGGTCGGGATAGGAGGTCGAGATAGGAGGTCGGGATAGGAGGTCGGGATAGGAGGTCGGGATAGGAGGTCGGGATAGTAGGTTGGGATAGGGGGTTGAGATAGGAGGGCGGGATAGGAGGTCGAGATAGGAGGTCGATATAAGAGGGCGGGATAGGAGTTCGGGATCGGAGGTCAAGATAGGAGGACAGGGTAGGAGGTCGGGATCGGAGGTTGAGGTAGGAGGTTGAGATAGGAGGATGGGAAAGGAGGACGAGAAAGGAGGACGGGATAGGAGGTCGGGATAGGAGGTCGAGATAGGAGGCCGAGATAGGAGGACGGGATAGGAGGTCGAGATAGGAGGTCAAGATATGAGGACGGGATAGGAAGACGGGATAGGAGGTCGGGATAGTTGATCAGGATAGGAGATCAAGATAGGAGGAAGGGATGGGAGGATGGAATAGGGGGTCGGGATAGGAGGTCGAAATAGGAGGTCAAGACAGGAGATCGAGATAGGAGGTCGAGATAGGAGGACGGGATAGGAGGTCTGGATAGGAGGTCAGGATATGGGGTTGGGATATGACAAAAATATATAAGGACGGGATATGAAGTCTAAAGCTTCCTCTGTTGATTTTCCTCCACAACAAGGATTAGGAAAGAAAAACCGGGCAACGCTGGGTACTCAGCTAGTATACATTTCATCTTGTTTCAATATTACATGTGCCTTGTATTTATAGATCTTGATCGCTAGTTCTTTTGTCTTAGTTTTACACTTACTGTTTAGTGTCTCACTAGCTGCTCGGTCTTCACATTGTTTTATTAGGATCAGAAAGCCATCCCCCTTCTCCTTTCTTTTTGTAAATTATAAAGATTATTATAAATCACCTGAGGACACTCTCCCCAGACAATAAATCATCATCATTAACCCTCGGGCAAAACATATGCGGACTTCAATATACATCTATGCAGAAGAAATAAAGCAGCAAGGGGCCATGTAAGAACCACAGGGACCAAACCATCTAATGAGAGTCCGAATCTCTACACATACATGCACATGCGACTCAGCTCAACATGAAGGGTTTTTTTTATGAACATCTTGACAGACACCTCTAGCAGCAGTTTGTCTCCCGGCACAACCAATGCTAAAATTAAGCCTATTGTTACGCCGAGCGCTCCGGGTCCCCGCTCCTCCCCGGAGCGCTCGCAGCATCCTCTCATTCGCAGCGCCCCGATCAGACCTGCTGACCGGGTGCGCTGCAATATCACTCCCAGCCGGGATGCAATTCGCGATGCGGGAGGCGCCCGCTCGCGATGCGCATCCCGGCTCCCGTACCTGACCCGTTCCCCGTCTGTCTTGTCCCGGCGCGCGGCCCCGCTCCTTAGGGCGCGCGCGTGCCGGGTCTCTGCAATTTAAAGGGCCACTGCGCCACTGATTGGTGCAGCAGGCTTAATCAGTATGTTCACCTGTGCACTCCCTACTTATACCTCACTTCCCCTGCACTCCCTCGCCGGATCTTGTTGCCATTGTGCCAGTGAAAGCGTTCCTTGTGTGTTCCTAGCCTGTGTTCCAGACCTCCTGCCGTTGCCCCTGACTACGATCCTTACTGCCTGCCCTGACCTTCTGCTACGTCCGACCTTGCTCTTGTCTACTCCCTTGTACCGCGCTTATCTTCAGCAGTCAGAGAGGTTGAGCCGTTGCTGGTGGATACGACCTGGTTGCTACCGCCGCTGCAAGACCATCCCGCTTTGCGGCGGGCTCTGGTGAATACCAGTAGCAACTTAGAACCGATCCACCAACACGGTCCACGCCAATCCCTCTCTGGCACAGAGGATCCACCTCCAGCCAGCCGAATCGTGACAGTAGATCCGGCCATGGATCCCGCTGAAGTCCCACTGCCAGTTGTTGCCGACCTCACCACGGTGGTCGCCCAGCAGTCGCAACAGATAGCGCAACAAGGCCACCAGCTGTCTCAACTGACCGTGATGCTACAGCAGCTATTACCACAGATTCAGCAACAATCTCCTCCGCCAGCTCCTGCACCTCCTCCGCAGCGAGTGGACGCTTCCGGCCTACGATTTTCCTTGCCGGATAAATTTGATGGGGACTCTAAGTTTTGCCGTGGCTTTCTTTCGCAATGTTCCCTGCACTTGGAGATGATGTCGGACCAGTTTCCTACTGAAAGGTCTAAGGTGGCTTTCGTAGTCAGCCTTCTGTCTGGGAAAGCTCTGTCATGGGCCACACCGCTCTGGGACCGCAATGACCCTGTCACTGCCTCTGTACACTCCTTCTTCACAGAGATTCGTAGTGTCTTTGAGGAACCTGCCCGAGCCTCTTCTGCTGAGACTGCCCTGCGGAACCTGGCCCAGGGTAATTCTTCTGTTGGCGAGTACGCCATCCAATTCCGTACTCTTGCCTCCGAATTATCCTGGAATAATGAGGCCCTCTGTGCAACCTTTAAAAAAGGCCTATCCAGCAACATTAAAGATGTGCTGGCCGCACGAGAAATTCCTGCTAACCTGCATGAACTTATTCATCTTGCCACCCGCATTGACATGCGTTTTTCCGAAAGGCGTCAGGAGCTCCGCCAGGATATGGACTTTGTTCGCACGAGGCGGTTTCTCTCCCCGGCTTCTCTCTCCTCTGGTCCTCTGCAATCCGTTCCTGTGCCTCCCGCCGTGGAGGCTATGCAAGTTGACCGGTCTCGCTTGACACCTCAAGAGAGGACACGACGCCGCATGGAGAATCTTTGCCTGTACTGTGCCGGTACCGAACACTTCTTGAAGGATTGTCCTATCCGTCCTCCCCGCCTGGAAAGACGTACGCTGACTCCGCACAAAGGTGAGACAGTTCTTGATGTGAACTCTGCTTCTCCACGCCTTACTGTGCCTTTGCGGATATCTTCTTCTACCTTCTCCTTCTCTGCTATGGCCTTCTTGGATTCCGGATCTGCAGGAAATTTTATTTTGGCCTCTCTCATCAACAGGTTCAACATCCCGGTGACCAGTCTCGCCAGACCCCTCTACATCAATTCTGTTAACAATGAAAGATTGGACTGTACCGTGCGTTACCGCACGGAACCTCTCCTAATGTGCATCGGACCCCATCACGAAAAAATTGAATTTTTGGTCCTCTCCAACTGCACTTCAGAAATTCTTCTTGGATTACCGTGGCTTCAACGCCATTCCCCAACCCTTGATTGGTCCACAGGAGAAATCAAGAACTGGGGTACTTCTTGTCACAGGGACTGTCTTAAACCGGTTCCCAGTACTCCCTGTCGTGACCCTGTGGTTCCCCCGGTATCCGGTCTTCCTAAGGCTTATATGGACTATGCTGATGTTTTTTGCAAAAAGCAAGCAGAGACTTTACCTCCTCACAGGCCTTATGACTGTCCTATTGACCTCCTCCCGGGTACTACTCCACCCCGGGGCAGAATCTATCCTCTGTCTGCTCCAGAGACTCTAGCCATGTCGGAGTACATCCAGGAGAATTTAAAAAAGGGGTTTATCCGCAAGTCCCCCTCTCCTGCCGGAGCTGGATTTTTTTTTGTGTCCAAAAAAGATGGCTCCCTACGCCCTTGCATTGATTACCGCGGACTTAATAAAATCACGGTAAAAAACCGCTACCCCTTACCTCTTATCTCGGAACTCTTTGATCGCCTACAAGGCGCCCACATCTTTACCAAACTGGACTTAAGAGGTGCTTATAATCTCATCCGCATCAGGGAGGGGGACGAATGGAAGACTGCATTTAACACCAGAGATGGACACTTTGAGTATCTGGTCATGCCCTTCGGCCTGTGCAACGCCTCTGCCGTCTTCCAAGACTTTGTTAATGAAATTTTTTGTGATCTCCTATATTCCTGTGTTGTGGTTTATCTGGACGATATTCTGATTTTTTCTGCCAACTTAGAAGAACACCGCCAGCATGTCCGCATGGTTCTTCAGAGACTTCGGGACAATCAACTTTATGCCAAAATGGAGAAATGTCTCTTTGAATGTCAATCTCTTCCTTTCCTAGGATACTTGGTCTCTGGCCAGGGACTACAAATGGACCCAGATAAAGTTTCTGCCGTCTTAGATTGGCCACGCCCCTCCGGACTCCGTGCTATCCAACGTTTTTTGGGGTTCGCCAATTATTACAGACAATTCATTCCACACTTCTCCACTATTGTGGCCCCTATCGTGGCTTTAACCAAGAAAAATGCCAATCCTAAGTCCTGGTCTCCCCAAGCGGAAGACGCATTTAAACATCTCAAGTCTGCCTTTTCTTCTGCTCCCGTGCTCTCCAGACCTGACCCATCTAAACCCTTTCTATTGGAGGTAGATGCCTCCTCTGTGGGAGCTGGAGCTGTCCTTCTACAAAAAAATTCTTCCGGGCATGCTGTTACTTGTGTTTTTTTTTTTAGGACCTTCTCTCCGGTGGAGAGAAACTACTCCATTGGTGATCGAGAACTACTGGCCATTAAATTGGCGCTTGAGGAATGGAGGCACCTGCTGGAGGGATCAAAATTTCCAGTTATCATATACACTGATCACAAGAATCTCTCCTATCTCCAGTCTGCCCAACGACTGAACCCTCGCCAGGCTAGGTGGTCGTTGTTCTTTGCCCGTTTTAACTTTGAAATCCATTTTCGCCCTGCTGACAAGAACATTAGGGCCGATGCCCTCTCTCGTTCTTCTGATGCCTCTGAAGTAGAGGTCTCTCCGCAACACATCATTCCTCCGGACTGTCTGATCTCCACTTCTCCAGCTTCCATCAGGCAAACTCCTCCAGGGAAGACCTTCGTTTCTCCACGCCAGCGTCTCGGGATTCTCAAATGGGGACACTCCTCCCACCTTGCAGGCCATGCGGGCATCAAAAAATCCTTGCAACTCATCTCTCGATTTTATTGGTAGCCGACTCTGGAGACTGATGTTGTTGATTTCGTGCGGGCCTGTACTGTCTGTTCCCGGGATAAGACTCCTCGCCAGAAGCCTGCTGGTCTCCTTCATCCTCTGCCTGTTCCTGAACAGCCTTGGTCACAGATTGGTATGGACTTTATTATGGACTTGCCCTCATCCCGTGGCAACACAGTTGTTTGGGTGGTCGTTGATCGATTTTCCAAGATGGCACATTTTATTCCTCTTCCTGGTCTTCCTTCAGCGCCTCAGTTGGCAAAGCAATTTTTTGTACACATTTTTCGCCTTCACGGTTTGCCCACGCATATCGTCTCGGATAGAGGCGTCCAATTCGTGTCTAAATTCTGGAGGGCCCTCTGTAAACAGCTCAAGATCAAATTAAACTTCTCTTCTTCTTATCATCCCCAATCAAATGGGCAAGTAGAAAGAATTAATCAGGTCCTGGGTGACTATTTACGGCATTTTGTTTCCTCCCGCCAGGATGACTGGGCAGATCTTCTACCATGGGACGAATTCTCATACAACTTCAGAGTCTCCGAATCTTCTGCTAAATCCCCATTTTTCGTGGTGTACGGCCGTCACCCTCTTCCTCCCCTCCCTACTCCCTTGCCCTCTGGTTTGCCCGCTGTGGATGTGACTCGTGATCTTTCCACCATATGGAAAGAAACCCAAAATTCTCTTTTACAGGCTTCATCCCGGATGAAAAGATTTGCTGATAAAAAAAGAACTCCCCCCATTTTTGCTCCCGGAGACAAGGTATGGCTCTCCGCTAAATATGTCCACTTTCGTGTCCCCAGTTACAAACTGGGACCACGCTATCTTGGTCCTTTCAAAATCTTGTGCCAGATTAACCCTGTCTCTTACAAACTCCTTCTTCCTCCTTCTCTCCGTATTCCCAATGCCTTCCATGTCTCTCTCCTTAAACCACTCATCATTAACCGCTTCTCTCCCAAAGTTGTTTCTCCCACTCCTGTTTCCGGTTCATCTGACGTCTTCTCTGTGAAGGAGATTCTGGCCTCCAAGACTGTCAGAGGGAAAAGATTTTTTTTGGTGGATTGGGAAAACTGTGGCCCAGAGGAGAGATCCCGGGAACCTGAGGACAACATCCTAGACAAAAGTCTTATCCTCAGGTTCTCAGGCTCCAAGAAGAGGGGGAGACCCAAGGGGGGGGGGTACTGTTACGCCGAGCGCTCCGGGTCCCCGCTCCTCCCCGGAGCGCTCGCAGCATCCTCTCATTCGCAGCGCCCCGGTCAGACCTGCTGACCGGGTGCGCTGCAATATCACTCCCCGCCGGGATGCGATTCGCGATGCGGGAGGCGCCCGCTCGAGATGCGCATCCCGGCTCCCGTACCTGACCCGTTCCCCGTCTGTCTTATCCTGGCGCGCGCGGCCCCACTCCTTAGGGCGCGCGCGCGCCGGGTCTCTGCATTTTAAAGGGCCACTGCGCCGCTGATTGGCGCAGCAGGCTTAATCAGTATGTTCACCTGTGCACTCCCTACTTATACCTCACTTCCCCTGCACTCCCTCGCCGGATCTTGTTGCCATTGTGCCAGTGAAAGCGTTCCTTGTGTGTTCCTAGCCTGTGTTCCAGACCTCCTGCCGTTGCCCCTGACTACGATCCTTGCTGCCTGCCCTGACCTTCTGCTACGTCCGACCTTGCTCTTGTCTACTCCCTTGTACCGCGCTTATCTTCAGCAGTCAGAGAGGTTGAGCCGTTGCTGGTGGATACGACCTGGTTGCTACCGCCGCTGCAAGACCATCCCGCTTTGCGGCGGGCTCTGGTGAATACCAGTAGCAACTTAGAACCGATCCACCAACACGGTCCACGCCAATCCCTCTCTGGCACAGAGGATCCACCTCCAGCCAGCCGAATTGTGACACCTATTTGATGCTGATTTTCACCTCAACATCACAGAGGGACAGCCAGGAGGCCCCACACATATTAGATCATGCTATCTGTAAAACCAACATTAGATCCCACCAATGTGATCTATTGGGTTGTTAACCAGATTTCTTTGAAGCTAAAGTGGTTCTCTGGACTTTGACAATCGATAATCACAGAGAGGAATATTAGACTGTTGGGGGTCCTACTCTAAGCTGTTTGAAGGAGACACGGCGCTCCAGTGCTGTATCCTCTGCACTGTTTACATTGCCTCATCCTAGCACACTCCATACTTTTTGTAATGGCTGTGCTGGGTAATTTACCCGTGTTCCATTTATTACATACATCACAAATAAATAAATAAGCATATTTCAAATAAATGAAAACAGAGGAAACCGGAGATATTGAAGTTTGGTCTTCGCTCCACAGTCTGTATTTCCCTATACACTCAATATAATAAAACCTTTACATTTACATTGGAATTATTCTTATAATTGGATTTGGTCTAAGAGTTTGGAAGCTCATGTATTATCAAAGTCAACAACTGCATCAAATAATAAGGATTTTTAAAATCACCTCATAATGTTACATAGTTACATAGTTCATAAGGTTGAAAAAAAAAAAACAAAGTCCATCAAGTTCAACCTTTATCCCTAATGAGTCCCTACTGAGTTGATCCAGAGGAAGTAAAAACCCTCAAAATTCCTTTGCTATAAATACAGCACCAGCATACATTAACAAACTTTATCTATTTGTGAAAAGAAATTGTGCGCTTCTTATAACATTTCAGAAAAAACACCTGATTCTTATAAGATTTTCACACATTTCATATAATTTAAATATAGGAGATAAAAGCACAGCACTCCAAAAGGATTAAATGGGGGAAAAAAAGTGTTTTTATTCCATCCAATGTGACGTTACGTGTGGCCATTTTCAAGCATATAAGCAAGTACAAGTACAGCATATAAATAGAGTCTTCAATTAGTGACAATGATAACAGTGATAACAGGTCGTTATAATAAAATCTGTACAATAACGTGCATAAATATATTTTCAGTGTACATAAAAAGATATGCCAGCCCAGTGATACATATTCCGTGTATCAAATTTTGTGTATACAGTGTCATATACAATGGCTAAAATATGTATCCACTTTGCATTGCGATTGCTTGTCATTCATTACTGGTGAAATATGTCCTGCCAAATGTCCATCGGTATGCACACTTTTTAATCCCAATACCCTTATCTGTGTTAGTTTAACATTTCAAAGAATCCCTCCTGTTTTGATCCAAACTGCCAGGAGACGACAGTCTAAGCTACGACTTCCAGTGGCCAGTTGGGGGCAATTAACATAACTGTGCTAATTACTGGACACTGCTTGCCTGGATGGTAAATTTGACGCCTTCACCAGGCGAATAGACTCCAAGTAGATCAAAAGAAATGTTTGGGACATACCCCCCTGTGTAAATGCCATGTCTTAAAATATTTAATATGGGGGTCAGGGAATTATGTCCGCAGCCCCTATCTTGTACGGTTAGATACTCCATCATACTACCTTTAAAATGAGTCCTCATGTGACCCTGGTGTATTGATCCCTGCCCGAACTGTATGCACTGGGTGAATCATACACAATAAGGGGGTCATGTCAGGTACCCCTAGAAAGAGGATTTGATGGAGAACCAAAATGTAAAAATATGATGTGGGTGCCTGGCCCATGATAGCAGATAGAGGACAATCCCTATTCTTTGGGCATAGAGGTATGACAACTATCAATCTCTCCTCCCTGTCCCACCCAGGGGCTGAATATAGAGGGATCACATGTCCATAGCAGGGTATAAAACTACAGACCTGGGGGGACTAGGGCGCTTGCATGGGGGACAAGATCTAATTTTGGATGCCAGATGCCATTTCCTATCAAACCCCATGGGATAGAACTCTGTTACTTTCTGTAAGTAAAGATTCTATATTTTTCCCATTTATTTTATTTTCTGTGTGGTGAAACTTTGTCTTGTTAACATCTATTTTTACATGTACTGTGAATATTTTTCTTTCATAATAAATCATTCATTTATTAAGTACCACCTTATGTCTGGTAAAATGGACGCACATTGTCCTTAAAGAGAGCTCAGTTTTAGTCTTAAATTTACTTACGTGGGGGGCCCAGTGGCGACCGCTACTGGCCTCAACCATGTTGTGACATTCTTTTACATAAACCTTTCTTCGGCGAGGTGGTGGCCCCTAGCCACTGACCCCTGTACCCTGTTTTGACTGGTTATTGGCTCACAATGTTTTGCATGCTCTCCTGACTGTGATTGAGCACGCTCAGTTGCTCTTGTGTTTGCCACAGATTGTTCATATGCTTACCTTATTGTATGTTTGTCTTATTTTGGAAATTAATAAAAATTTTCAAACATTAAATTTACTTACCTGTTTGGCTACATTATAGATTTGGATTAATCTTTTTCCTGTTTTGATATACTACTGGGGATAGTAGATTATATTTCGGAATTGTAGCATATCCAGATTGGATTGATAGCTTCCTGTCGGCTTGAAATTGACAGGTGGTGGCAGCGATACCTTTAAATTGGGTGGTATAAGAGGGATTGTTTTTCATTATTTTCGGAGTAGACAAATAGTGATTTTAGAGATAACCCTTCCACCCGCTCGTATCGGTTCGTGACATACAGTGCCATAAGTGTTGTGGCTGGTCATAAACTTCAAGTGTCATCAGGTGCAATAACTTATGCTATAATTCAAAGTTCTCAGAGGAGACGGGGGAGCGGTTTACACTCACCAATCGGGTAGAAACAACCTGTTTGATACTGTATACAGGACGCGGTGTCCCAGGTGTATCGTCGCTAAGCACTGTGGGAGGGGATGTATTGGAGACCAATCAAGCACAGGAGGGGAGGAGCTGTTCGCAGCGACAATATCACGTCTTGGTGCATGCGTGGTACAGTATTTTGATTGTTGTATGACAATCTTAATGCAGAGCAGCCAGTTTCTTGATACATATTCATATTAACATAAAGACAGACTTGAGCGGTATACATGTGTACAAGCATATCATATCCCCGTGACACACAGCAATTGCCCACTGTGTCAGTATGCCGCACAAGTCCGCGGGGAGTATGGGGAACCCACACTACACCAGTGGCTCATCACCCAACACCAGAAGGGGGTGCAACAACATTCCCACATCATGGATCAGGGAGGCGGAGCTTAACTGTAACACAGTATTGCGGGCAGTGGTCACCAACGGGGTGTAAACATAAGAAAACATCCAAGTTGCAATCAATGTGAACATGACCATAGATTAAAAAAAAAAATGCTGATTGGCCCGGTAACATACTCCTCTCACAGAGATAAAAAAACATGAATATATACATAGGCAGGCATTGATTGTATAGATCTCCATCTCCTTTTCCTCTCTGAGAAGAAAAAACATAAAAACATAATTAAAACAAGCTCTCAGATGTTAAGCACAAGAACAAGCAAAATACATAGGGCATATCAAAAGAATTACATCATACCTGGAGTGACAATAAATTCAACATTAAGACCTTTCAGGCGTAGAGAGTCAAGTTAAAAAATCCAGCACTCACACCGCTTCAGCAAAGCTGTGCGATCTTCGCAACCCTTGAGCATGGGGACATGATCGATAAGTGTGAAACACAAGTTCCTCTCACTATGTCCAGCATCGACAAAAGTGTTTTGATACGGGTGATGACTTTGATAAAGTAAATTTGATGTGAGAATCATGTGGTTTAAAAAGTGAGTGAAGGCCTCAAACTCTGTGGCATGCCCTGTCCAGATGAGGAAGTAATCGTCTATGTATCTCCACCACCCCAGCACTTTTCTGAAGTGGTGGGACACATAGACGAGATCCTCCTCCAGGGAGGCCACAAAGACGTTGGCGTAGGTTGGGGCTACATTTATCCCCAGTGCCGTACCGGTCACTTGCAAAAAAAATATCGGTCATTAGATAAAAAAGGATATTTTTTTTGTACTCACCGTAAAATCTTTCTTGTAGCCTTCATTGGGACACACAGAATACTGATGGGTATATGCTCTTGCCATTAGGAGGCGCTAACACTAGGAAAAAAAGTCGGCTCCTCCCTGGCAAGATATACCCGCCCACCTGCCATTAGGAATTAAGTTTTGTCGGAGTCTCGGAGGCCGTAACCATCCTGGAAGGAGGTAAGAAATCAACACCAAGGTCGCTACAGAACAATACAAAGGACTAGCCCAGCTGATAAACACCTGGAAAAGGGAAGCGACAAGGGAACCCAGTCAGAGAAGCAACCAATGGAAGAGAACATGGCGAGAGAACGCCAGAGAGCTCAAAAAAGAAACCTCGCCCACCCTGGGTTACTGGAACTCTAGCTGCAGCGTACATGTAATAGGTGACTGACAGCGGTGGAAACCAAACTGAAAGGCATGGAGGAGGGGACAGCTTGGAAGGGCCCCTCAGTTTCTGCTAGCAATGCATTGGCATCAGTTGGGGGACCCCATCGGTGTTCTGCCCTTATATGGAGGGACTAGAATTCCGCCGCCTGGCAGACATGGCATGGCCACTGACTATAGGGAAAAAATAGTCAAGGGATGAACTCCCAGAATTTTCCAAGGGAACATACTTCCTTGGTAGGGACCCACCACAGTAGGGTCGCATAAGTTCCCCCACGGCAAGAGAATGGAGGGATGGGACAAATGAAGTCCCAATGCTCATAAGCGGAGGGAAGCCCAAAACATCGACCCCATGTAAACCTGCAGAAAAGAGGTACAGCACTATCAAAAATATGCTAATATTGAAGCAACCCCCCAAATCCTGTTGGAAGGGTCCCACAAATGCATGGCCCGTGGACAGGAATAATATATATAGTCAAAAGGCCGAGAAGAGACTGCAGGGATGCAAATCATAAAATTACCATCAGAGGGAGCGCATTGCAGGAATAAAACCAGGAGTTGTAATACAATTTACAACCACAAGGGGGCAAATATACAAATATATTTATATGTTGATTTTTTGTTTTTGTTTTATGTGATTGATTCCATAGCTGCCAGGCCAAAGGGAAGAAGGAGGGTCCATGCTGGCGATAGTGTCAGCTTGACGACTCCTCCCTATGCACTCCCCACTCGCCCCGCTGCCGGAGAGTGCGTGACGGGGCTGAGACCCCATAACGCACGCACGACTGCAAGGGGAGGAGCGAGGGGGGGACAGAATGGAGACCCTAGACCCGCTCTGCGGAAGAGGTGAGGGGGCAGAGCTATGTGACTAATCCTCCTCCGTCAAAATGCTCACCGGCTGGGACGGGGAAAAGGAAGTAATTTCCCCGGCTCCCGAGGCGAGTGAGGAGCGGAGCTAAGCCCCGACTCCCCTGGAGCAAGATAGAGGCCGCCGGTTTGCAGCACAGTGTCGGGGGTTAATAACTCATTTATGAATTATTAATTATGGTCAACAAAAAAATGAAAAATATTATGACCGTTATGAATTGCCAAAAATATACAAACAATGCAATTCACCATATCTGGGCCCGACTATTTTCCCAGACATGAGTTCTATATAGTAGTGGTAGAGTAACTTTTGCAATATAATAAAATAATAACGCAGTTATTATAAAAATGATATATACATTTATTTGTTACAGTTGATTAACATTAAGGAGAGTAATACGAACAGACCATAATATCAATGAAATGATATAAAGAAAATATCAATGACATAATGTCAGATATAAACCAATGAGGTATTAGTAAGTTAACTAACAACATTAAACTTGGTCACAGAAGTGGGTCAGTTCAGATATCAGTATATTACTTTGTGTGGAGATCATCACCTTATATGATATCCTATGGGCATATTATCTCTAGATATATAAAATGGGAATAAACCCCGCCCAGTCCTAACCACAGCTTTCCCTGGTAAGATACAGTATTAAAATATACTATTTATTAGGAAAAACTTAAATTAATTTTCCTCGTGGCACTTATTATGTCATGTGGAAGAGTAGAGAGATCCAATCAGACTATGCTAATATGCAATATGATCATTGCATTGATCCCCATAAGACGCCCTGTTCATCTGCATTAGAAGGAGGTGACTTATACACTACTGTTACCATCTCACAATGGAGAATATATATATATATATATATATATATATTAAGCCGGTCTGTTCATAAACATGACATAACCGTCCACATTAAAATTAGGTAACTTAATCAAATAAGAAACCTGTGTATCTTACCGAGAGCACTTCTGGATAAAAGAAAGATGGCTGCCTGGAATCCATGGGAACGCCTATATTCATAACCGGTAAGCAGGGAAGAAATTACTTATTGGATCTAGCTCTCTCCCTGGTTTTTCATGGCTCCGCCCCTTCAGGTCGCCTTTGTGATGAGGATGGGGTCCCTCTGTCTGTGTGGCTGTGTCCTGTCTGTGAGTTCTTGGATGTATGTCCTGGGTCTGTCCCACACCCGCTTTTTAACTCATCATCTAAAAGATCCTCCCCCAAAAATATCATATTATCCAATGATGTCTGGTAGGTGTGTGTATGGAGATCAGGGCAAGTCACATGTCTAGGCTCATGACATCACAGCTAATCATTAATTTACTCTTTATATACTATGTGATTAAATTCACCATAAGTGATATATATATATATATATATATATATATATATATATATTTAAATCATGGCTACTATATTTTCATAATACGCTATATTATTCCTGAGATTAATAATCATGAATCAATCCATCAGGAAACACCAATTATATGATTAAACATCCCACACATTATTTAAACACCTGAATACAGCATTTAGCTATATAGCTGTATACACAATAATAATGGTTATAATGCCCCTTTCTATCAGTTATATATCAATATTGCATACTAGGGCAAGATAGCACATTCATGCTATGAAGATCATATTATGAGAATGCTTTATAAGAAGATATTAATATTAGCCTTTTATTTCACCTGGCTGAAACTAGTCTTATATTAACTGAATCTTCTCAGGGACTTATCTGTTTACAGAGACAAGACTATACCTTTAAACTTCTCGGGTATCTCAAATAGATAGCCAGATACAGATAAATAGAATGCAAAATACAACTCATTGTAAGCACACACACCTGTATCCAGGTGTACAGATCAGACCACTCATTGTGTACAGACAATGAGTTTTTAACTCTCCAGGAACTTCCTTGGAGACTTGTCATTGTTTGGTAAAGAACTTACCAATAAACTATTGTTTTTGACCCTTAGTTTCTTTACATGTCCCTTAGAAGAGATACACCTTTTCAATCAATGGCATGAATACACATTTCTAGAGATGGACTTTCAATGAACTCCTCTTAAATCGTCTGAGAATTCAGACAAAATGGTGGATCATATTGCCATGTTAAATTAGAACATAGTGATTTATATTTTTGGGCCTGCAAAATGTATGACAGCAGGCTACAGGCAAAAAGAACATTAATCTCCTGCCAAAGCAGGGGAGGAGGGCAGAACTAAGCCCCGACTTCCCCAGCTGAGAGACAGCGGATGCCGGCTTGCAGCGTGAGCGGGGAAAGAGAAACAGTGACGTCTCCAGCTGCCAAGTGGGCGGTGGGGAGCTAAGCACCGACTCCCCGGAGTAAAGACATAGGCCGCCGGCTTGCGGCGACAGCAGGGAAGAAATAAAAAAGAACGTCCTGAGCTGATGAAGTGGGGGAAGGAGGGCAGAGCTAAGTCCCGACTCCTGCGGCTCAGATAATGGCCGCCGGTTTAAATAGAAAGTAGCGGGGGGGATGTGAAAAGAAAACCCCGGCGCTAGTTCCCGCGCTGCAGGAGAGGGGACTGGGGGCAGAGCCATGCTCCGTTACTCTGCCCGACCAATAATTTACAAATCTGTTTAACTTTCTGGCACGAGTTGGTCTAAAAAAAAAAAAAAGTTTTCCACCGGAATACCCCTTTCCCGCCACGCTGCATCATGCCAGGCTGTCATAGAGGGGCGAGCAGGGGCAAGAGGTACTACCCTGGCGCTGGCTGTTGGCGAGAAGGGGTAAACACTCCATATTCTATGTCCCATGCCCCTTCATCGCAGAAGGGGTAACAGACAGCGCCATGCTCTTGAACCCCCACCTGACAACAGAAAATAAAAGGAATGAAAAAAAAAACCAACTAAACATCCCTAACTTATAAAACAAGTAAAAGACCAGACATGTGTCTGTCTCCTACTGACACTAGCTAAAACTGAGTTCCTCATGGCAGGTAGGCGGGCATATCCTGCCAGGGAGGAGCCGACTATTTTTCCTAGTGTCAGCGCCTCCTAGTGGCAAGAGCATATACCCATCAGTAAGGTGTCCCCCAATGAAGCGACCGAGAAATAGTTATTAGTGAGGACCATGTGAAGTGCTGACACTATAAAGTTAGTTTTGTCTGGAGAAAAATCATTTTTGCACTGCCATAATACCTCGATCATGCGGGATTGATGTATACTGTATATGCTAGTGACATTAAGAGAGGCCACGATTGCACCCTGGGGGATCACCACTTTTTCAATTTTTTTGCAAAAATCCCATGTTTCCAAGAGGTAAGACCTAGCCTTCACTGCATATGGACGCAATACTTGGTCCAAGAAAGACGAGAGATGACTAGGCAAGGACTCCCGCCCGGAGAAAATAGGTTGTCTGGGTGGGTCTTGCAAGGTTTTGTGAATCTTTGGTAATGGGTATAAAAAAGGTGTTTTAGGATGTATAACAATAAGATAAGTCTTTAAGGCTTTATCAATGATTTCTGCAGTGAAGGCTTCATCAATTAGTTGAGTAATTTTCCTCTGGATCTCCAATTTCAGATCTCTAGAAAGTGGCTGGTAAGTATCGGTGTCCCCCAGTTGTCGCATTGCCTCTCCAATATATTTTAAATGGTCCGTGACCACAACCGAGTCCCCTTCATCAGCGGGCTCAAAGAGCTATGTTATCGGGCCAATCAGCATTTTATTTTTGATCTATGGTCATGTTCACATTGATTTCAACGTTTTTCTTATGTTTATACCCCATTGGTGACCACTGCCCGCAATACTGTGTTATAGTTAAGCTCCGCCTCCCTGATCCATGATGTGGGGATGTTGTTGAGCAATCATCTGGTGTTGGGTGATGAGCCCCTGGTGTAGTGTGGGTTCCCCATACTCCCCGCGGACTTGTGCGGCATACTGACACAGTGGGCAATTGCTGTGTGTCACGGAGATGCGATATGCCAGTTCACATGTATACCGCTCAAGTCTGTCTTTATGCCAATACAGATATGTATCAAGAAACTGGCTGCTCTGCATTAAGATGGCGATACAACAATCAACACACTGTACCACGCATGTTCAAAGACACGTGATGACATCGCTGTGAGCAGCTCTTCCCCTCCTGTGCTTGATTGGTCTCCGATACATCCCCTCCCACAGTGCTTAGCGCTGATACACGTGGGACGCAGCGTCCTGTATACAGTATCGAACAGGTTGTTTCTACCCGACTGGTGAGTGTAAACCGCTCCCTCGCCTCCTCTGAGAACTTTGAATTAAAGGGGTTGTGCGCTGCCCTGCCTTTCGGAGCTCCGCACGTAGCTTCCGGAAGTTCATTAGTCCGAACGCTGTGTGCGGACTTCTGTGTTCGCGGCCGCCGAGCGTGACGTCACGCCCGGCCCCCTCGTGACGTCACGCCCGCCCCCTCTACCAAAGTCTATGGGAAGGGGGCGTGGCAAAGGTCGTGCCCCCTTCCCATAGACTTTCGTTGAGGGGGCAGGCGTGACGTCACGAGGGGGCCGGGCGTGACGTCACGCTTGGCGGGCGCGAACACAAAAGCTCGCACATAGCGTTCGGACTAATGAACTTCCGGACGTTGCGTGTGATTGATTGTTTGTCATTCATTACTGGTGATATATGTCCTGCATCAATGTCCCTCGGTATGCACAACTTTTAATTCCATTACCCCTATCTGTGGTAGTTTAACATTCCAAAGAATCCATCCTGTTTCATCAAACTACCAGGAGACGACAGTCTAAGCCATTGCATCCAGTGGCCAGTTGGGGACAATTAACATAACTGTGCTAATTAATGGACACTGCCTGGATGGTAAATTTGACACCTTCACCAGCCGAACAGACTCCAAGACCTGGTGTCAATAGATGAGAGAGAGGTATGGGAAGTAGCCCCCTTGTGCAAATGCCATGTCTTCTAATATTAAATATGGGGGTCAGGGAAGTATGTCCATAGCACCTATCTTATTCGGTTGGATTCTCCATCATACTACCTTTAAAATGAGTCCTCACATGACCCTTGTGTATTGATCCCTGCCCGAACTGTATGCACTGGGTAAATCATACACAATAAGGGGGTCATGTCGGATACCCCTAGAAAGAAAATTTGATGGAGAACTAAAATTATGTGTGTGCATAGCTCCTGATAGAAAGTAGAGGACACTCCCTATATTTGGGCATAACGGCATCATAAGGAAGTGGCAACATCTATCTCTCCTCCTTGTCCTGCCCAGGGGCTGAACATAGAGGGATCACCTGTCCATAGCAGGGTATAAAAACACCAGGGAGGGCTAGGGTGCTTGCATGGGGGACAAGATCTAATTTTGGATGCCAGACACCATTTCCTACCAGACCCCATGGAATAGAACTCTGTAACTTTTTGTAAGTAAGGATTCTATTTTTTCCCCCATTTATTTTTATTTTCTGTGCGGTGAAACTTTGTCTGGTTATTATCTGTTTTTACATGTACTGTGAATATTTTTCTTTCATCATAAATCATTCATTTATTTAGTCCCACCTTAGTTCTGGTAAAACAGACATACATTGTCCTTGAAGAGAGCTAGGTTATAGTCTTAAATTTACTTACCTGTTCGGCTACATTATAGATCTGGATTAAGCTTTTTCCTGTTTTGATATACTACTGGGGATAGCAGATTATATTTGGGAATTGTAGCATATCCAGATTGGATTGATAGCTTCCTGTCGGCTTGAAATTGATATGTGGTGGCAGCGATATCTTTAAATTGGGTGGTGTAAGAAGGATTTTTTATTATTTTTAGTCTAGTATAGACAATTTGTTATTTTATAGATAACCCTACCATCCGCTCGTGTTTCTGCACTCACCTACAAAAATTTCACATGACTTGGACCATCAAGGGGAATCTGTCATCAGTATCACCTGCACTAACCTATTTGTAGTGTGGGTAACGCTGATAACAGTACATACCACTCCCTTATCTGTGCCTCTGCTCCATGAGTACTCCTCTTTTTGTAAATATTCTAATTAAGGAGCTTGGTGCACATTGGACATTCCTAAGCCCTTTTGCACAGTGACATCTGGCTTGAATCTTCATAGGAGACACCTTGTCCCCTGTGCTGACCAACTATGCTGCAGAATAGAGCTCCACTATGCAGCTATACCCCTCTCCTCTGTATGCGCAGTCAGCCACAGGAGACATGAAATGAAATCTCTCTGTGAGAGAGATTTCACAGTGAGGAAGAAGGGTCTAGCTGCAGAGTGGAGCTCCATTCTGCAGCATAGGAGGCTCAGTGTTGTGCCCGTGATGCAAAGCTATGTCTTATATACTTTACCTGCATTACATGTGAGTGAGGTATCTACCCCTTTTTGGTCTTTTGCTGTTTCCCCCAGGTTCAGCATTCCTCTGGTCTTTGGATGACTGTTGTCTCGAACCTTTCCCAGGATCCTGTGCAGCTCGAGACAACAGCTGATCACAGGGTGCTTGGCTTCTAGTCTTCCCTGACAAGCAAGCCCCTTGATGATGTGTGCAGTCCAGCTGTACATGCTGTTGTGACGGCGTTAATAAAACCTGGAATACCCCTTTAACCCCTGCCTAATGTGTAAGTTTTCTTGTGATAACTGAATAGGGGTCATTGATAAAACTATTGTTGGTTAGGAATGATTGTTACATTATCGTACGGTTTGTAAATGTTTGCCATACCACATTTCAAATTAAGTTGGTGCTAGAAAATGGTGTTATTCATATAACAAGAGTAATGAAAGAAACATCTGTAACAATTTTTGGATCACCAATTGATAGTGATTTAATAGACTGAATAAAGTAGGATTTTCAGTAGTGCAGAGTAGAAGGGCAGAACTCATTGTGTTGCCTTTAATAATATGTGAATAATGTGCTGAGAAGGAAAAAGATGATTGTAGTGATATAAGTATCAGTATTAACTACCGTAGTCCTCTACCAATACCAGTGTTGCTCTTATAGATGTATAAGCAACTGGATACAGAAAATCAGAAGAGTCTTTCAAGCAATATGAGCAACTAAATACAGATACAAATACAGCAAAGGAAAAAGCCATTTTTATTTTAAAAGGAATCTGTAACTAGCGTTGTCCATTTCAGATTACAGCCATGCTGCTATAGGGCTTTTACACAGTAGTTCAGATATACCTGTGCTGTGTCAGTAAAACATAGCTGCTTTCTTACAAAAACAGCACCCTTCTTGTCCTTAGTTTTTTAGTGGTATTGCATCTCAGTTTTATTGAAATAAATGAAGCAGAGTTATAATACCATCCAGAACCTAAGGATCTGTGTGGCATTGGGACCCAGGTAATTAGTCATGGGGCAGGTCTTGAAAGCTGTTCTCTGTCCTGCCAGTACTGAATGACATATCTCTCGCTATACACAAATAGGGAAAGACGCATCACTTAGGCAGGCTGGGTAGGAAGCAGCCGTTGGGACCCACCTGCATGACTAGTTACTCAGGTAAGAGTAACTCAAAGTGTCCCGGTATTGCGCTGCCGCAACAATTTTATGCATCCCAGCGGTTTGGGCAGCATAAAACTGATGACAGATTACCTTTAAAATACAGTTCAATTATAGCATGACCTGTATTCAAATAAGGCAGCTCCCAATTTACTGGCTGTAATGCTGATGTACAACTCCAAACACGTCCACTTGTGGATGATGAACATTCCACTGCAGACTTTACGTTAAAGAAGTAGTGAGGCGAAAAATAACTTAGATAACTCCATAGGATAGGGGATAAGTGTTTGATTGTGTGGGGTCTGACAATTGGGACACCCCACAATCTCCTGCTGGGTGCCCCAGGTCTCTGAGAGGAGTGCGTGCTGTCTGTAGCACTCGCTCCTCTCAGAGAGCCAGGGTGCCGGGCAGGAAATTATGGATGGGTCCTACCGGTCAGACACACCGTGATCAAACACTTATCCCCTAATCCCCTATCCTGTGGATATTTTTTCGCTGGACTACCCCTTTAACTGTGATGTTACTGAAAAATAATGGACAGTAAATTATGTTATTTTTGCCTTCATAACAGCAAGTTCCCAGGGGATACAAGGTATTATAAATAGGAGAAAATCTAACTATTACGTAAAAAAAATATTTGTTAGTAGCTGCTATTTGATGAAAAATAGGAATAATTGCATATATTTATGAAATAAATATCTTCTTTAAATCTATCTATCTACCTATCTAAATATCTTTCTCTCTTTCTCTATCTTTCAACAGACAATAGTGCAGCACTCCAAAAGTTCATGCAAAAACCTTGTGCGTTTATTCACCACATATCTCCAGCAACGTTCCAGCTCAACAAAGCTTGAAAAAGGCTCTATTATTGAGCTAAAACATTGCTGAAGATTTGTGGTGAATAAATGTACAAGTTTTTTGCATGAACTTTTAGAGTGCTGAGCCATCTAAATGGACCGTGATCGTGTCTTAGACACTAGCACCTATCTATATCCAGTCATGGCCGTAAATGTTGGCACCCCTGAAATTTTTCTAGAAAATGAAGGATTTCTCACAGAAAAAGATTGCAGTAACACATTTTGCTACACACGTTTATTCCCTTTGTGTGTATTGAAACTAAACCAAAAAAGGGAGGAAAAAAAAAAGCAAATTGCACATATTGTCACACCAAACTCCAAAAATGGTCTGGGCAAAATTATTGGCACCCTTTCAAAATTGTGGAAAAATAAGATTGTTTCAAGCATGTGATGCTCCTTTAAACTCACCTGGAGCAAGTAACAGGTGTGGGCAATATAAAAATCACACCTGAAAGCAGATAAAAAAGGAGAGAAGTTCACTTAGTCTTTGAATTGTGTGTCTGCGTGTGCCACACTAAGCATGGGCAACAGAAAGAGAAGAGAACTGTCTGAGGACTTGAGAACCAAAATTGGAGAAAAATATCAACAATCTGAAGGTTACAAGTCCATCTCCAGAGATCTAGATTTGCCTTTGTCCACAGTGCGCAACATTATCAAGAAGGTTGCAACCCATGGCACTGTAGCTAATCTCCCTGGGCATGGACAAAAGAGAAAACTTTATGAAAGGTGTCAATGCAGGATAGTCCGGATGGTGAACAAGCAGCCCCAAACAAGTTCCAAAGATATTCAAGCTGTCCTGCAGGCTCAGGGAGCATCTGTGTCAGCGCGAACTATCCATCGACATTTAAATGAAATGAAACGCTATGGCAGGAGACCCAGGACCACCCCACTGCTGACACAGAGACATAAAAAAGCAAGACTACATTTTGCCAAAATGAACTTCAGTAAGCCAAAATCCTTCTGGGAAAACATCTTGTGGACAGATGAGACCAAGATAGAGCTTTTTACCAAAAATGGAATGAGGCCTACAAAAAAAAAAAAGAACACAGTACCTACAGTGAAATATGGCAGAGGTTCAATGATGTTTTGTGGTTGTTTTGCTGCCTCTGGCACTGGGTGCCTTGAATATGTGATGTGGGCATCATGAAATCTGAGGATTACCAATGGATTTTGGGGCACACTGTACAGCCCAGTGTCAGAAAGCTGGGTTTGCGTTGGAGATCTTGGGTCTTCCAGCAGGACAAGGACCCCAAACATATGTCAAAAAGCATCCAGAAATGGATGGCAACAAAGCGCTGGAGAGCTCTGAAGTGGCCAGCAATGAGTCCAGATCTAAATCCCATTGAACACCTGTGGAGAGATCTTAAAATTGCTGTTGGGAAAAGGCGCCCCTCCAATAAGAGAGACCTGGAGCAGTTTACAAAGGAAGAGTGGGCCGACATTCCATCTGAGAGGCGTAAGAAGCTTATTGATGGTTATAGGAAGCGACTGATTTCAATAATTTTTTCCAAAGGGTGTGTGACCAAATGTTAAGTTAAGGGTGCCAATAATTTTGTCCAGCCCATTTTTGGAGATTGGTGTGACATTATGTCCAATTAGCTTTTTTCTCTCCCTTTTTTGGTTTAGTTCCAAAACACACAAAGGGAATAAACATGTGTATAGCAAAACAGGTGTTACTGCAATCCTTTTCTGTGAGAAATACTTAATTTTCTAGAAATATTTCAGGGGTGCCAACATTTACAACCATGACTGTATATACACACACACTCATACATCAACGTTTTGCTTTCCCCTGGGAAATTGCTTCTGTGTAAGATGTGTGAATAAAATCATAAAGTTGTTTTGCTGCATTGGAGTTTCCGAGAATCTCAGACAATCTCTCTAGAGATAGCATTGTCAGTTCTGCTATGTTCTTTACATGATTCATTATTGCTCGACAATTTTTGGCATTGACCCCTGGCATCTTTAGAAGGAAGTCCTGAGGGCCTGGATTATATTTCTCAGACTCTGGGATGGTTTCCGAGTCAGCAGTAATAGCCATGGCAGTTGCAGCATCAGGTTGTGGCCTGTTCTGCTTCAGCTCCTCAAACAGTTCTGCAGTGGCGTAAGGTGATGGACACCACAGAATGCGAAGTCTAGGAAAGTGAAGGGTAAGAAGGGTGATTTTTGAGGTAATGTCATTAACTGAAATTTCCTGGTGGAGTGAGCTTCGAGAAGTGAGGGAGAATGGCTTGTTGGGGTCAAATTCTATCAGAAGAATAGGCCGCTTGTAGTATCGGCACATAGAAACGCTTTGTGTGAAGAGACGTCCATTGTTCAATGAACCAATCAAGTCGCTCACACTTTTCCTCTCTACACATATGTCTGGTGTCAGAATATAATCTCCCACTTCTAGAGTGACAGGTTCTATGTCAATGCCGCGTCTGTGGATCAGAGATGGTAACTCACTTCGGAATTCCCTCATGTCGACAATGATATTGTGCTGCACATTCTTCCGCTGTTGGCCGCCTAAAAATCAAAGAGAACTAGAATGACAAACGTGGCAAGTAGATGATTTTGTGCCATTAACTTCCCATGTGAAGTACATATAAAATACCAGAGGGGTTTAAGTAAATAACATAGCAACATGTTATAAAAACATAAAAATACATCAGAGGATGTCCAAGGGATAAGACACAGAGAAACGTCTTGTGGTTAGGGACACATCTTACAGTTTTTCAACCCATTTTAAACCTAAAGTACCTGCAGAGCAATAAACTTCTATCTTATCTAGAGAATCTCTTTTAGCTAATAAGCATCTAAGTCACCTAAGTTAAAAAATGCTCAATGATTCCCAATACACAACATTTCTATGTTGGCTTTACAGTTAAAGGGAACTGGTCATCCCTGTTCCCTGAACCACATGTCAGTCCTCAACAGCTTCTTCCAGTCCCTCCAGCCTTGATTGATAAGAAATCTCCTTTAGGCAAGATATATATATATATCAATCAAGACCAATAGAGCAGACAGAAGCGACCAGGGACCACCCTAATGACTCGTGGTTAAGGCAGCATGAAAGTGATGAAAGGTTCCCTTCAAGGAATTACAGTGATCCCATTGGTGTGCTGATTGCGTGGGGATAGGCCATTGCCTAATGCCTAAGAATAGGACATTGATATAAGTTCACACAAGTATCTAAAATACAACAGGACACTACAGAAATCTTCCACTAAACGCAATAATACTTTTCCTCAATAATTTCTCATTAAAAAATACTGCAACACTAGAGTACATTTTTCTAGATCTCTAAATGGTGTCTTTATTTATACAAACATTTCCAGGAGGAATAACAGCATCAACAACTGTGTGCTAACCTTTCAAATTGTCAGTAAAACATGATGAATCAACACAGTCTGGCATTATCAATTATTGGCAAAGGGAACAGTTATAACCAGTTAAAGGGGTACTCCGGCGCTAAGACATCTTATCCCCTATCCAAAGGATAAGATAGGGGATAAGATGCCTGATCGTGGGGGTCCTGCTGCTGGGGACCCCCATGATCTTCCACACTGCACCCCGTTAGAATCAGCCCGATTACTGGCGATCACAGGAACGGAGCATGGTGACGTCACACGTCCATAGGCTTGCACTGAGGGGGCAGAGCGTGACGTCACACGGGGGCGGAGCCGTGATGTCACTATGCTCCGTCCCAGTTATTGCCAGTAATCAGACCCGGAGCAAGCACGCACCAGGGGCTGATTCTAATGGGTTGCGGCGTGGAAGATCACGGTGGTCCCTAGCGGCGGGACCCCCGCGATCAGGCATCTAATCCCCTATTCTTTGGATGGGGATAAGATGTCTTAGCACCGGAGTACAAAAGAACAGCTATGAAGAAATCTCCAGAGATTAGTCAGTAACTCAATATGGCTGTGTTAAGGGAAGCAGAGGATTTGGCTCTTAGTATCAGATATAGAGTATTGTGAAATAAATTATTTAGGGCAGAATAACAGAAATGGAAAAAGAGCGATGGGTACACTTTAAAAAGGTACTCTAATTTATAAAAACTTATCTCAGGGGTTTGACCTCTGGGACCCCACATGATTTCCTGTACAATGCCCGGGCCTCACTGCTTTATGCAGGGTCCATCGCTTCTCAGACCCAGTCTCGGCCGGTTATTGGCCGAGTCACTGGTCAGTCACTTTTGTTCAGCACCAGTGCATCTCAGGGAGGGGGGAGGAGCATCCAGTGGAGGAGTGACAGACCCTCAATGAAGAGGGGAGAGCAGGGAATTGTACAGGAGATAGACAGGGGTACCAGAGGTCAGAACCCCCCCCCCCCCCACTTTGTGATCAGAAAATTATCCCCAATCCTTTGGATAGGGGATATGTTGTAATAAAGTGGAGTACCTCTTTAACTCCTTAAGGACCAAACCCATTTTAACCTTAAGGACCAGGCCAATTTTATTTTTGTGTTTTCTTTTTTTCATCCTCTCCTTCTAAAATCCATAACTCTTATATTTCCATCTACAGACCCATATGAGGGCTTGTTTTTTGTGTGACCAATTGTACTTTGTAATGAAACCTCTCATTATACCATAAAATGTACGGCGAACCCCCAATTTTTTTTTTTAGGGAGGAAATTTAAAATGAAAACCACAATTTTGCACATTTTGGAGGGTTTTGTTTTCACACTGTAGACTTTATGGTAAAAATGATATGTGTTCTTTATTCTGTGGGTCAATACGATTAAAATGATACCCATGGCTAGATACTTTGATATTTTTGTACTGCTTAAAAAAAAATCTAAAACTTTTTGTACAAAATCAGTAATCTAAAATCGCCCTATTTTGACCACCTATAACTTTTTCATTTTTCCATATATAGGGTGGTATGAGGGCTCATTCTTTGCGCCGTCATCTGTACTTTATATCAATACCACATTTGCCTATATAAAACTTTTAGATAATTTTTTATACATTTTTAAAATAAAATGTAACAAAAAAGCAGCATTTTTGGAATTTTTTTATTTTTTATGTTTACGCCATTCACCGTAGGGGATGATTAACATTATATTTTGATAGTTCAGACATTTACGCACGCGGCGATACCAAATATGTTTATAAAAAAAAAAATGGGAAAAACTGACAATTTCAATTTTTATTGGGGAAGGGGATTTTTCACTTTTTTTTACTTTTTATTTTTACATTTTTCTACTTTTTTATTTACACTTTTTATGTCCCCATAGGGACTATCTATAGCAATCATTTGATTGCTAACACTGTTCAGTGCTATGTATAGGACATAGCACCGATCAGTATTATCGGTGATCTTCTGCTCTGGTCTGCTCGATCTCAAACCAGAGCAGAAGACCCCGGGAGACGGCCGGAGCCAGGTGAGGGAACCTCCGGCCGCCATGCTGGATGATCGGATCGCCGTGGCAGTACTGCACTGCCGCAGATGCCATGATCTGTATTGATCACTGCATCTGAGGGGTTAATGGCTGACATCCGCGCAATCGCGGATGTCAGCCATTACCGGCGGGTCCCCGGCTGCTGCTAGCAGCCGGAACCTGCCGTGTATGACGCGAGCACCGTTCCGATGCTCTCGGTAATACACAGGCCGTAAATGTACGTCCTGGTGCGCGAAGTCCCGCCAAACCAGGACGTACATTTACGTCCGTGGTCGTTAAGGGGTTAAGTAGCAGTAGCCACTTGCAGCCATTCCGGATGATGACCAATGTTTATGTGGTCTCATTAGGATTTACAGCACACATCATTTCTTTACTTCAACGGTTAATAATATAACTGATGCAAATAGCTGGGGAGACTAAGATGGCCACAACATTCTTGCAGAACTGTATCTATTTACATTTAAGATTTCATTGTAAGAAATATCAGATAACCATCTGAGAACAAAAGCTTTTAAATCACATTTACATGGTGAAAATAATCAGCTTAAAAAAATATTTACAATTCTATGAACTTTCCCTGACGGTATCTCACACCACCTACCAGCTTTGCGGGTATCAGTGGCATCTGAGGCTTGGGAAACATCTCTCAGAAGATCCAAGTTTGTGTCATCTCTTCCTTCTCTCTCCTCAGGGATCACCATGCTGGCCTTTTCTCTGAAAAAAATCAAATAAAAATCTAATAAATATATACCGTATATATATGGCAACATGAAAATCAGCAGTCCAAACGTAACCTTTATTAAAGGGGTTATTCAGCATCGGGTGGTAAAAAAAAAAAATCTAAACTTTTTGGATCCTTTAGGCTTACTGGTCCTTTTCAGACCCATTTTATCTCAGACCAGGCTTTCTTTCATGCTTCCAGTGCACAGTGCTCTGCCTTTTGTCTACAATCCCCATGATGCCTAGAGCTCCCACTCTCTGACCAGCCCATTCAACCTAGTAGACGCCCTCATTGACAGCCCATGCTATGGAAATGGGCGTGAGACATGAGACTTCCGATCGTAGCACAGCATCAAGTTCAGTAGGTGGGCGGCACTGAGTCTGAGCTCAGAAGCACTGCCCAAGTCACATGAAAATGTGATGTGTTGGGCACAAAATGGCAGCCAAACAGGAGAAAACAAGAGCCTAAGCATCATCACTATGAAGAACTACTGGACTTCAGCCAAATATGTGTTCGATAATTTTCATTAGCTTTTTATACCAAGGTAACAGGTACCAGATCAACAGCTTTGCAGTAGCCCCTTTCTGGCATGGAAATTTTTTATTATTTGCCAAGGATTTTTTTTTTACCCAAGATCCATAACGTTTTTGTGTTTCCATCTACAGAGCCATATGTGGGCTTATTTTTTGCAGGCCTTCCTTTATTTAGCCATGTAATATTTTGTAAACCAGGCATAAAATTGTGAGATGAAACTGGAAAAAAACATGTGCAAAGATTACCAGAAATTTTAACTGACAACTCAAATTTATGTACCAATATGACTACATAAATACTAACATTTGTATAATTTTTGTTTTACTACTATAAAAAATATACAGTATATGTTTTGGTCCTAACACCTTTTTATGTTAGAGCTGTGTGAGAGATAATATTTTGTGCCATAACTTATTTTATTTTATTTTTTTAAGTCCTTTTTTAAGCGATCACTGGGTTTCTTATATTCATCAATGCAATACAAAAAGTATATATTGCATTGATCTATTTAATGGGCACTCTGCTACTACAGCAGATGGAGGATGGGGCTGGGTGGGGAGGGGTTTTGTGCTGCCACAAGTAATCTGACCTACTTTCTGTCTATGGATTAGAGGACTGGTGGTCACATGACACAGTTGCAGTGATGAATGGATGTAGTTGAGCTTGATTGAGACAGAGGACACTGCAGGAATACTGTAAGGAACATGTATTATATGGGCAAAAAGAACAACAAAAAATATACTGAGTGCTTCTTTAATTACCTAGTTTGGCTGACTGCTATGTCCCTCAACATCCCTATAAACATGCATAATAGGTACTTCATTGCAATAGGGAGAGGTGAATAATCTGCTTAGGCGTGAAAACGAAAAGAAAAACGCCAATTCTGCCGCATGGCGTTTTTTTCGGCCAAAAAACGCTGCGGCCAGATGTTAGCTGTAAATCAATGAGAAATCGCAAAATTCTTATTCCACTTGGCATTTTTCACTTTGGCGTTTTTTTTTTTTTTTTTTTATCCTTTTGGCGTTTTTCAGATCAAAATGCATCTTTTTTTAAAACAAAATTTGTATTACTTTTTAAACAGGGATCAATTTATGTGGGTGGGCGGGGACCTAAAAATGTAGCCGACAATAATAAAAATGTAGTGTGTGTGTTTTTCACTTTTTTCTTTATTTTTTACATTTTTTTTAGGTAGTACTACTACTCCCAGCATGGAACACAGTGTTCTATGATGGGAGTAGTAGTACCTGTACTAATAGACAGATCGCCCGTTGCGATCCTCCTGTATAATGTATAGATGCGGCGGCCGCTCTTCTATGGTCCCCTGCACTGCTGTATATATACACATATTTATATTTCCCGCAGAGCTGTGATTGGCCAGATGGTTCCAGCCAATCACAGCTCTCTGTGGGATATATGAATATGTGCATATATACAGCCGTGCAGGGGACCAGAGAAAAGCGGCTGCATCTATACATTATACAGGAGGATTACAGCCGGTGTAAGTAGTAACCTCCACTGTGATGTGTCCTTAACTGCAAGTACTACTACTCCCAACATGGAGTACACTCTGCTCCATGCTGGGAGCTGTAGTACCTGCATTAATAGACAGATCGCAGCGGGTGTCATAAGTTACACTCGCTGCGATCTGTCTATTAATGCAGGTACTACAGCTCCCAGCATGGAGCAGAGTGTGCTCCATGTTGGGAGTAGTAGTACTTGCAGTTAAGGATACATCACAGTGGATTTCACTACTGACATCCACTGGGATCGTCCTGTCTATAGCAGAGATGGAGCGGCAGTATACATCTCTCGCATCTCTGCTCTGTATTCCGGTTGGCCACTCATTGATATTTTCCTCGGAGCTGTGATTGGCTGCAACCATCCGGCCAATCACAGCTCTGGGCAGAAAATATGAATGCTGTTCTATACACATCACTGGCCGGAGTACAGAGCAGAGATGCGAGCACTGTATAGAGCCGCATCTCTGCTATATTATGGATGATCGTATCGGGTGTCAGGAGTGACACCCGGGGTGATATGTCTATAGTACCATTACTACTACTACTCCCATCATGGAACAGTGTGTTACATGCTGGGAGTACTAGTACTACCTAAAAATGTAAAAAATAGAGAAAAAAAAGTGAAACGCACACAATTTATTAAAAAATTATAAAAAATTTGTTATAAAATATATGGGGAGCGGAGCTGCAAAAGCAAGGGAATGGAGTACCCCTTTAAGGTCTGAAGGTGGTTAAATGGCGGCATTCTGGGCATGTTTGAAAGAAAATTGTCAATCCTGGATAACTTGTTCAACAAGCGGGTCTGTACACTGTACTGAAGTACTTTTATCCTTTCTATGAATATCATTTGAAATAGTGACACCTGCTGGCTGCAAGATACAAACCAACAAATGTACCAAAACATACATGAACATTATAAAGTGCATTTGAAAAGTTTTTAGACCCTTTCACTTTTTGTTATAATGCAGTCTTACACTAAATTAAAAAGTAATTCTGCCCTCAATACCCCATAATGACAAAGTGTAAACAGAATGTTTGCAATAGTTAACTTTTTTTCTTTTTTATAAACTAGCAAAGATTTCTTTGGCATAAGTATTCATACCCTTTACTTAGTACAGTCATGGCTGTAAATGTTGGCACCCCTGAAACTTTTCAAGAAAATCAAGTATTTCTCACAGAAAAGGATTGCAGTAACACATGTTTTGCTATACACATGTTTATTCCCTTTGTGTGTATTGGAACTAAACCAATAAAGAAAGGGAAAAAAAAAGCAAGTTGGACATAATGTCACACCAAACTCTAAATATGGGCTGGTCAAAATTATTGGCACCCTTAACTTAATATTTGGTTGCACACCCTTTGGATAAAATAACTGAAATCAGTCACTTCCTATAACCATCAATAAGCTTCTTACACCTCTCAGCTGGAATGTTGGACCACTCTTCCTTTGCAAACTGCTCCAGGTCTCTCTTATTGGAAGGGCGCCTTTTCCCAACAGCAATTTTAAGATCTCTCCACAGGTGTTCAATGGGATTTAGATCTGGACTCATTGCTGGCCACTTCAGAACTCTCCAGTGCTTTGTTGCCATCCATTTTTGGGTGCTTTGACGTATGTTTGGGGTCATTGTCCTGCTGGAAGACCCAAGATCTTGGATGCAAACCCAGCTTTCTGACACTGGGCTGCACAGTGCGACCCAAAATCCATTGGTAATCCTCAAATTTCATGATGCCTTGTACACATTCAAGGCACCCAGTGCCAGAGGTAGCAAAACAACAACAAAACATCATTGAACCTCCACCATATTTCACTGTAGGCACTGTGTTCTTTTCTTTGTAGGCCGTATTCCTTTTTTTAGTAAACAGTAGAATTATGTGCTTTACCAAATAGCTCTTGATCTTGGTCTCATCTGTCCACAAGATGTTTTACCAGAAGGATTTTGGCTTATTCAAGTTCATTTTGGCAAAATGTAGTCTTGCTTTTTTTATGTCTGTGTCAGCAGTGGGGTCCTCCTGGGTCTCCTGCCATAGCGTTTCATTTAATTTAAATGTTGCGCTGACAATGATGCTCCCTGAGCTTGCAGGACAGCTTGAATATCTTTTGGAACTTGTTTGGGGCTGCTTATTCACCATCAGGACTATCCTGCGTTGACACCTTTCATAAATTTTTCTCTTCCGTCCACGCCCAGGGAGATTAGCTACAGTGCCATGGGTTGCAAACTTCTTGATAATGTTGCGCACTGTGGACAAAGGCAAATCTAGATCTCCGGAGATTGACTTGTAACCGTGAGATTGTTGATATTTTTCCACAATTTTGGTTCTCAAGTCCTCAGACAGTTCTCTTCCCTTCTTTCTGTTGTCCATGCTTAGTGTGGCACACACAGAAACACAATGCAAAAGCTAAGTGAACTTCTATCCTTTTTATCTGCTTTCAGGTGTGATTTTTATATTGCTCACACCTGTTACTTGCCCCAGATGAGTTTTGCTTGAAACAATCCAGCCCATTTTTGGAGTTTGGTGTGACATTATGTCCAATTTGGTTTTTCTCCTCCCTTTTTTGGTTTAGTTCCAATACACACAACGAGAATAAACATGTGTATAGCAAAACATGTGTTACTGCAATCCTTTTCTGTGAGAAATACTTAATTTTCTTGAAAAATTCCAGGGGTGCCAACATTTACGGCCATGACTGTAATTGAAGCCCCTTTGGAAGCAATTACAGCCTCCAGCCCCTTTGAAAGCAATTACAGCCTCCAGTCTTCTTGGGGATAATGCTGTAAGGTTTAGACTAAGTTTCCACTTGGTTTTCTTTCCTGCGTTATTTTGTGTGAAAAAAATGGCAGAAAAAAATGCCAGTGCAATTTCCTGTGTCTGACATTTTTGCATTTGAGCGGAAATTGCATTTTTGGCCCCTTTGGCGTTTTTTTTGCAAAATTTGTTGGGTACCAAAAAAAAATGCAGTAGGGATGGGAAAATGTATTTTTTTCTCTTAGGTAGTACTACTACCAGCATGGAACAGATTGTTTCATGATGGGAGTAGTAGTACCTGTATTAATAGACATATCGCCCAGGGTGTCACTCAGTGCTCGAATCTCTGCTCTGTACTCAGGGCCAGCCAGTGATGTGAATAGAAATTCCTTTCCTTCATTCATATTTTCTGCCCAGCCGGTTGCAGCCGATCAAATATGAACGAGTGATGTTCTATTCATATCACTGGCCAGCCGGAGTATAGTGCAAAGACGCGAGCGCTGTAGAGAGCCGCTCCGCATCTCTGCAATAGAAAGGACGATGGCATCGGGTGTCAGGAGTGACATCCGCTGTGATCTGTCCTTAACTGCAGGTACAACTACTTCACACATGGAGCACATTCTGCTCCATGCTGGGAGATGTAGTACCTGCATTAATAGACAGATTTGCAGCGAATGTAACTTCTGACACCTGTTGCGATCTGTCTATTAATGCAGGTACTACAGCTCCCAGCATTGATCAGCTCGCTTCGTTCATTTTTGAAAAGGCCTCTGAAAAAAGAAAGAAGTCATCTGATTGGTTCCTATGGGCAACTGGCCAACTTTTCCTCTGCACAGGTTTTGATAAGTTTCCCCATTGCCTTGTTGGAAGGTGAACCTTCGTACCATTCTTAGATCCAGCTCTCTGGATTATGTTTTCATGAACGGCTTAAAAGGGAAACGGTCACCTTTTTAAAAATATATTAATGAATTGTTATATAAAATAAGTTTAGTTCATGTGTGTGTTTGGTGTATATTTAATTTATTTAACATTTTATTAATCTTTAAAGGGGTACTCCGGTGGAAAACTTTTTTTTTTTTTTAATCAACTGGTGCAGGTAAGTTAAATTAAACAGATTTATAAATTACTTCTATTAAAAAAATCTTAATCCTTCCAGTACTTATTAGCTGCTGAATACTACAGAGAAAATTATTTTCTTTTTGGAACACAGTGCTCTCTGCTGACATCATAACCACAGTGCTCTCTGCTAACATCTCTGTCCATTTTAGAAACTGTCAAGGGCAGCATATGTTTGCTATGGGGATTTTCTGCTACTCTAGACAGTTCCTAAAATGGACAGAGATGCACTGTGCTCGTAATTCAGCAGAGAGCTCTGTGTTCCAAAAAGAAAATCATTTTCTCTGTAGTATTCAGCAGCTAATAAGTACTGGAAGGATTAAAGAGTACCTGTCATCAACTAAATTTTCCCTGATCCCCCTCCCCATCTGTCCCTTACTCTAACCATGCCTATCCCTGTGTTTATTGAGGTTTAAAACGCTGTGGAAATACTTTTTTTTATCCCTCTTCATTAGCTCAGGAGCACTGTCTTTCTGAGGGGTGGAAGGAGGCGGGTCCCGGCAGGCATGATGTCACATGAAGCCTGGCCGGGACTCTGCTTCTGCCAGTCTTCCTCTATGCTGCTCTACCTCTGCAGCAATGTTTCCAAACCAGGGTACCTCCAGCTGTTTCAAAGCTACAACTCCCAGCATGCCCAGACAGCCAACACTGCTCTGCAGTGTGCATACAGACTAAGTACAGGGGAGGGACGGCAGCCTCTATCTCTTTCTCTCCTGTGTCTCTCTGCACTAAAAAGTCAATGCTGAGAACCAGGGGCGGTGGGAGCAATTACAGAGGCAGTAATTGAATGTCGGGGGGGGGGGGGGGGGGGGGCTAGGCACAGAGCAGCACTCCCTAAAAGCTGTACACTTACAATGAAAAGCATAGGAAGCTGTCTGCAGACCAGGCATAGAAGAGAGACCCCTAGTGGCTAAAAGTATAAAATGAAAAAACTGGTATAAATATCCTGCACCTAATGTGGGGAACTATAGTGCACCTAATGTGGGGAACTATACTGCACCTAATGTGGGGAACTATACTGCACCTAATGTGGGGAACTATACTCCACCTAATGTGGGGAACTATACTGCACCTAATGTGGGGAATGGATGGTAGGAGCTTGGCCCGTATACAGGAGAGCTAGCAGGGTAGAAGGACAATAGTTCTAGAAGCAGCCACTGGTGATTTACAGCGGAGGCTTCCTGACTTTACCAACATGGCGCTGACTCCTCTTTTGTCGCTGTGTTCTGTCGCTAATGTGAGGGAACTATACTGCACCTAATGTGGGGGAACTATACTGCACCTAATGTGGGGGAACTATACTGCACCTAATGTGGGGGAACTATACTGCACCTAATGTGGGGGAACTATACTGCACCTAATGTGGGGGAACTATACTGCACCTAATGTGGGGGGAACTATACTGCACCTAATGTGGGGGGGGAACTATACTGCACCTAATGTGGGGGGGGGGAACTATACTGCACCCAATGCAGGTGGGAACTATACTGCACCTAATGTGGGGGGGAACTATACTGCACCTAATGTCGGGGGGAACTATACTGCACCTAATGTGGGGGGGGAACTATACTGCACATAATGTGGGGGGGGGGGAACAATACTGCCAACCTAATGTTGGGGGGGAACTATACTGCCAGCCTAATGTGGGGGATCTATACTGCCAACCTAATGTGATGGAACTATACTGCCAACCTAATGTGATGGAACTATACTGCACCTAATGTGGAGGAACTATACTGCACCTAACGTGGGGGAACTATACTGCACCTAATTTGGGGGGGGAACTATACTGCACCTAATGTGGGAGGAACTATACTGCACCTAATGTGGGGGACCTATACTGCACCTAATGTGGGGGGAACTATACTGCACCTAATGTGGGGGGGGAACTATACTGCACCTAATGTGGGGGGGGGAACTATACTGCACCTAATGTGGGGGGAACTATACTGCACCCAATGCAGGTGGGAACTATACTGCACCTAATGTGGGGGGGAACTATACTGCACCTAATGTCGGGGGGAACTATACTGCACCTAATGTGGGGGGGGAACTATACTGCACATAATGTGGGGGGGGGGGGGAACAATACTGCCAACCTAATGTTGGGGGGGGAACTATACTGCCAGCCTAATGTGGGGGATCTATACTGCCAACCTAATGTGATGGAACTATACTGCCAACCTAATGTGATGGAACTATACTGCCAACCTAATATGATGGAACTATACTGCCAACCTAATGTGGGGGAACTATACTGCACCTAATGTGGGGGGACTATACTGCACCTAATGTGGGGAACTATACTGCACCTAATGTGGGGGAACTATACTGCACCTAATGTGGGGGAACTATACTGCACCTAATGTGGGGAACTATACTGCACCTAATGTGGGGGGGAACTATACTGCACATAATGTGGGGGGGGGGGGGACTATACTGCCAACCTAATGTTGGGGGGGAACTATACTGCCAGCCTAATGTGGGGGATCTATACTGCCAACCTAATGTGATGGAACTATACTGCCAACCTAATGTGATGGAACTATACTGCCAACCTAATATGATGGAACTATACTGCCAACCTAATGTGATGGAACTATACTGCCAACCTAATATGATGGAACTATACTGCCAACCTAATGTGGGGGAACTATACTGCACCTAATGTGGGGGGACTATACTGCACCTAATGTGGGGAACTATACTGCACCTAATGTGGGGGGACTATACTGCACCTAATGTGGGGGAACTATACTGCACCTAATGTGGGGGAACTATACTGCACCTAATGTGGGGAACTATAATGCACCTAATGTGGGGGAACTATACTGCACCTAATGTGGGGGAACTATACTGCACCTAATGTGGGGGAACTATACTGCACCTAATGTGGGGGAACTATACTGCACCTAATGTGTGGGAACTATACTGCACCTAATGTGGGGGAACTATACTGCACCTAATGTGTGGGAATTATACTGCACCTAATGTGGGGAACTATAATGCACCTAATGTTGGGGAACTATACTGCACCTAATGTGGGGACTATACTGCCAACCTAATGTGGGGGAACTATACTGCCAACCTAATGTGGGGGAACTATACTGCCAACCTAATGTGGGGGAACTATACTGCACCTAATGTGGGGGAACTATACTGCACCTAATGTGGGGGAACTATACTGCCAACCTAATCTGGGGGAACTATACTGGCAACCTAATGTGGGGGAACTATACTGCCAACCTAATGTGGGGGAACTATACTGCCAACCTAATGTGGGGGAACTATACTGCACCTAATGTGGGGGAACTATACTGCACCTAATGTGGGGGAACTATACTGCACCTAATGTGGGGGAACTATACTGCACCTAATGTGGGGGAACTATACTGCACCTAATGTGGGGAACTATAATGCACCTAATGTTGGGGAACTATACTGCACCTAATGTGGGGGAACTATACTGCCAACCTAATGTGGGGGAACTATACTGCCAACCTAATGTGGGGGAACTATACTGCCAACCTAATGTGGGGGAACTATACTGCCAACCTAATGTGGGGGAACTATACTGCCAACCTAATGTGGGGGAACTATAATGCCAATCTAATGTGGGGGAACTATACTTCCAACCTAATGTGGGGGAACTATACTTCCAACCTAATGTGGGGGAACTATACTGCACCTAATGTGGGGGGACTATACTGCACCTAATGTGGGGAACTATACTGCACCTAATGTGGAGAACTATACTGCACCTAATGTGGGGGAACTATACTGCACCTAATGTGGGGAACTATACTGCCAACCTAATGTGGGGGAACTATACTGCCAACCTAATGTGGGGGAACTATACTGCACCTAATGTGGGGGAACTATACTGCACCTAATGTGGGGGACTATACTGCACCTAATGTGGGGGACTATTCTGCACCTAATGTGGGGGACTATTCTGCACCTAATGTGGGGGAACAATACTGCCAACCTAATGTGGGGGAACTATACTGCACCTAATGTGGGGGAACTATACTGCACCTAATGTGGGGGAACTATACTGCACCTAATGTGGGGGAACTATACTGCACCTAATGTGGGGGAACTATACTGCACCTAATGTGGGGAACTATAATGCACCTAATGTTGGGGAACTATACTGCACCTAATGTGGGGACTATACTGCCAACCTAATGTGGGGGAACTATACTGCCAACCTAATGTGGGGGAACTATACTGCCAACCTAATGTGGGGGAACTATACTGCCAACCTAATGTGGGGGAACTATACTGCACCTAATGTGGGGGAACTATACTGCCAACCTAATGTGGGGGAACTATACTGCCAACCTAATCTGGGGGAACTATACTGGCAACCTAATCTGGGGGAACTATACTGCCAACCTAATGTGGGGGAACTATACTGCACCTAAAGTGGGGGAACTATACTGCACCTAATGTGGGGGAACTATACTGCCAACCTAATGTGGGGGAACTATACTGCCAACCTAATGTGGGGGAACTATACTGCACCTAATGTGGGGGAACTATACTGCACCTAATGTGGGAACTATACTGCACCTAATGTGGGGGAACTATACTGCACCTAATGTGGGGAACTATAATGCACCTAATGTTGGGGAACTATACTGCACCTAATGTGGGGGAACTATACTGCCAACCTAATGTGGGGGAACTATACTGCCAACCTAATGTGGGGGGACTATACTGCCAACCTAATGTGGGGGAACTATACTGCCAACCTAATGTGGGGGAACTATACTGCCAACCTAATGTGGGGGATCTATACTGCCAACCTAATGTGATGGAACTATACTGCCAACCTAATGTGATGGAACTATACTGCCAACCTAATATGATGGAACTATACTGCCAACCTAATATGATGGAACTATACTGCCAACCTAATGTGGGGGAACTATACTGCACCTAATGTGGGGGGACTATACTGCACCTAATGTGGGGAACTATACTGCACCTAATGTGGGGGGACTATACTGCACCTAATGTGGGGGAACTATACTGCACCTAATGTGGGGGAACTATACTGCACCTAATGTGGGGAACTATAATGCACCTAATGTGGGGGAACTATACTGCACCTAATGTGGGGGAACTATACTGCACCTAATGTGGGGGAACTATACTGCACCTAATGTGGGGGAACTATACTGCACCTAATGTGTGGGAACTATACTGCACCTAATGTGGGGAACTATAATGCACCTAATGTTGGGGAACTATACTGCACCTAATGTGGGGACTATACTGCCAACCTAATGTGGGGGAACTATACTGCCAACCTAATGTGGGGGAACTATACTGCCAACCTAATGTGGGGGAACTATACTGCACCTAATGTGGGGGAACTATACTGCACCTAATGTGGGCGAACTATACTGCCAACCTAATCTGGGGGAACTATACTGGCAACCTAATCTGGGGGAACTATACTGCCAACCTAATGTGGGGGTACTATACTTCCAACCTAATGTGGGGGAACTATACTGCACCTAAAGTGGGGGAACTATACTGCACCTAATGTGGGGGAACTATACTGCCAACCTAATGTGGGGGAACTATACTGCCAACCTAATGTGGGGGAACTATACTGCCAACCTAATGTGGGGGAACTATACTGCACCTAATGTGGGGGAACTATACTGCACCTAATGTGGGGGAACTATACTGCACCTAATGTGGGGGAACTATACTGCACCTAATGTGGGGGAACTATACTGCACCTAATGTGGGGGAACTATACTGCACCTAATGTGGGGAACTATAATGCACCTAATGTTGGGGAACTATAATGCACCTAATGTTGGGGAACTATACTGCACCTAATGTGGGGGAACTATACTGCCAACCTAATGTGGGGGAACTATACTGCCAACCTAATGTGGGGGAACTATACTGCCAACCTAATGTGGGGGAACTATACTGCCAACCTAATGTGGGGGAACTATACTGCCAACCTAATGTGGGGGAACTATACTGCCAACCTAATGTGGGGGTACTATACTGCCAATCTAATGTGGGGGAACTATACTTCCAACCTAATGTGGGGGAACTATACTGCACCTAATGTGGGGGGACTATACTGCACCTAATGTGGGGGGACTATACTGCACCTAATGTGGGGGGACTATACTGCACCTAATGTGGAGAACTATACTGCACCTAATGTGGGGGAACTATACTGCCAACCTAATGTGGGGGAACTATACTGCACCTAATGTGGGGGAACTATACTGCACCTAATGTGGGGGACTATACTGCACCTAATGTGGGGGACTATTCTGCACCTAATGTGGGGGAACAATACTGCCAACCTAATGTGGGGGAACTATACTGCCAACCTAATGTGGGGGAACTATACTGCCAACCTAATGTGGGGGAACTATACTGCCAACCTAATGTGGGGGAACTATACTGCCAACCTAATGTGGGGGAACTATACTGCACCTAATGTGGGGGAACTATACTGCCAACCTAATGTGGGGGAACTATACTGCACCTAATGTGGGGGAACTATACTGCCAACCTAATGTGGGGGAACTATACTGCCAACCTAATCTGGGGGAACTATACTGCACCTAATGTGGGGGAACTATACTGCCAACCTAATGTGGGGGAACTATACTGCACCTAATGTGGGGGAACTATACTGCCAACCTAATGTGGGGGAACTATACTGCCAACCTAATCTGGGGGAACTATACTGGCAACCTAATCTGGGGGAACTATACTGCCAACCTAATGTGGGGGAACTATACTGCACCTAAAGTGGGGGGAACTATACTGCACCTAATGTGGGGGAACTATACTGCCAACCTAATGTGGGGGAACTATACTGCCAACCTAATGTGGGGGAACTATACTGCACCTAATGTGGGGGAACTATACTGCACCTAATGTGGGGGAACTATACTGCACCTAATGTGGGGGAACTATACTGCACCTAATGTGGGGGAACTATACTGCACCTAATGTGGGGAACTATAATGCACCTAATGTTGGGGAACTATACTGCACCTAATGTGGGGGAACTATACTGGCAACCTAATGTGGGGGAACTATACTGCCAACCTAATGTGGGGGAACTATACTGCCAACCTAATGTGGGGGAACTATACTGCCAACCTAATGTGGGGGAACTATACTGCCAACCTAATGTGGGGGTACTATAATGCCAATCTAATGTGGGGGAACTATACTTCCAACCTAATGTGGGGGAACTATACTGCACCTAATGTGGGGGGACTATACTGCACCTAATGTGGGGGGACTATACTGCACCTAATGTGGGGGAACTATACTGCACCTAATGTGGAGAACTATACTGCACCTAATGTGGGGGAACTATACTGCACCTAATGTGGGGAACTATACTGCCAACCTAATGTGGGGGAACTATACTGCCAACCTAATGTGGGGGAACTATACTGCCAACCTAATGTGGGGGAACTATACTGCACCTAATGTGGGGGAACTATACTGCACCTAATGTGGGGGACTATACTGCACCTAATGTGGGGGACTATTCTGCACCTAATGTGGGGGAACAATACTGCCAACCTAATGTGGGGGAACTATATTGCCAACCTAATGTGGGGGAACTATATTGCCAACCTAATGTGGGGGAACTATATTGCCAACCTAATGTAGGGGAATTATACTGCCAACCTAATGTGGGGGAACTATACTGCCAACCTAATGTGCGGGAACTATACTGCCAACCTAATGTGGGGGGACTATACTGCCAACCTAATGTGGGGGGACTATAATCAATAAAAAAAAAAAAGTTTGGATCATTGAACTCTGTTGTTGTGTTCTTCTTTTAAAACAAAAGATGTTAATTAGTTATGGCAACTGTATGAGTTGTTTTTTCTAAACTTAAAGGAGTAGTCCGGCGTGCACTTTTTTTCTTTTATCCCGTCCGGGCTACAAAATAAAAGAAAACACACTTTCTCTTACCTGCCAACGAGCCCCCGGAGCTCCGGTACACGCAGCGATGTCCCGCCTCGGCCAGTGATAGGCTGAAGCTCCGTGTGACGTGCCGGGCTAACTGGAAGTAAGAAGAATACAGCCCGGGGACCGAACACCTATACCCTAGTGTACCGGAGCTCTGGGGGCTCGTTGGCAGGTAAGAGAAAGTGTGTTTTCTTTTATTTTGCAGCCCGGACAGGATAAAAGGAAAAAAGTGCGTGCCGGAGTACTCCTTTAAACCTCAGTATTTTGATTTAATTGCTGTGCTGGCACTTTGAGGGAAAAAAAGTTGGCGTGCATTATCGTTTGGGCACTGGGGCTCAAAATGGTTCGCCATCACTGACCTAGAGCATCTGTGATGACGTCACTTAACGACACCATCACAGATGCTCTACGGCAATCACTGGCCATAAGAACATTAAGACGCCGACCTTCTCATAAAAAAGCATGTGTTCTATCATGTGCAGAACACAGCGACAAAAGAAGAGTCAGCGCCATGTTGGTGAAGTCCGGAAGCCTCCACTGTAAATCACTAGTGGCTGCTTCTCGAACTATTGTCCTTCTCCCCAGCTGGCTCTCCTATATGTACTGGCCGAGCCCCTACCATCCATCCTCCTGACAGTAACGGCAGCCGCAGCCTCCCTGCCTCAGGGCCAGGACTCTGCGCCTCCTGGCTTCCAGTCGGCAGGAGGATCAGCTGAGATAGGAGGAGGGGGAGTTCGGGTCGGCCCCTTAGCTGGTGTCTGCAGCACAGCGCTTCCCTGACTATCTGCATGATGAGTAACAGATCACATGGCAGGTCCGGGCCGTGAACTGCCCCTGTTAGAAGGGAAAGGAATGTGGTATGAGGTCGGACCCCGTGCTGAAGGAAGATTTACACCAGGGACGGCTGCAGGTCTGTAAGAAGGCTGTGTGTGACATTTAGACTGTCTAATGACTCAGCCCTGTACCGATTACAAGGTCTGACTGTCACACACAGCTTTCCCAGGCTTCTGAATGGCACGTGACCTGCTTAGCACTGACACATTTCTAGCCTGTGTGTGACAGTCAGACCCTGTAATCATTACAAAGCCATGAGTCATAACAGTGTCTGACTGTCACACACAATTTTCCAATAGTTTCTGAATGGCAAGGAATGTGTCAGGACTAGTTAGATCATGTGCCATTCAGAAGCCTAAAAAAGCTGTGTGTGACACTCAAACTCTGTCTAATGACTCATGGCCCTGTAATAATTACAGGGTCTGACTGTCACACACAGCTTTCCCAGGCTTCTGAATGGCACATTATCTGTTCTATAATGTTTTATCCTCCAGTCACCTCCAAACCTGCAGTCAGTATTCTACTGTTACATCACATCTTATCCTCTAGTTACCTCCAAACCTGCACTCCGTATTCTACTGTTATATCACATCTTATCCTCTAGTTACCTCCAAAGCTGTACTCACTATTCTGCTGTAATATAACATCTTTTCCTCCAGTCACCTCCAAAGCTGCAGTCAGTATTCTACGGTTACATTACGACTTATCCTCCAGTCACCTCCAGAGCTGTACTCACTATTCTGCTGTTATATAACGTCTTTTCCTCCAGTCACCTCCAAAGCTGCAGTCACTATTCTACAGTTACATTACATCTTATCTTCCAGTCACATCCAAAGCTGTCTTTCTGCGGACTCCACACAGAATGCATAACTGTCTATGAGACGGCGTATCCCTGTGCAGTTTGCGGGATGTCTGCACAGAAATTCTCCGTGTGGACATTCCATAGTATCCTTAGTCTGCAATGACCCAGCTCTGGAGGTGATATCCAGTAGTCTGTTCTTTACCACTCTTTAGACACCAACAAAATGGTGCACACAGTGAAATTGAAAAAACTACACAAACCCCCTCCCCCATCTCATGCACACAGACAAAAGAGGAAGGTAGACAAGCGAGACCAGGTTTTCAGCAGTGTATTCACAAGTTGCTTGCCTTCCCCAGATTCCTCATGTTAGCTCCATCTGCTGGTCAACAGTGGGAAATATGACAAGTTATTATAAAATTTTTCATATTTTGTGACAAGTAAAAAAAAGTTAAATATTTCCAAAAACATTTTAAAAATGTGAAAACATTATTTAACCTCTAAAAAAAAAAAAAAAAATGTACATTTGGTGACACATTCCCTTTAACCCCTTAAGGACCAAGCCCATTTTCCTCTAAAGGACAAGAGCGTTTTTTGCACATCTGACCACTGTCACTTTAAGCATTAATAACTCTGGGATGCTTTCACTTTTCATTCTGATTCCAGGAGAGTTTTTTCTGGACATATTCTACTTTATGTTAGTGGTAAATTTTTGTCGATACTTGCATCATTTCTTGGTGAAAAATTCCAAAATTCTATGAAAAAATTGAAAATTTTGCATTTTTCTAACTTTGAAGCTCTCTGCTTGTAAGGTAAATAGACATTCCAAATAAATTATATATTGATTCACATTTACAATATGTATACTTCATGGGAAAGATTTATCAAAACCTGTGCAGAGGAGAAGTTGCTGAGTTGCCCTTAGCAACCAATCAGATCACTTCTTTCACTTTTTCCAGGCCTTTTCAAAAATGAAGTGATCTGACTGGTTGCTATGGGCAACTCAGCAACTTTTCCTCTGGACAGGTTTTGATAAATCTACCCCCATGTGTGCATCATAAAGTTGACATGTTTTTACTTTTGGAAGACATCAGAGGGCTTCAACGTTCAGCAGCAATTTTCAAATAAAAAAAAAAAATTCAAAATTGGAATTTTTCATGGACCAGTTCAGTTTTGAAGTGGATTTGAAGGGTCTTCATATTAGAAATACCCCATAAATGACCCCATTATAAAAACTGCACCCCTCAAAGTATTCAAAATGACATTCAGAAAGTGTGTTAACCGTTTAGGTGTTTCCCAGGAAAAGCAGCAAAGTGAAGGAGAAAATTCAAAATCTTCATTTTTTTACACCCGCATGTTCTTGTAGACCCAGTTTTTGAATTTTTACAAGGGGTAATAGGAGAAAAAGTCCTCCAAAATTTGTAACCCAATTTCTCTAGAGTAAGGAAATACCTCATATGTGTATGTCAAGTGTTCGGCGGGTGCAGTAGAGGGCTCAGAAGGGAAGGAGTGACAATGGGACTTTGGAGAGTGAATTTTGCTGAAATGGTTTTTGGGGGGTATGTCACATTTAGGAAGCCTCTATGGTGCCAGAACAGCAGAACCCCCCCCCCCCACATTTTGGAAACTACACCCCTCAAGGCACGTAACAAGGGGTCCCAGTGAGCCTTAACACCCCACAGGTGTTTAACGAATTTTCGTGTAAATGAAAAAAAAACTTTTCCACTTAAGTGCAGTTTTATCCCCCAAATTTACCATTTTTACAAAGGGTAATGGGAGAAAATGGAAATACCCCATGTTAGAACGTAAAATGCTCTGCGGGTAAACTACAATGCTCGGAAGAGAAGGAGTCATATTTGGCTTTTGGAAAGCCAATTTTGCTGAAATGGTTTTTGGGGGGCTTGTAACCCCATCTCTTCTGAGTATGGAAATACCCCATGTTAGGACGTAAAATGCTCTGCGGGTAAACTACAATGCTCAGAAGAGAAGGAGTCACATTTGGCTTTTAGAAAGCCAATTTTGCTGATGGTTTTTGGGGGGCATGTCACATTTAGGAAGCCCCTATGGTGCCACAACAGCAAAAAACAAACCCACATGGAGTACTATTTTGGAAACTACATCCCTCAAGGAAGGTAACAAGGGGTACAGTGAGCCTTAACACCTCACAGGTGTTTGATTACTTTTTGTTAAAATTGGATGTGTAAATGAAAAAAATTATAATAATTTCAATAAAATGCTGTTTTCCCCCCAAATTTTACATTTTTACATGGGGTTATAGGAGCAAATGACCCCCAAAATTTGTAACCCAATTTCCTCTGAGAATGGAAATTACCCATGTGTGGTCGTCAAGTGCTCTGCTGGTGCACTACAATGCTCAGAAGAGGAGGACCACCATTGAGCTTTTAGAGAATTAGTTTGGAATGGAAGTCAGGGGCCATGTGCGTTTACAAAGCCCCCCATGGTGCCAGAACAGTGGATCCCCCCACATGTGACCCCATTTTGGAAACTACACCCCTCACAGAATTTAATAAGGGGTGCAGTGAGTATTTACACCCCCCCTTATTACATTATGTGAGGGGTGTAGTTTCCAAAATGGGGTGGGGTGGGGGGGGTCCATTGTTCTGGCACTATGGGGGCCAGAACAATGTAGCATTGTAGTGAGCATTGTAGTTCACCTGCAGAGACCTTTACATCCACATATGTTCTTACTCAGAAGAAATGGGTTACAAATTTTGGGGGGCTTTTTTCCTATTTTCCCTTGTGAACATGAAAAATTTCGGGTAACACCAGCATTTTGGGGATTTATTTTTATTTTTTTTTCATTTTCCCATCCAACTTTAATGAAAAATCATCAGTCACCTGTGGGGTGTTAAGGCTCACAATACCCCTTGTTACATTCCGTGAAGGGTGTAGTTTCCAAAATGGGGTCACATGTGTGTATTTATTTTTTTTACGTTCATGTCAGAACCACTGTAATATCAGCCACCCCTGTGCAAATCACCAATTTAGGCCTCAAATGTACATAGTGTGCTCTCACTCCTGAGCCTTGTTGTGCGTCCGCAGAGCATTTTACGCCCACATATGGGGTATTTACGTACTCAGGAGAAATTGCGTTACAAATTTTGGGGGTCTTTTTTTCCTTTTACCGCTTGTGAAAATAAAAAGTATGGGGCAACACCAGCATGTTAGTGTAAATTTTTTAATTTTTTTACACTATCAGGCTGGTATAGCCCCCAATTTTTCCTTTTCCTAAGGGGAAAAAGAAGCAAAAGCCCCCCAAAATTTGTAGTGCAATTTCTCCCGAGTACGGAAATACCCCAGATGTGGCCCTAAACTGTTTCCTTGAAATACGACAGGGCTCCAAAGTGAGAGAGCGCCATGCTTAGGGGTGGACATAGGGGTATTCTACACCAGTGATTCCCAAACAGGGTGCCTCCAGCTGTTGCTAAACTCCCAGCATGCCTGGACAGTCAGTAGCTGTCCGGAAATGCTGGAAGTTGTTATTTTGCAACAGCTGGAGGCTCCGTTTTGGAAACACTGCCGTACAATACGTTTTTCATGTTTATTGGGGGGGGGGGGGGGGTTTGGGGGAGTGTAAGGGGGTGTATATGTAGTGTTTTACCCTTTATTTTGTGTTAGTGTAGTCTAGTGTTTTTAGGGTAAATTCGCACTGGCGAGTTATGGTGAGTTTCCCGCTAGGAGTTTGCGCTTCAGCGAAAAATTTTCCGCAGCTCAAACTTGAAGCAGGAAACTCACTGTAAACCCGCCCGTGTGAATGTACCCTGTACATTCACATGAGGGGGCAAACCTCCAGCTGATTCAAAACTATAACTCCCAGCATGTACTGACAGACCATGCATGCTGGGAGTTGTAGTTTTGCAACAGCTGGAGGCACACTGGTTGGAAATCCTTCAGGTAGGTTCTGTTAACTAACTCAGTATTTTTCAACCAGTGTGCCTCCAGCTGTTGCAAAAAAACTCCCAGCATGTACTGATTGCCAAAGGGCATGCTGGGAGAAATAGTTATGCAACAGCTGGAGGTACACAACTACAACTCCCAGCATGCTGGGACTTGCAGTTTTGCAACATCTGGAGGGATACAGTTTAGAGACCACTGCACAGTGATCTCCAAACTGTAGCCCTCCAGGTGTTTCAAAACTACAACTCCCAGCATGGTCTGTACATGCTGGGAGTTGTACTTTTGCAACAGCTGGAGGCACACTGGTTGGAAAACTTCAGTTAGGTTCTGTTACCTAACTCAGTAATTTTCAACCAGTGTGCCTCCAGCTGTTGCAAAACTACAACTCCCAGCATGCCGAGACAGCTGTTTGGGCATGCTGGGATTTGCAGTTTTGCAACATCTGGAGTGCTACAGTTTAGAGACCACTTCACAGTGATCTCCAAACTGTGGCCCTCCAGATGTTGCAAAACTATAAATCCCAGCATGCCCAGACAGCAAACTGCTGTGTGGGCATGCTAGGAGTTGTAGTTGTGCAAGACCTAGAGGGCCACAGTTTAGCGATCACTGCATAGTTGTCTCCAAACTGTGACCCTCTAGCTGTTGCAAAACTACAAATCCCAGCATGCCCAAACAGCTGTCTGGGCATGCTGGGAGTTGTAGTTTTGCAACATCTGGAGGGCTACAGTTTAGAGACCACTGTATAGTGGTCTCAAACTGTAGCCCTCCAGATGTTGCAAGGCAACTCACCGGCTTCCTTAGGATCCAGGGAGCCGCATCGCCATCCTCTTCTGCCGCCGATCGCCGGCCGCTGCCGCCGATGGGTAAGTGGACCTTTGGTGCCGGTTCTCGTTGGTTTACCCGTTCTGCCCGGCCTATTGTGGGTGGGCTGAACAGGGAAACCGAAAGGTAACCCCCCCCCGGCCACGATCTGCTATTGGTCGTCGCTTCTAGATGACCGGCGATTTGTGGCGATTGCCGACATGGGGGGGAATCTCAGGACTCCCTGGCCATTTGCACGGGGTGCCTGCTGATTGATATCAGCAGTCACCCTGGTCCGACCCAGGGCGCGGCGGGGAACAAAATTCAGCGGAGTGTCCCTTTAACCCCTTAAGGACGCAGGGTTTTTCCGTTTTTGCATTTTCATTTTTTCCTCATCACCTTCTAAAAATCATAATGCTTTCAAATTTGCACATAAAATTCCATATGATGGCTTATTTTTTGAGCCAGCAATTCTCCTTTGTAGTAACAATAGTCATTTTACAAAAAAAATCCACAGAGAAACGGAAAAATTTTTTATTGTGCGACAAAATTGAAGAAAAAATTTCATTTTGTAACTTTTGGGGGCTTCCCTTTCAAAGCATGGTGTAAAAATTACACCTTATCTTTATTCTGTAGGTCCATACGGTTAAAATGATACCCTACTTATATACGTTGGATATTGTCGTACTTTGGGAAAAAATCATAACTACCGTATTTATCGGCGTATAACACGCACTTTTTAGGCTAAAATTTTTAGCCTAAAGTCTGTGTGCGTGTTATACGCCGATACACCCCCAGGAAAGGCAGGGGGAGAGAGGCCGTCGCTGCCCGCTTCTCTCCCCCTGCCTTTCCTGGGGTCTAGAGCGCTGTTGTCGGCCCTTTTCACCCCCTGGTTATCGGCGCCGCTGCCCGTTCTGTCCCCCTGACTATCGGTGCCGGCGCCGATAGCCAGGGAGAGAGAAGCGGCGCCGACAGCCAGGGGGAGAGAAGGGGCAGCGGCACCCATTGCCGGCGCCGCTGCCCTGTTGCCTCCCCCCACCCCCGGTGGCATAATTACCTGAGTCGGGTCCGCGCTGCTCCAGGCCTCCGTCGTGCGTCCCCGGCGTCGTTGCTATGCGCTGAACGGCGCGGCGCATGACGTCAGAGCGCCGCGCCGTGCATAGCCCCCGATCCGCCGCATCGCGACCGCCCCCCGACCCGCCGCACCGCGTCGTACCCCCCACCGCACGGGGGGGGGGGGGGGGGGGGTCGGTGATAGGACTCAGGACCCCCGGACAGGCAGGGGGAGAGAAGCGGGTGGCGGCGGCGGCCTATGGCACCGCAAAAGCCACTGCAGTGCATTGATTTAAAGCGCCCGCTTTAAATCAATGATCTGCAGCGGTGTCACGGGGAGATAAATAGCCAATAACTTATACCGGAATATCGGTATAAGTTATCGGCTATCGGCCCTAACCTCCACCGATTATCGGCCCTAAAAAACGATATCGGTCGATCCCTATTAAAAATTACATGTTTTCTTTATTTTGTGGGTCAATATGATCTTTGCATACTTTATTATTTTACTACTTAAAATATATATATATTTTTTCACAAAATAAAGTGTTTAAAATTGCCCTATTTTGACCTCCCATAAGTTTCAAATTTTTCCGTATACGGGGCTATATGAAGGACCATTTTTTTTTTTGGTATATATGTGACTATTTGATCGCATTTTATTACATTTTTTGGAATGTGATGTGATCAAAACACAGCAATTTTGGACTTTGTTTTTTTTATGTTTACGTTGTTCACCGTTCACATTTACATTATATTTTAAAAGTTCGGACATTTATGCATGCAGAGATACCAAATATATGTTTATAAATTACATTTTTTAAGGCTTTTTGAGGGCAAAATGGGGAAAAGGGTCGATTTACATTTTTTATTGGGGGAGAGGCCTTTTCAAATTTTTTTTCACTTTTTTTCTTTATACTTTTTATGTCCCCATAGGGGACTATTTATAGAAATCATTATATTGCTATTACTGTTCAGTGCTATGCATAGGCATAGCACTGATAAGTATTATTGGTGGTCTTCTCTGGTCTGCTATAGGCATCTGGATCACTCTTCACCCTACACAGGTTTTGATAAATCCTCCCCTCTGAGTCCAGATTGATGGAGTGTTGGAGTCAGGTGTTTGACTAAATCATGATCAATCAACTAAATTGACCACAAGTGACTCCAATTCAGGTGTAGAAACATCTCAGAGATGATTGAGAGAGATAGGAGGCCTCAGAGCTAAGTGTCATAGCAAAGGGTCTAAACACTTGTGTGCATAGTAACATAGCAACATAGTTCATAAGGTTGAAAAAAGACCAGAGTCCATCTAGTTCAACCTATATCCCTAATGAGTCCCTACTGAGTTGATCCAGGGGAAGGCAAAAAACCCTCATACTAGATGTAAAAATTCCTTCCTGACTCCAAATATGGTAGTCAGAATAAATCCCTGGATCAACGTTCTGTCCCTATAAATCTAATATACATAACCAGCGATGTTATTACTCTCCAAAAATGCATCCAGACCCCTTTTGAACTCTTTTACAGAGTTCACCATGACCACCTCCTCCGGGAGATAATCCCACAGTCTCACTGCTCTTACTGTAAAGAACCCCCATCTGTGCTGGTGTAGAAACCTTCATTCCTCTAAACGTAGAGGATGCCCCCTTGTTATAGATACAGTCCTGGGTATAAATAGATCATGGGAGAGATCTCTGTACTGTCCCCTGATGTGTCTGTGTACATATATATATCTATATATATATACATAGTTATTAGGTCTCCCCTAAGCCTTCTTTTTTCTAAACTAAATAACCACAATTCTGATAATCTTTCTGGGAACTGTAGTCCTCCCATTCCCCGTATTACTCTGGTTGCCCGTCTTTGAACCCTCTCCAGCTCCACTATATCTTTCTTGTACACTGGTGCCCAGTACTGTACAAGTATTCTATGTGTGGTCTGACTAGGGATTTGTACAGCGGTAGAATTATTTCCTTGTCATGGGCATCTATGCCCCTATTGATGCACCCCATGATTTTATTTGCCTTGGCAGCAGCTGCCCGACACTGGTCACTACAGCTAAGTTTACTATTAACTAAGACCCCTAAGTTCTTTTCTACGTCAGTCATCCCAAGTGTTCTCCCATTTAATATATAACCCTGTCCCGGATTTGTCCTCCCCACGTGCATTACCTTACATTTATTAGTGTTAAACCTCATCTACCACTTCTCACCTCCAACCTATCAAGATCCATTTGTAACAGGGCACTGTCCTCTATTGTGTTTACTGCTTTACAGAGTTTAGTATCATCGGCAAAGATTGCTACTTTACTATTCAACCCCTCTACAAGGTCATTAATGAATATATTAAATAGAACAGGACCCAAGACTGACCCCTGTGGTACCCCACTAGTAACCGTCACCCAATCAGAATAAGTACCATTAATAACCACCCTCTGTTTCCTATCACTGAGCCAGTTACTTACCCACTTACACACATTCTGCCTGATCCTTCTCATTTTATGCACAAATCTTTTATGTGGCACCGCATCAAACGCTGTGGAAAAACCCAGATATAAGACATCCAGCGATTGCCCCTGGTCCAGTCTGGAGCTCACCTCCTCATAAAAGCTGATCAGGTTAGTTTGACAGGACCAATCCCTCATAAATCCATGCTGATATGGGGTCATACATTTTTTTTTATCAATATACTCCAAAATAGCATCTCTTAGAAAACCCTCAAAAATTTACATACAAAGGAGGTTAAACTAACAGGTCTGTAATTCTCGGGATTACCTTTTGTCCCCTTTTTAAATATTGGCACCACATTTGCCATACGCCAGTCCTGGGGAACAGTCCCTGTTACTATAGAGTCCCTGAATATAAAAAAATTGGGGTCTGTCTATTACATTACTTAATTCCTTTAGAACACGGGGGTGAATGCCATCTGGACCTGGTGATTTCTCTATTTTGATTTTTTGTAGATGGCACTGTACTTCTTCCTGGATTAGGCAGGTGACCTGTACTGGGGAGTTTACCTTATCACACTATATTTCACCTGGCATTTCATTTTTCTCAGTGAATACAGTGGAGAAGAATTTGTTTAATATATTTGCTTTTTCCTGATCCCGTCTAGAATTTCTTCCTCATAATTTTTTAAAGGGTCTACACTCTCATTTTTGACCTTTTTGCTATTTATATAGTTAAAAAACATTTTGGGGTTAGTTTTACTCTTGTAATTTATTGCCCCCTTAACATTTTCATTCACCTATATTGCTTTTCTTTTATTTCTGACCCTTTTATTCCCATAGGGTATATACATCTTACAGTGAGAATTTAAGATATTCCTAAAAGTCTCATATTTAGTGTCAGTATTCATATTTTTGAGGGCATTATCCCATTTTATATTGTTAAGGGCTTCTCTGAGTTGATCGAACTTTGCTTTCCTAAAGTTCATTGTTTTTGTGGCCCCTCGAGAGATTTCCTTATTGAAGAACAAGTTATAATGTATAATATTATGATCACTATTTCCTAGCTGTTCTTCTACTTGCACATCAGTTACTCTATCAGGTATGTTGGTAATATTAAGTCAGACTTTTAGTTAGTATTTTTAATAAATTTGCAAAAATGTGTAAAATTCTGCTTTCACTTTGTCATTATGGGTTTTTTGTTGCAGAATGTTTTTTTTTTATTTTTTATTATAGTACAAGGCCACAACATAACATAATGTTAAAAAAGTGAAAGGGCCAGAAAATGCATTGTACTAAACCAGGGGTATTATAATAGGAGTGGTGAGGTATCAGTCGAACTAGGGCTCTGGTGCCTGAGGGGGCCCCAAGGGGATAACAGTAATTTACATGGCACATGGTTGACAAGGGGCCCTCTTGCAGAATTTGCACTGGGACACAGAAGCTACAAGTTACACCAGATAAGCCTAGTTTAGAGTATCATGTAATAATAATGCTACTTTGGTAAAACATTTCAACTTCTTTCATTTCCATTTTCTGTGGCCATTGACTGGTTTGCCTAGGTCAGTATTCACATTGTTACCTAATCAGCTGCTCAAATGCTTCTTTTTCCTTCCTGAGTGAAGTGAGGTATCTCTGCTCTTCTGTGGATCCTCCATAGATAAGAAAATAAACCCTAAAATTTGGGAAGATAAATGAGAAAAAGGTTCTCATTAAGATGTAAAAAGGAAATACTACTTTGAGACAAATGCTAATAATATGGATTAAATGGGTACTCCAGTGGAATTTTTTTTTTTTTTTAAATCAACTGGTGCCAGAAAGTTAAACGGATTTGTAAATTAATTCTATCTAAAAATCTTAATTCTTCCAGTACATATCAGCTGCTGTATGCTCCACGGGAAGATCTTTTCTTTTTGAATTTCTTTTCTGTCTGACTACAGTGCTCTCTGCTAATACCTCTGTCCATTTCAGGAACTGTCCAGAGCAGGAGAAAATCTCCATAGCAAACCGCTCCTGCTCTGGACAGTTCCTAACATGGACAGAGGTGTCAGCAGAGAGCACTGTGGTCAGCCAGAAAAGAAATTCGAAAATAAAAGAACTTCCTCTGGAACATACAGCAGCTGATAAGTACTGGAAGGATTAAGATTTTTAAATAGAAGTAATTTACAAATCTGTTTAACTTTATGACACCAGTTGATTTAAAGAAACATTGTTTTCCCCTTGAGTACCCCTTTAAATCCCCTTTTACATCCAAGTGGACACCATAAGTATGTAGTACCTCAGGAAAAAGTAATGCAATTTTCTGCTACTTTCACCATGCTCTGCACAGGCCAGAATGCCAGTTAGAGTATCAGATCATAGTAGTACAGCTTTGTGGAGCAGTTTTGCATTCCCAGTTATAGAATTTATAGCTAATAGCTAAAGCTTTACTTTCCAAGACAATTATCTGATCAGAAATATTTCCAACCCTCATAATACCTTAAAGTCTTTAGCTTGCTTGCCCTGTATATCTCGAGCTGTCGCACAAAGCTGAGCTCTGCATCATATAAGACAACATATCTTGGTTCCACTTCATGCAGTACCCTAGTAAGTGCATAGGGATCAGTGCAACCTTGCAATGGATGGATGACAGTGAGGGGCTCCTTCAAGATGCCATAATAACAGTCGGAAGGCAAATTCAATTCAAGGTCTTCATACTTTGGCTCTTCGACACTACTCTCAATACTAATACTTCCCTCGCCGAATTGGTCTTCATCTTGATCTTTCCCAACATTGTCGTCTCCTGCTTTTCCCATCATCTGAGTTAAAGTCAGCTCGGCCTTCTTTAAATTTTTTTTCTGCTTACTTGTACCTTCTTTTGTCGTCTTTGGCCGAATGTTTTTCCCACTCACGCCCAAATCTTTCTTCTTTTTGACAGTTTTTCTGTTTTTCAGCCACACTTCAGCAGCTTTCTCATCTTTCCCAAAGGTTTTGTTGTACAGTCTCATCATCAGAGCCTCAGCTCCCACTGCAATATATTCTCTCAACTGGGCACAGGTACGATCATCACTGGCACATATCAGTACACGGCCTGACCAGAAAAGAAAATGACCAATATAGTGAACCTGATAAATGACTGGATGCAAAAATATGAATAACCTTCCTGGCAGTCCTATTTAGTGATTCATAGCTATCTGTATATGTGTGCATGTAGAAATAGCTGTCAATCACTTAGTAGGACCACCCACTTGACTACTTAGTACAGAAATGTTAAGTGGATGGTCCTACTCAGTAACTAACAGCTGTCTACATTCACACCTTTAGAGTTTTAGCGATATGCTCCTTGTGGTCTGTCTACAGTGGTCTACTGGTTGACTCCTACCTCTGGTGTTGTAAGGTGAAAAAGCAGGGCTCGGTGCGCTGAAGACAAGCAGGGCTCTGTATGCTGAGATCAAGCAGGGCTTAGTGCGCTGAGGATAAGCAGGGCTCTGTGCGCTGAGGACAAGCAGGGCTCTGTGCGCTGAGGACAAGCAGGGATCTGTGGAGTGAGGCTCTGTGACACACCTCCTACTCACACAGCAGGCTGATTGACAAGCCAGGAGCCTGCACAGAGCCCTGCTTGTCCTGCCCACACTTCCAGTATTTTGTCTTTGCTTAGAAACACAGGCAATAGCTGCAGGGACAAAACAGCATTTTTGCACCCAAACATATACACATTTTAAACCAATGTATATTACAAATATACATTGAATCTTTTCATCTACATCATATAGAAAGTTTTTGCAAATGACAGGTACACTTTATAGTTAACTTTGTTCCAGTCACCGTGAAATACCTGTTTGTAATATCATATTTGTAAATGAGCAACTAAAATTATTATCCCGATAGTTTTAATGTTTGATCTTTGTGCAAAATATTTATGAAACATTTTACAACAATGGAAACAAATAAATAAAAATCCAAGCAACGGGAATGAACACATACATTGCCACGTAAACTTAAATACTATAAACTAGATCTAATATGCCATCCACATGTAAGCTATACCTACCAGGAAAAATGAACACCCAGAGGTCTAGTATATAACAGATTGAACTTTACCACAGCTACATAAAATTGTTTTCCTTCTCAATCTGGTTTAATGTGATTGAGTTTGATTACAGATACTTAAACAAAAAATTCAATGATCCTCATTAAAACACGCTAGAAGAAGCCGGATACGTGATCTCGCACTCCATATAACACGCTGTCAAGTTAAAGCTAAAAATATAACTTCTCATTTACCAGTCTTGGTGCCAGATGTCAGAAAGGAGAATTTACTTAAGGAGGAAATACTTTCTGAAAACTGTAGTGCCGGTAGGAAACAAAGCTATGGTTTACTGGATCTGTTTTAGGGTTTAGTAGAAAATTATATATGTTAAACATTATTTATGGATTCAGTTTACAAGAGTATATCTCTAAAACAGCCACATTAAAACTGGAAGAATCAGACGAAAAGCAGTTTCTTCTTTTTGTAGATATGTGGACAGGGTTATTTAGGTCTGATATGAACAAAGTCTGCACATAATCGGGTCCTTTGGTGCACAAAAATTTTGTGAGGAAAAGCGGGGCTCTGCACACTGAGGACAGGCGGGGCTCTGTAAAATGAGGAAGAGCAGGGCTCTGTACACTGAGGACAAGCAGGGCTCTGTACACTGAGGACAAGCAGGGCTCTGTAAAATGAGGACAAGCAGGGCTCTGTACACTGAGGACAAGCAGTGCTCTGTACACTGAGGACAAGCAGGGCTCTGTACACTGAGGACAAGCAGGGCTCTGTACACTGAGGACAAGCGGGGCTCTGTACACTGAGGACAAGCGGGGCTCTGTACACTGAGGACAAGCAGGGCTCTGTACACTGAGGACAAGCGGGGCTCTGTACACTGAGGACAAGCGGGGCTCTGTACACTGAGGACAAGCAGGGATCTGTACACTGAGGACAAGCAGGGCTCTGTACACTGAGGACAAGCAGGGCTCTGTACACTGAGGACAAGCAGGAGCCCACATCCTCCTGCCGGCAGTTCACACTATGTGAGCAAGAAGAGAGGTAAGATACAGAGATTTTTTTAACCCCTTAAGGACGCAGCCCATTTTGAGCTTAAGGACGCAGCCTTTTTTGCAAATCTGACCTTTGTCACTTTAAGCATTAATAACTCTGGGATGCTTTAACATATTAATTTGATTCTGAGATTGCTTTTTCGTAACATATTCTACTTTATGTTAGTGGTAAATTTTCATCAATACTTTTTATTTCTTGGTGAAAAATGCAAAAATTTTAGGAAAAATTCAAAAATTTTGCATTTTTCTAAATTTGAAGCTTTCTGCTTGTAAGGAAAGTGGACATTCCTAATAAATCATATGTTGATTCACATATACAATATGTCTCCTTTGTGTTTGCATAGTAAAGTTGACATGTTTTTACTCTTTGAAGACATTAGAGGGCTTCAAAATTTGGCATCAATTTTCCAATTTTTTACGAAAATGTCAAAATCAATTTTTCTGGGACTAGTTAAGTTTTGAAGTGAATTTGAGGGTCTTTATGTTAGGAATACCCTATAATGGACCCCATTATGAAAACTGCACCCCTCAACGTATTCAAAATGACATTCAGAAAGTTTGTTAACCTTTTGGATGTTTCACAGGAATAGCAGCAAGTGGAGGAGAAAATTCAAAATCTTCATTTTTTACACTAACAAGTTCTTGTAGACCCATTTTTTCCCCCTCATTATTACAAGGGGTAATAGGTAAAAATGTCCCCCAAAATTTGTAACCCTATTTCTCTCTAGTAAGGAAATACCTCATATGTGGATGTAAAGTGCTCTGTGGGAGCACTAGAGGGCTCAGAAGGGAAGGAGCGACAATGGGATTTTGGAGAGCGAATTTTGCTGAAATGGTTTTTGGGGGGCATATCTCATTTAGGAAGCCCCCATGGTGCCAGAACAGCAAAAAAAAACAAAAAAAAAAACACATGGCACACTATTTGGGAAACTACACCCCTCAAGGAACGTAACAAGGGGTACAGCGAGGCTTAACACCACACAAGTGTTTGACAAATTTTCGCTAAAGTTGGACGTGAAAATAAAAAAAAAATGTTTTCACTAAAATGCTGGTGTTAGCCCAATTTTTTCATTTTTACAAGGGGTAATAAGAGAAAAAGCCACCCAAAATGTGTAACACCATTTTTTCTGAGTATGGAAATACCCCATATGTGGATGTAAAGTGCTCTTCGGGCGAACTACAATGCTCAGAAGAGAAGGAGGGCCATTGGGCTTTTGGAGAGAGAATTTGGTTGAAATAGAAGTAGAGGGCCATGTGCGTTTACAAAGTCCCTGTGCTACCAGAACAGTGGACCCCGTCCCACATGTGACCCCATGTAATGTAATAAGGGGTGTAGTGAGCATTTACACCCCACTGGCATTTGACAGATCTTTGGAAAAGTGGGCTGTGCAAATGAAAAACAAAATGTTTCATTTTCACGGATCACTGTTCAAAAAATCTGCCAGTCACCTGTGGGGTGTAAATGCTCACTGCACCCCTTGTTACATTCCTTGTGGGGTGTAGTTTCCAAAATGGGGTCACATGGGGGGGTCCACTGTTCTGGCACCATGGGGGCTTTGTAAACGCACGTGGCCTTCAACTCTAGCCAAATTCTCTCTCCAAAAGCCCAATGGCGCACATTCTCTTCCTGTAGTTCGCCCGCAGAGCACTTTACGTCCACACATGGGGTATTTCCATACTCAAATATATATATTGTTGAGCTATATACCAACAGGATAGGAAGAAAAATCCCCTCGGCAACCACAATCAACAAAAGAGTATTGTTCAAAAAGAACTGGGGTACCTTTTAAAACGTAACTTTTAATACGTGCTCAGAAAAAGATCACTAAATAATTATAAATTAAAGATCGTATGCCAACTGATCATAACAAATGTACTGCTGCATCCAGCAGCAGACAATAACTGTATAATTCCAATATCAATACATAGAATATAGCTGTCCCTGTCCCAATGCGTTTCCATGTGTGGGAAAATTCAGTATAGATCCCTCACACTTCATCAGTGGACCATCAAGTAACAGAGGTGCATACAGATTAGCACCCTTAACCTATGTATTGAACAATCCGTATAATCAGAAGTAGGACTTATTAGTTTATAAAGTCCAAAAGAATGCTCTTAATAAATCCCCTTCATAGGCGTTAATCATAAAAACTGATCATGGCGAATATTATTTCATCTCCTCCGTATGCCACTAATGTACTGCAGTGACCAAGTAGTGAGACGATCACAAAAGGCATATGTAGCGTAGGGGATGAAAAAAAAATCCTGACATAATGTATTTAACTCTGCAGTGGCACAGTGTGCCGGTCCGGTGTTTCGGGCGGGCGCGCACCTCTTTGGCTGTCTGGGCATGCTGGGAGTTGTAGTTGTGAAACTAGAAGGCAGCAGTGAAGATCACTTACCAGTTCTTCACTGCTGCCTCTGTCTCCGCCGCCGATCCTTGCCACCAAACCTCCCTGCCGCAGGTCCCCCTTCTTCAACGACCCAAAGCAGTCGCTGCCATCTTCCCCCTGGTGGGCAGAGTGGGGGATCTCACCTTTAACCCCCCCTCCTTCGATTGGCCGGTTAATCCTGACCTGCAAATCGCAGGGGACAGGAGGAGGTGGCACCCCTGCCACCTCGCTCCTATCCTTTAGAATGAAAGGGGCTGTCTCTGCGATCAGGTCACCAGAGACCCGATCAGTCCGGAAAAGCCGTGATTCGCCGGTCAGAATTGACAAGGGGGGTTCTCAGGACCCCCCTGGGCAATATGCCGGGATGGCTGCTGATAGATATCAGCAGTCATCCTGTTCCAATCAACGCTTCCGGAGACGCCGTGATCAAGGAATGCAGCGCCGTAAAGGGCGTTGGGGGGGAGTTAGGAGAAGTTAGGGAACATAGCCTGAGTTAGTTTAGAAAAGTTTATTTAGTGACATGTACTCTTTAATGATTTTAGTCTTAAAGATCAGCAAAATTGTTTGCCTCTCTTACACTGATGTGGGTATAGAGGTGAGCATTTTGACCAGGATATCAAAAAGCTAATGCAAATGCTTGCATACCGTGTCATAGGTGAAGGCAGCGAGTGGGATGCCATTACTTTGTTTGATGTACTGATGTACTATCTGATCTAACAGAATGAATGTGGCTGGTAGCCTGCTAGCAATTATGTTGTATTAGGTAACCACACGACTGGTATCTAGTCTTGGAGTTGTCTGCGAGTTCTAAAAATATAATCAAAAATATAATCAAAAAACATCCATGTGACTGCCAGTGGTGGGCTGCTGCAGCCACGTGTGTGTATGAGATGTTATCACTGCAGGAAAAGTGAACAAAGACCAAACTGTAACTCACAGTTCCTGTTACAGACATATAAAACATTAGATCTCCTAACATAAAGGCTTGGAAAAACTGGACCTTACCTTAAAAGAAAACCTCCAGCAGGAGTAGTGGCACTCCTAACAAGTGACTAACAATGAAATATAGAGCTACATTTATACAATTTTGCACAGACAGACTGCAAGGAAAATATGATACAGTGCATCTGACTGGAGTTTTACAAATGCATTTCACCCATTCCAGGGCACACATACACACCACACAAGAAAACACATGCTGATTTTGCTTAAATCAATCTTACCTGGCCCCCCTAAAGCTTCACTGTTCTTGTTCTCCAGTTGAATCTCTTTCAGAACTTCACTCAAAGCTTCCCACTTAGGGTTGCTTTCTAGAACCAGCTCTCTCTTTCCATCTGTAAATAATTAGAAGACTTTTCACATATGTCTATGACAGGTAAAAAACATTTGACATGACGGATACACTATCAATAAAAAAACCTTTGTTCATTACAACATAACTGGATGTATACCAATTCACTCCTGTTGCTATGAGACATCTAAATCCCTACTGGAATGGCCAATTGGCTTTTGAAGCCCCATACATAAGGAGTAAGCATGAGACCTGAGAAACCTTAAAGACGATTTACCAGTGCACGCAGACAACTTATACATTTCATATACAGTACGAAAAGAGCAAGGATAGTTCATGGAGAGTCCCCTTTCATGTACTTACCCTGCTTGTCATCTGGCTCAGCACCAGTTTTACATTTTTTGGTAGATTTTGAGTCAGGAACCTTATAGACCCGGCCTCGGGCATGGACAAACATGGATGTACTTGAGTCAAGAAACAGCCAGCCTTTAAAAAATAAAGGAGATTTATTGTGAAATGCAAAGGTAACATATAAAATCCAAATATATAAAAAGAAGGGGGGGGGGGGAGCTCAACGAAAATATAGTAGTAAGAAAGCCTAAACCGAGGATACTGCGTTGCACCTACCCTTGTGCCAAAAGGATAATTTAGTAAAACGGAAAAAGAAGCAGTCCTACTAGGTATAGGGGAAACAGGAAAAAATAGAAGGAGTAAGAAGTGTCTAAAACGTAAATAAATAAATTGTATTGATTGAATTATTATTCAATCAATACAATTTATTTATGTTTTAGACACTTCTTATTCCTTCTATTTTTTCCTGTTTCCCCTATACCTAGTAGGACTGCATCTTTTTCTGTTTTACTAACATATAAAATCCACCATAAAAAAATACTACATAAATTGAAAAGCTGTGGCCCTAAAAATCTGCACTGCATGTTCATTTCCATGCCTAAAAAAATCCACAGCATGTCACTGTGTTCTATAGTACATGCCTGGTACTATGATTCGATGTAAAAGTGCAAATTGCAGGTAAAATCCACATCAATTCTGTTCCATGTTGAGATGTATGTGGCTGCAGAATGCAGAAATGTGTTACTGAAGATCTAAATGCAAGAACAGCAATCCAGCGTGGGTAAGTAGAAAATCCAGACTTTATTGACTCACGGTAAAAACGGTACAAGCAACCAGCAGATCAGACGCGTTTCAGGCGCATGCGCCCTTCGTCAGTGACGAAGGGCGCATGCACCTGAAACGTGTCTGATCTGCTGGTTGTTTGTACCGTTTTTACCGTGAGTCAATAAAGTCTGGATTTTCTACTTACCCACGCTGGATTGCCATTCTTGCATTTGGATTTGTGTGCACCGGGCTGGGTGCGAATCCGTGTCGGGGGTGTACGGGTGGAGAAAACTGGACTACATTGCCAGTTACTGAAGATCTCCCTGCTCAGGTCTGCATAGTACAGTAATACCTGGAGACGGCAATCATTTGTTCTGCTTTATTAAGATGCAGTAATAGCTCACAGGTCACAACAGACATAGAATTTTTTTATTTAAATGCAAAAGTTACATCAATTGAGATAAATCATTTTGTGACCATTCTATAATGGAGCAAACACATAAAATACATTTTTTAGAAGGGTATTTTAGTTTTACAACACAAAGGTTATCCCATTTTTCACAGTAAGTTTTGTATAGATTCCAGATGATCTCTGGGGCACTTGCCCGTTATACTATTATACTTGCCCATTATACTATGTGCCACGACAAAGAGCCAGTACAGGCTCGAAACGCGTCGGTTTACCTTCCCTCTTCTTTTATTTCCATCATGGATATCCTTTGTTATATTAAAGGTGAAGTTTAAATTTTCTAATTGGACTTTTTGGAGCAGCTGGAGGCCCCCCTGCACGTGTGCTTTCTTCTTCCATTGTTCTCCGGGACACGGCCCGCGCCTTGCCTGCCTTGCTCTCCTGCAACTACGGAGCTCCTGCATCCAATACCGCACGGTGGTGAGCTGAATTCCCCTTTTTCTTTGTTTTTTTACAGATGATCTCTGCATGCTGTTGTAGGATCATGGGATGGGCACACAGCGAACAATGGGATTGGTCACTTTAGACAAAATCTCTACGGTTTTTCTCTCACACATTTTGATAAATAAGGGTTAATAAGCGCAAACACATCTCAAAAAAACACAAGGAATTTGTGGTTTCACAATATCAGCTGCTGTATGCTACAGAGGAAGTTCTTTTCTTTTTTAATTTCTGTCTGACCACACTGCTCTATGCTGACACCTCTGTTCATGTAAGGAACTGTCCAGAGCAGGAGCAAATCCCCATAGCAATGACATGGAAAGAGGTGTCAGCAGAGAGGACTGTGGTCAGACAGAAAAAAAATTCAAAAAGAAAATAACTTTCTCTGGAGCATACAGCAGCTGATAAGTACTGGATTTAGATCTTTAAATAGAAGTAATTTACAAATCTGTTTAACTTTCTGGCACCAGTTGATATATAAAAAATATAGTTTCCACCGGAGTACCCCTTAAACTTTAACATCTCTAGGCAAGAGTTGACTTAAATGACAGTAATGTTTTGAACTGTACAAACTGTATTGCAAACTTGTCTACCTTTTCTAATAACAGGCTTATTGAGAATGCACCTGAATTTTGTCCAAATGCTTTTTCGCTTGCTCTCATTGACTCCAGCAAGTTCAGGAAAGTCACACAGTCATACTGGGACAGGTACTGTAAAAGGGTGCGAAGGATTTTCAAATCCTGGACCAAAGATTTTGTTTTGGCTCCAAGCTGATGCCACAAAGGATCCAAGTAATGTCGTATAGTCTAGAAAATAAAACCACAAGTAAATGCTTTGTAATGTTTTACCCGATCTACTGCACAACCTCCAGCAACTCCACTGACTGTAACTAGTGTTGAAATAGAAAAAAAGACCGGGGAACGGCGCCTCGTGTATTACCCTTAAACACAAACAGCAAGTGTAAATGTGGGGAAACCCACGGCACTTATAGGTGGCTGCTCACCAGATGTAAATAGAAGTAGCGCATATCACCCCATATAGGGGTACTCACTGATGTCCAGGGGGGCTGCAAGCCGGAGGTCACAGGCACATAAGTCCTGACGTAGTCATCAAAAGGAAAATGGAAAAGAACCTCATTCATCCAGGTGCTGCCGGTTAGGTCATCAGGTGGTGCACAAAATGATTCAATGTATACCTCACACCCACCCAGCTCTGCTACATCTGGACATGAAGATCTCGGTGCTCATCCGGTTCTTTTCCATTTTCCTTTTGTGTAACTAGTGTTGTCACCTAGATTTCTGCATATTGAAAACAAATAGAAATAATGTTTACTGTCACCTTCTGTCAATATTTTCACCTGTATAAGACATTATTATTGGTCACATTTTTCTACTTTGTGTTATAGAGAATGGGAGCCAAGCTGCAGTAACCCAGCACAGTCACTTCCCAATCTATGGGGCGGTCTGCTTCTCGCTCTGTTTCAGTGTATGAAGGCGCTTTAGCTCTGGAATACAGCTGTTCAGCAGTGGTGCTAGATACCCACCGATCTCACATTGATGAGGTATCCACTTTAAGGGTCTATTCACACGTACAGTATTCTGCGCAGATTTGATGCGCAGGATTTCAAGCTGTGTTCAGTCAGTTTACATTGAGATCTGCAGCAGAAAATTGTGCGCATCAAATCTGCGCAGAATACTGTACGTGTAATGCACAGATGAGAGCGTTCATGTCACCATGTGGAAGCAGGCACCAGATATGGGTCTCTGGAAGTCCTACTTCCCTCCTTCCCCTGCCTTAATTTACAACACTTGGGGCTTCTTATTGGTTGTTGTGACTCGATCCAGGCAGCGGTACTGATACACTAAAAAGGGAGGGGGAGGTAGTATGCAGAGATGCCCAATTCTCTGCTTACAACAGCTCCTTTTCTTTGCTGGGATATGACAGTAATCTACCAGAGAGAAGTATGTGTGACTAGATGTGTATAGGTATGTGTGCATAATGCATATACAGTGATCCCTCAACTTACAATGGCCTCAACATACAATAGTTTCAACATACAATGGTCTTTTCTGGACGATTGTAACTTGAAACCAGACTCAACATACATTGCTATGGAATCTGCGAAACGTGTCAATGGCCGGAAGAACTGACCAATCAGAATGGACATTCACTGGTAAAACCCCTATATTACTGAAGTGTATGCACTGACTGGTGTCTGGTAGCGCCCCCTACAGTACAGGGAGGTATTACATGTTCTGTACTCTTTACCTGTGCCAGGGTTAGCTGCTTCTTTGGACACCAGGTGAGGGTCCATTTTACTATTTTTAGTACACTGCGTGTTCTGTACAGGACCCTGAAGAAGCTCCTGTCCTCTACATAGACCAGTGCTTCCCAAAGTTTTGCAACAGCTAGAGGCACTCTCTTTGGGAAACACTGAAAAAGACAGTGATTTACAGCTCCCAGCAGATCTTTCTTTATTTAATATGTAAGGACTTGCTTTATCTATATTAGTTATCTAATATTTCTTTTTAATCCTCACTTTTCCCTATTTTTAGATGACATTTTTGGGCTTCAGAACCAATTACCAGGTTTCCATAGAGTTATGGTCTCAACATACGATGATTTCAACATACAATGGTCATCCCGGAACCAATTAATATTGTAACTTGAGGGACCACTGTATGTGTAAGTGTAAATTGTGTATGTTTGTGTGTAAAGTGTGCTAACCCTTTCCCAACCTGGCAAACTCATAGACTTATGGGTGGAGATCTATTACAACTCTTTTTCCTCTAGTGCTTATTTTTTGCTGGATAAATAGTACATTTTTTGGGCTCGATTTCATGATATAATGTATAGTGAACCCCAGAAAGAAAAAGTGTTTGGTAAAACTGAAAAAAATTTGGTATAACTGTCGTTAGCTTTCTTTTTTTTTTTTTTATTACAACAAAACCATGTTCTAACCCCGATAAGGTTTTTTCTTTTCTTTCATCTATGAAGTGGTGTAAGGGCTCATGTTTGTGCCTAAATTCTGCCACTTTGAGACTGATGTTACTTTTTGGGTACGTTCACACGAGCGGATTTACAGCAAAAGGCCCGCTCTATGCTGTCTTTACATGTGCCTGCTCGTAGTGGCAATACACAGAAACGAGCAGACACACTGCAGGGATGTGCACGGCGTACTCGCACATCGCAGTGTGTCTGCTCGTAGCGGCGTATTGCCGCTACAAGCAGGCACATGTAAAGACAGCATAGAGCGGGCCTTCACCAGCAGATCCGCAGCTAAATCCGCTGCGGAAATCCGCTCGTGTGAACGTACCCTTTGATCGCTTTTTATCCCATTTTTCCTGGTATGTGATGTGACCAAAAATCTGCAATTCTGGCATCTGATACTTTTTTGTTTTTGTTTACAGTGTTCACACTGTGGGATCAATAACATTTATTAACAGCTCAGACAATTCCGTGCCTAGTGATGTCATAGGTTTATTTTTTTGGGCATTAAGAGTTTTTTATTGTAAAAAAATGGAAAAGGGAAGAGTTATTAGAAATTTTTATTGGGGGATTTTTTTTATATTTTAAAAACATGCTTTATTTCACAGTCATTTCAATTGTTTAATAAATGACTAGATGCCGCAATTACAGCATCCAAATAGTTACATGGCCGACACTGTACTGAACCCCGATGCCAGTTTTTGGCATAGGGTGTCAGCACCAGCCATGTATGGTGCTTGATCAGCTTGAGACTGGTCCTTACTTCCCTACCTGAGCCATAACGTACATGTATATCATTGGTCAGGAAGGGATTAAGGGGGAGATTTATCAAAACCTTTGCAAAGATTTATCAAAACCTTTGCCCATAGCAACCAATCAGATTGCTTCTTTCATTTTGCAGAGGCCTTTTTAAAAATGAAAGAAGCGAGCTGATTGGTTGCTATGGGCAACTGGGGAACTTTTCCTCTGGACAGGTTTTAATAAATCTCCCCCTATGTCTTTAATATAAAAGGCAATTGGAGCCATCTTTTTAAAGCAAATCTACAAACGTAGGCAGTAATCTGATTTGTTGTTAAGAGCTGTACTGGCACTTATTACTAGAACAGTATTTCCCATGTGGGCCAGTATGTATTGTGGATGCACCCTTTGCAAAACACACGTTAAATGGTTTCCTATAGGTTCAGGAATCTGCAGACAAATTACTATGGGGTCTATGATATATGCTCTTACATCCTTTTCTGGATAAAAATGGTATGGCCACTCCAAAAGGGTACATAATAAAACATACAGACTGATGAAGACTATTGTATCTATGATAATATTACTCTGCTGTTACAGACGCTCAATGAAATCACATGCCATGAATATTGAGTACTGCAGTCATGGGCGGACACTTGACTATAGGCTATGGCACTGATGGCATTGAGTGACGCTGGAGCCGCACAGTGACAGGACAGCAGGAAAACTGCTGCATCAACATCATGTCTGCCTCTTGAGACACGGACAATTTCACTAACTATTGGTGGTCTCTATATCAAATCTGCTTGCAGCCAGCTGCCACTGTCAGTAACTGTGATGTAGACAAGCAGCCAGGCCTGCAGGTATGTTAATGCACCAAAACTCAGAAAGTACATAACTGGCTGGATGATCATGGATCATTATATGAAAATATAACAAGCCTGAGCCCATATATTTTTATATACAGTTACATTCTTATCCAATGATAAATTATGTAAACATTCATTAGTGTTAACATAAAAACATTAGAAATTGCAAGTCAAATCAGGCAATGGTAGATTGCTTCTTCTATTAGGCTTTTCCATCAAGTTTTTTAAACCCCTTGCATGCCTGAGTTTAATGTGATACTGTCTATGCCCCTTCCCTTCCTGACATTATCAAAAAGGTGGAACATGGAGGATGTTAATTTATGTCCCCCTAAAAAAATCTTCTGCGGATGTCGAAGACTGCAGCCTTTTTACAGAAGTGACATATGCATTAAACAATATTGAACATTAATACCTTGTCAAATGCCCTGCCAATTGCATTCTCCAGGGACAGATCTTCCACCTCCAGAGCGGGATTGTAGCGTTTGAGCTCCCTCAAACAAGCATTCATTATATCCAGTATAGATGCTTGTATGGCCAGCATGGCTGGGGTCATTGTGATGTGCAGCTCCACTACTTCAGGCTTTTCCTTCTCCAAAAATGAATTTACAGACACATGAAACCTGCAGAAACAAGGATTGAGTTGCATAGTCACAAAATGTACACTTCACCCAAGGCTGTAAAAGTAGTTAGGGTTGCCCTTTACAATAGCAGTGTGACCGGTTTCCTGTCAACAAGCTTATTCCAGGCTTTCCAATGATGTGATCCCCATGGAAGGCAGTGAGCCATCATTACATAGAAATCACACATTGACACATACCTATACCATCCCTCTAACCTTAGAGAATTGGTTGCAGTCTCATACAAGACCACCAAAAACACACAGATATCTTTCAAATCTGCAGTCTGTAGCACCTTTATCATGTGCTTTATGGTGTGCACATAACTTACAAGATGGCAGGATACAGAAGGACATCTCTTTGGCACACTGCTGGGGATTTAAATACCTGTGTATACCTTCTTATTTGACTAGCACCTTAAAAGGGGTTTTAAGAAACATTCTAATATTCTTTAACTTTAAAATAGCTATAACAGCTATAACTTTTAAATAAACTTACTTTAGGCATACAGTGGGGCAAAAAAGTATTAAGTCAGCCACCAATTATGCAAGTTCTCCCACTTAAAGATGAGAGGCCTGTAATTTTCATCATAGGCATACCTCAACTATGAGAGACATAATGAGAAAAAAAATTCCATAAAATCACATTGTCTGATTATTAAAGAATTTTTTTGCAAATTATGATGGAAAATAAGTATTTGGTCACTTACAAACAAGCAAGATTTCTGGCTCTCATAGACCTGTAACTTCTTCTTTAAGAGTCTCCTCTGTCCTCCACTCGTTACCTGTATTAATGGCACCTGTTTGAACTTGTTATCAGTATAAAAGACACCTGTCCACAACTTCAAACAGCCACACTCCAAACTCCCCTATGGCCAAGACCAAAGAGCTGCTGAAGGACACCAGAAACAAAATTGTAGACCTGCACCAGGCTGGGAAGAATTAATCTGCAATAGGCAAGCATCTTGGTGTGAAGAAATCAACTGTGGGAGCAATCATTAGAAAATGGAAAACATACAAGACCACTGATAATCTCCCTCAATCTGGGGCTCCACGCAAGATCTCACCACGTGGTGTCAAAATGATCACAAAAACGGTGAGCAAAAATCCCAGAACCACATGGGGGAACCTATTGAATGACCTGCAGAGAGCTGGGACCAAAGTAACAAAGGCTACCATCAGTAACACACTATGCCGCCAGGGACTCAAATTATGTAGTGCCAAATTATGACGTGTCTCCCTGCTTAAGCCTGCACATATCCGGGCCCGTCTGAAGTTTGCTAGAGAGCATTTGGATGATCCAGAAGAGGATTGGGAGAATGTCATATGGTCAGATGAAACCAAAGTAGAACTTTTTGGTAAAAACTCGTCGTGTTTGGAGGAGAAAGAATGCTGAGTTGCATCCAAAGAACACCATACCTACTGTGAAGCATGGGGGTGGAAACATCATGCTTTGGGGCTGATTTTCTGCTAAGGGACCAGGACGACTGATCTGTGTAAAGGAAAGAATGAATGGGGCCATGTATCGTGAGATTTTGAGTGAAAACCTCCTTCCATCAGCAAGGGCATTAAAGATGAAATGTGGTTGGGTCTTTCAGCATGACAATGATCCCAAACACACCATCCGGGCAATGAAGGAGTATTTTCATAAGAAGCATTTCAAGGTCCTGGAGTGGCCTAGCCAGTCTCCAGATCTCAACCCCATAGAAAACCTTTGGAGGGAGTTGAAAGTCCGTGTTTCCCAGTGACAGCCCCAAAACATCACTGCTCTAGAAGAGATCTGCATGGAGGAATGGGTCAAAATACCAGCAACAGTGTATGGAAACCTTGTGAAGACTTACAGAAAACGTTTGACCTCTGTCGTTGCCAACAAAAGGGTATATAAAAAAGTATTAAGATTAACTTTTGTTATGGACCAAAATACTAATTTTCCACCATAATTTGCAAATACATTCTTTAAAAATCAGACAATGTGATTTTATGGATATTTTTCTCATTATGTCTCTCATAGTTGAGGTATACCTATGATGAAAATTACAGGCCTCATTAATCTTTTTAAGTGGGATAACTTGCACAATTGGTGGCTGACTAAATACTTTTTGCCCCACTATATTACATCTTTTTTCCCTTGTTCCCATGATGGGAAAATCCATTCATCATCCCTGCACCTCATTAAATATTCTGTAGAGATGTATATGCAGAGCATGCATCATAGGGACAGCAATGCAGGCCCTCTAGCCAGGAATACTAACTCAGCCCTGTAAATGTCACGTAACTGATGACATGGTCAGTTAAAGATTATTAGAATGCTTCTTAAAACCCCTTTAAGATGCTAGTCAAATAAGAAGATATACATAGGTATTTACATCCCCAGCAGTGTGCCAAAGACATGTCCATCTGCATTCTGCCATCTTTTAAGTTACCGTATTTATCGGCGTATAACACGCACTGGTGTATTGCACGCACCCCCATTTTAATAGAGAAATTTAAGTAAAAAAATAAATAAATAAATACATATAAGATAAATGACAGACTAAATGCCATATCATCCCTCTAACTTTGATTTTGCCTGAACTTCAGTTTGGTCCCCCCTTCCAGTGCCACATCGTTCCTCCCCTTTTATCAGCCCCTGTGCCACATTTACACCCATCCCCCCCTTACCCTCTCATCATTCCCCCACTGTCTCATCATTCCCCCCTGCTCATCATGCCCTTTCCCCCCGTTTTTGATATATATATTTTTTCCCCATCTTTCTTACCTAGCTGCGTTCGGCAGGCCAGGTCCGGTGTCGGGTCTTGCGGGCTGCGGTCAGTGAAGCAGGATGAGTGACGCTGCACAGCGTCAGGGACGTCACTCGTCATTCGCTGCAGCCGCCGCTGGTCAGTGTGGTCACAGCAACCGCGGCCATTAGAATAGTCACAGCGGCAGCACCATTGAATGAGTGATGTCCCTGATTGTGCAGCGGAGCTAGCAATCAGGAACGTCACTCATTCAATGGTGCTGCCGCTGTTACTATTCTAATGGCTGCAGTTGCTGTGACCACACTGACCAGCGGCGGCTGCAGCGAATGACGAGTGACGTCCCTGACGCTGTGCAGCGTCACTCATCCTGCTTCACTGACCGCAGCCCGCAAGACCCGACACCGGACCTGGCCTGCCGAGCGCGGCTAGGTAAGGAAGATAAAAGAAAAACCAATACAATAAAAAGCAGGGGGGAAGGGGAGGAAAAAGCAAACAGAAGCCGCGCGCTGGTCACTGATTTAAAGTGGCCGCGGCCAGGCTGCTAATTCTTAACAAGCAGACGCTGCTGCGGCCACTTTAAATCAGTGACAAAAAGATTTATCGGTGTATAACACGCAGGCAGACTTTTTGTCTTGAATTTAAGTTTTAAAAGTGTGTGTTATATGCCGATAAATACGGTATGTGCTCAGCACAGGATAAAGGTGTTACAGACCACAGATATGCAAAGATATCTGTGTGTCGTCTTTACAAAGTAACTTCCCCACTGAACATGCATGTCTTCACTTACGTGCCATACACTGGGCTGAATTAGTACTCTTGGCTAGAGGGACTGCACTGCTGTGCTTGGGATGCATAGTCTGCATATACATCTCTACAGAAGGCTTGGGAAATCATGGGCTTTGTAGTTTTCAATATATATCTGAAATTACTAAAGCTGAAAAAATAACATTTTCACAAAAAAAGATTAGAAAAAGATTTAAAAAAGAAGTTTCCTTTTCCACATCTACTAACAATAGTGATTGGATTATACACTTTTTTGCTTTTTTTGTGCCAAAACCCCATTATCGCTACAATTCTTCACTTCACACAGGATATTCAGCCCATGCTAATTGTTATATGCTGACTGTACTTTCTCATTCGTCTCACGTGTGAGTTCACGGTAGTGTGGTATTATCTCTCTTTGCAGAACACACACAAATTATTCATTTCCAGCAGATTATTACTCTTTTTACTACTTCAAAGTAGAACATTAATCCCTTTGTGAACAGCAGCCAGATCCGTACTAGTCTGCAACCTTTTATTCTTGGTCACTAATGCTCGGTGGACTAGAGGGAAGAAAAAATCCACCATCTGGAGAAAGCAGCAAACAGCAGCCAAAATGCCCCAAATAAGCCAGATAAACATGGGAGAACTGGCAAGAAGTCAGAAGTTTCCAATGCAATGTGTTCAGAGAGTACACAAGACAATACACAGCATGCAGAACAGCAACCTGTGATCAAAAGACATTCTTCATTAACCTTGACATTGTTTTATGGTTAATGACGATTCATTGTGCCATTTAGAAAACAAAGTAACTGAATCCATGATTCTCCTTGGTTTCCTATCCAGCTGGATCCTTGACAGCACTGAAGGATTTCAGCAAAAAGCTCTTTCTGTGATAAGTATAGGTGAAAAAAAACTTCCTGTTATTAAAATAAATTGCATTTTAATGGTCCACTCAGGGCTATAAGAAGAAAAATGCTGCTGACTTTGCATTTATATTTTGGAAGTACAACATAAGGATTTGGTAAAGGAGCCAGGCTAAGTCAACGCTGATGTTGATTTATAGACATTCATCAGGCGAGATCCAATGTATGGAAAACAGACATACTTTAAAATAATCAGGTCACATATTTCCCTTTAATCCCCCTATATGGTAAGTGTGTGGTGTATGTAGATATTCTGGAAATGCTGGGAAACACCCAATATGACAACTGATCGAGAAATGTTATTAAAGGTAAATAATGATCTGTCATCTATGATATGATACATATGTCATAGATGAACACGGCTGAAATCTTGGACTATAACCAATTCCCAGGAGGAAATGTCTCAATGGAGAAATGAAAGCCCTTGGGGCAATTCACAGACATTTCTGTTACTGGAAATAGACTTAATAACCATCTACTTCTGCTTTACAGCCTTTTGGGTTACTGTTTAGGGCCTACAAGAAAGTGATTTTACTAACTTCATGTTCATGTGTTTAAGGATTGATTAGAAATTTGCCTGATACTGGCAGCTGTCATTCTCCACGCCGCACTATGATACCCCTACCCTGCAGCATCTGTCCAAAAGATACGTAATCTATAGAAAGTGGATGAACAACAAACCATGTAAGACAAAATGGAAACTATTGGAGCAATAAAGATGGGATGATATCCTGACTATTTAGAGGTCTCTCCTCGGTACCGTGAAAAAGCCTCCCAGCTTTATATACTGCACCAGGCTTACTTGACCACAGCCAGGGTGGCCAAGCTTTATCCAAGCAGATGTGACATCTGTTCTGAATGCAACACAGTTTCTGGTACCTTTCTACATCTAATGCAGCAATGCTCGTACATCCAGGGCTATTGGACCCAAGTTTTCCAATTTCCTCCCCTGGTGTTCATTCCTGACAAGTCTGTGACAGAGACGTACTTAGTTTGAATAATATGCAACTTTGTTATGCCCATGGTTTTGTTGTTTGGCTATGTGGATAGGTTTGCTCTTTAATGTTCAGATTTTCATATATATATACATATTAGTATATATATGTCCCCTTAAAACAGCCTCCCCAGCTGTACCGCACCAACAAATGGGGAAAACTCCTCACTGGTGAATCGGCTTCAAAAGTTCACAAAACTTTTTAACAAGTTTAAGACATCAATGCAATTCAAAAGACAAGACCACAGCACCTCAGCAATATCTCAGATGCACGGACAAAACAACTTCCAACTGACATATATAGTTTATATCAGTAGAATATACATGAAAATAGCAAAACGTGTGGGTCTTTTTTTAGCATAATACATTGTGCTTAACAGTGTCTTTTTACATATCACAATACATTTGCGCAGACCTTCTAGTCCAACCCTTGATGTTGTCAGTATCCTCCACACTACATCAAAGGAGTACTCTGCCCCAAGACATCTTACGCCAGGGAGTTCTGAATACGGAAGCTTAGAGCTTCTGTGTTTGTGATGTCATGCTACACCCCCTCCATTCAGGTCTATGGGAGCGGGTGTGATGGCTAGTACATAGGCGTCACACCTCCTCCCATAGCCATGGAGGGATGTGACGGCTGTGGTTGCCCATCATCTGACACAGAACAGAGTTTTCTCCGTGCACCGGATGACTGGGGTGCCTCGCTGGCTACCCCTGTGATCAGACATTTTATAGGGGATGACATGTATAGTGGCAAAGTACCCCTTTAATAAAGAATGTTGGAGTTTTATGAATGTATTGGGGAGGATACTGATGACATCATAGGTTGGGCTGGAAGGTCGGAGATTAGCTGTTTCATATATATATAAACACTGTGCATTAAGCATGCAAGATTCACACTTGTTTGTATGGGCTGAAATGCATTTTCATGTATATCTTACTGGAATAAACTACTGACTGAAGCATTTTTCTTCTTACATACAGGTCAGAGAGACAAGTCTAACATTTTGATTTGTCAAGGTCTGGGTGTCCACATCCCAACTGTTCACTAGAACGAGCGCTTCTCTTTATGGCACGGTGAAGATAAAGACTTACTATAGGATCAGTCTCCTGCAGCAAGCCAAGGAGAAAATCTCTTAACTAAGCACTTCTCGCGGCTTGCTCTAACGAACATTGAGGGGGCAGAACACCCAGACCCCATTGGATGAAAACTTTTGACATGTGTCTGTGACATCTCAATAGTTTTGTGAAATGATAATACCACTTTTAATTGTGGAGGCCACCCATTTGTCGGTAATACGCAGCTGGGGAAGCAGTTTTAAACAGCAATTTTGTGTCAGTTTGAAGCAATATATATGTTTTTGCAATGTAATTAACTTGTTTTCCCTCTATACTGCAAACTCTATTCTCTAAATGTTTCCCTTTATACTGCAAAGCCCATTTCAGAGTCACATCTTTTTAAAGTTATTACTATCCTGTATAACGCTATAGCAGCGGCTTATAAACAGTATATTTGGGTAAGTTCCCCTTAATAGTTTACAACTGAAGCACAGAGGCACAATTACGTAAGTTAAAGGGGTACTCCGCCCCTAGACATCTTATCTCCTATCCAAAGGATAGGGGATAAGATGTCAGATCGCCCCGGTCCCGCAGCTGGGGAGCCCCGGGATTGCCGCTGTGGCACTGCGCTATCATTACAGCACAGAGCGAGTTCACTCTGCACGTAATGACGGGCAATACAGGGGCCGGAGCCTCGTGACGTCACGGCCCGCCCCTTTCAATACAAGTCTATGGGAGGGGGCGTGGCGGTCGTCACGCCCCCTGCCATAGACTTGCATTAAGGGGACGGGCCATGATGTCACGAGGGGCGGAGCCATGACATCACGCTGCTCCGTCCCCTGTATCGCCCGTCATTACGCACAGAGCAAACTCGCTCTGTGCCGTAATGATAGCGCAGTGCCGCAGCGGGGATCCCGGGGCTCCCCAGCAGTGGGACCGCAGCGATCTGACATCTAATCCCCTATCCTTTGGATAGGGGATAAGATGTCTAGGGGCGGAGTACCCCTTTAACAGTAGTGCCCAGCAAGCAGATAACCAACACCAGTTTTATTTCCACTTTTAACAGCACATTTTTCACCAACTTAAAGACAAAGGTTTTAGAAGGTTCAGAGAGCAAAAAATATCAGTATGTACGCACCTTGGCCATAAATAAAGTTTTCGGACAAATAGGTTTCTCATTACTCGTTCCACTTGGCAGAAACCTGCGTTAAAGGCGACTGGATTGTCTGTAAAAGCTTTAATGAAGCCCTGCTTGTTCTTTTGCCGATATAAGCGCAGTATGAAGGCTTCCTGGCAGGACTCGATAATCTTGTGTGCCTTATAAACAAGGATACCTAAAAAAGCAGAAAGTTATCTGTGGATACCTAATGGAAGATTATTAAAAGTAATCATCCTTTCATATTTACTTGCCTTCCCAATTGTATACATCAAATTACTAACATTAATATTAGTATTCTGTAACAGATTTCCATTACAGAAATAGTCTAAAAAGGTCCGAACCATTTTAAATTAAAATAAGGGCCCCTTGCTGGTAGGAGGAAATCAATATATACAAATGGATGCTATAAGATAAATGGTATAAAATGCTGAATAATTAAAATAGCGAACCGGTTTATGTCCATCCCAATACTGCCAGCAACATGTCACTGATTGAGGTATTAGTATAACAATAGCAAGTCTGTATAATAAGTCTATGAAGACGCAGGTGGTACCACCAATTGTTGTTCTGGTTCTTGCAGCCGAGTATGTGATGTGCAGATTATCGGTGCAGACCTAGTTGTATCATGTGGATCTCCTGGTTCTTGCAGCCGGACAAGCGATGTTACAGTCACCGATGCATCATAATATGCTGGCGATGTTGCTCCTCTCCTGTGATCATACATGCCTCCTGGTTCTGGCACTCACTAGTAGCGTGCAGACCTGAATGTATGCAGAGATGCCTGTAGTGATCTTGGAGATGCCAGTTACGTTGTTTGAGATCATGCTGGTTTGTGATAGCAATGAAAAAAATAATGATATATACATTTTTTGTCCTTGTGGCAGAGAAATGCAGGACCAGAGATTTAAATGCTATATATACCATAAGCTTGGTATGCTGAAACTTTCGGTCGCTTTTCGGTCCCTACTTAGGGACCTTTTTCAGTAAACTCAGCAAACTGACAAAAGGGTGAGCGGCACGCTGTACCACCTACGTTCTTCATAGACTTATTATACAGACTTGCTATTGTTATACTTCTACCTCAATCAGGGAACGTTGCAGGCAATATTGGGATGGACATTTAAACCCGTTCACTATTTTTTATTATTCAGCATTTTATACCATTTATCTTATCCTATGTATTTGTATATATTGATTGCCTTCTACCAGCAAGGGCCCTGCTGGGGGAAGCATTGTGTAATGTTGACAAATATATCCTATACCCTATCTTAAGTTAAACAATAGACCTAACTTGTAGCAACTGTCTTGTAATGTTTTATTTCTTACATAGGACTGCTTTTTTGATTAACACAAGGTGAATGTTAATTGTTTTAAACTGTAACAAATACTGAAATTATATCACTTACCTCCACATTAAAATACTAAGGCTGGTCTGCAGTGGTTAAAGGGGTATTCCAGGCAAAACCTTTTTTTTATATATATCAACTGGCTCCGGAAAGTTAAACAGATTTGTAAATTACTTCTATTAAAAAAATCTTAATCCTTCCAATAGTTATTAGCTTCTGAAGTTTTCTGTCTAACTGCTCAATGATGATGTCATGTCCCGGGAGCTGTGCATGATGGGAGAATATCCCCATAGGAACTGCACAGCTCCCGAAACGTGAGTCATCAGAGAGCAGTTAGACAGAAAACAACAACTCAACTTCAGAAGCTAATAACTATTGGAAGGATTAAGATTTTTTAATGGAAGTAATTTACAAATCTGTTTAACTTTCTGGAGCCAGTTGATATATAAAAAAAAAGTTTTGGCCTGGAATACCCCTTTAAGGATTCAGGTCAAGCAAAGTACGGCAGGGTTCCCATTTTTCCTCCTGCCGAAAAATCAAAGGGTGTCCTGCGCTGACAGAATTCTTTCCGCAGAAAGTATAAGCAAGATCATTCTTTCGGAAGAAATTTCAGCAGTGAAAGCTCCACCACTGAAATACCAAAGTGTGCACTGTGCAGCGGAACCCTATTGACAGCAATCGGCTTCTGCTACATCGTAATTTCCAACTGTAATCTTTAAACTAAATTACACTCAGAAATTCCTCAGCATGAACCTAGCCTAAGAGTTTGCTTGATCTGAGGGCCGTATAACCTAGTGACAGACACTGAACAGAATGATGTATTATTTCATGTATGTATACTTATCTGTTCTCAAAGGAGTAGTCCAGTATTGAAAAACGTATTCCCTATCCTAAGAATAGGGGATAAGTTTCAGATCGTGGGGGGTTCCGACCACTGGGACCCCCCATGATCTCCCATACGGGGACCTGGCTCTCCGGCCAGATAGCTTGTTTCGACCACCGCACAAAGCGTCAGCCGACACGCCCCCTCAATACAGGGCTATGGCAGAGCCGGAGATTGCCGAAGGCAGCACTCTGGCTCTCCCATAGAGTTGTAGTGAGGGGGTGTGTCAGTTGCCGCTTCTTGCGGTGGTCAAAACAAGCTATCTGGCCGGAGAGCCAGGTCCCCGTATGGGAGATCGTGGGGGGGTCCCCTCCTTAGGATAGGGGATACATTTTTCAATACTGGAGATCTCCTTTAAGATATTCTCATTATTATGGAGGATACTGAGTTCCATGCACTAGTCCTCTCCATTATATGTGCACGCTAAGTAGTCCTCAAGAATTATGAGAACCCACTGTATATAGGCAGACAGCTGTCAATCAGCAGCCAATGGGTGGAGGAAACAGCATATCTTTCTTTCATATCAGATTTTCCTGCATATCTGGAGAACAGCTAAACAGAACAAAGTAATACATTGTTCTGTTCAGCTTTTCTGTCACCAGGTTTATGCTACCCTCATATAGGGCAGCATAAACCCAATGACAACTTTCCTTTCCAAAGAAGAAAAGAGAGAGAGAGAGAGAGAGAGAGAGAGAGAGAGAGAGAGAGAGAGAGAGAGAGAGAGAGAGAGAGAGAGAGAGAAATAATGCAGGACTTTGGTGACATCTAGTGGTTAAAGTACGATACAACTGGGTTTAAAAGTAGTATCTAGACAATATTAGCCAAAACTAGGAGTGGAACTGACAAAAAGGAAAACTATAATGGCAATATTTGTTGTGTTCTGGACCCACTCCTGGGCATAAAAATACTGACTACTAGTTGTGGATACAGCCTAAGGAAAATCTTGTGCCAGTGCCATGGTGAATAGAGACCAGTTATATGTTCTAAGTGTCTAAAGTAATGCATGGATAGAGAAGTGCTTTTAAGCAGCAGTTATATTATTTAATATACCTATTCCTATAAAGCAGTGGCACTGTTATTTTTCCCAGAGAACATTTTGGGCAAACACTGAAGAGAATGCTAGAAGATTCCAGCTCTAGGTTGCACAATTGTGTATGCAGCTTTGGACTAGAATACATTAAATAAGTAATGGAAAGTGTTTACTAGGTTTCTCAACTTTGATATGAATTATTTTTGTATTCTATGAAAATAAGCAGAGGCATAACACTGAAGTGATGTCATTTAAAAAATATAAACCTATGACATGTCACAGTAACATATCAAAAGTCTTTAATCAGTGGGGGTTTCAGTGCTGAGACCCCACCAATCGAAATAACGAGCAGGGATAAGCGTATAGGAATAAACTTGCTGACAGCCAGAGTACAGCACGCTACTGTGTGCTTAACCCTAATCGGTCTCCTGATTGTTTGGGTCTTATCACAGGTACACTGACCAATCCAAACTTTTGACATGTCTCTGTGACATGTTAAATTCTTTTAAAGGAACAAATAGACTGTAATATTGTGTACTAAAAAGCAGAATAGAGGGTAAATTTTAATTTCAGTATAGTACTTAGTAAACTATCCTACAGATTTTCTTGTATGGGGCAAAGACTGCTTGTATCCTGCCAGACTCCAAGGCCTTGATACCTACTATAGTTATGGCCAAGTTACCTGGTGTTACAATGGTTAATACAGTGGTTTCCATCCTTACTACCTCTAAAATGTTTCATGCTGCAAAACTCATAACACAAGAATCTTGGCATAACTTTGGCAAATAACTCCAATATTCTTGGCCAGTACTAGGTCTCTGCTTTCTACTGTACTGTGTGAACAGGTTTTCATAAAATGTTATGTACAATGTAGGACTACGTATTGACATTTTGCCTGCATATTGTGGCAAGCATCTATCTTACATAACTATGACACCCTTTTTGCTGGTGCTGTGGACCCTGGTAGGGAAACACTGGTCTATATGGACTCTTATAACACTTACCAGTTATCAGGTTGGCAGGAATTCTATCAGTGAGGAAATCAACCACAAGGATACGACTAGTGACAAATAGTACTCCTCCTTGTGTGTAGACATCATAACGCTCATTGCTGCTAACCTCATTGGTGACAATACGTGGCAAATGGGTGACTCCTTCTGATCTCATCTGTTCAATTAGATACTCCTAAAATAACAACGCAATACAATGTTAATAAAAAGAAGCAACGGAGGGAAAATGTTACTTTAGCTGCATGGGTCTTGCCTTGCAGATAATATGTGGGACTACAGATCTACAGTCTCTTTTCTCACATACACAGTATTATACACAGAATTTTTGGTCATGAAAGGTATTGTCATTGTTTAGACTAAAATAAATCTGGCATCTGATCCAAAATAAATTCTGATTCTCATTTTTTCAGTACAAAAACTGAATAATAATCTTCATTTTACAAAGCCAGAACTAGGAGACCGAGCAAAAGAAATATCATTCTGTTTAAATAAGCAGAAAACAGAAGCTATAGTAGCCTTTTTTTTATTAGTATTATGTTACTTACCTTATCATGACTGCATAACCCAGAATTCTGACAACTCATAATGTGTTAAATTTAATTAAAGAGGAACTCAACTTTGACTGGAAAACAACGGTTTTCAAATCAACTGGTGTCAGAAAGGTATACACATTTGTAAATTACTTCTATTTAAACATCTTAAGCCTTTCAGTACTTAACGGCTGCTGTATACTCCAAAAAAAGTTGTGTAGTTCTTTCCAGTCTGACCACAGTGCTGTCTCCTTTCATCTCTATCTGTGGCAGGAACTGTCCAGAGTAGAAGCAAATCCCCCAAACTAAACTCTTCTACTGTATAAATTTAAAGGAGGAGAGGTGTTATGTTTTAATATCGCACTGTGCCAGTTCTCTGTAGTTAGAGCGCTCCTGCTGCCAAACTGCAGTAAGGCATTGGAGGTTATTACATCTAATATAATCTAATAGTAGTCTGAATACAGACTCTAATATTCCAGTACATTGAACAGTGAGTGCACAGTGCTGAGAAATTTTAAAGTACCACTGCCATATAGTGGCTAAAAAGTAAAAATACATAGACTTTTTAATTGATAAAATAAAAGTTAAAATTTATATTATTTCTATTGGGGTACTTTAGTCAGGGTTATCCCCGAGGGGATCAATTCCCCAGTAGGTTTGTTGTATATATTAGTTGGCCCAGAAACCCCTAGAGGAGTTTAGAAGAGTTTGTATAAATTTCTGGCACCAGTTGATTTGAAAACATTTTTTCCATGGGAGTTCCCCTTTAACCCCTTAAGGACGCAGGACGTAAATGTACGTCCTGGTGCGGTGGTACTTAACGCACCAGGACGTACATTTACGTCCTGTGCATAACCGCGGGCATCTGAGCGATGCCCGTGTCATGCGCGGCTGATCCCGGCTGCTGATCGCAGCCAGGGACCCGTCGGCAATGACCAACGCCCGCGATCTCGCGGGCGTCCGCCATTAACCCCTCAGGTGCCGGGATCAATACAGATCCCGGCATCTGCGGCAGTGCGCGATTTCAATGAATGATCGGATCGCCCGCAGCGCTGCTGCGGGGATCCGATCATTCAGAACGCCGCACGGAGGTCCCCTCTCCTTCCTCCTTCCGGCGTCTCCTGCTCTGGTCTGAGATCGAGCAGACCAGAGCAGATGATGACCGATAACACTGATCTGTTCTATGTCCTATGGATAGAACAGATCAGTATTAGCAATCATGGTATTGCTATGAATAGTCCCCTATGGGGACTATTCAAGTGTAAAAAAAAATGTAAAAAAATGTAAAAGTTAAAAATAAAGTGAAAAATACCCTCCCCCAATAAAAAAGTAATACGTCCGTTTTTTCCTATTTTACCCCCAAAAAGCGTAAAAAATGTATTTAATAGACATATTTAGTATCACCGCGTGTGTAAATGTCCGAACTATTAAAATAAAATGTTAATGATCCCGTATGGTGAACGGCGTGAACGTAAAAAAAAAAAAAAAGTCCAAAATTGCTACTTTTTTAATACATTTTATAAAAAAAAAATTATAAAAAATGTATTAAAAGTTTTTTATATACAAATGTGGTATCAAAAAAAAGTACAGATCATGGCCCAAAAAATGAGCCCTCATACCGCCGCTTATACGGAAAAATAAAAAAGTTAGAGGTCATCAAAATAAAGGGATTATAAACGTACTAATTTGGTTAAAAAGTTTGTGATTTTTTTTAAGCACAACAATAATAGAAAAGTATGTAATAATGGGTATCATTTTAATCGTATTGACCCTCAGAATAAAGCAGACACGTCATTTTTACCATAAATAGTACGGCGTGAAAACGAAACCTTCCAAAATTAGCAAAATTGCGTTTTTCTTTTTCATTTCCCCACAAAAATTGTGTTTTTTTGGTTGCGCCATACATTTTATGATATAATGAGTGATGTCATTACAAAGGACAACTGGTCGCGTAAAAAACAAGCCCTCATACTAGTCTGTGGATGAAAATATAAAAGAGTTATGATTTTTAGAAGGCGAGGAGGAAAAAATGTAAAAAACGTAAAAATTTTATTTGTCTGAGTCCTTAAGGCCAAAATGGCTGAGTCCTTAACGGGTTAAAGAATTTTCACTATATTAGGAATTGCTGTGTTTAGGTAGCTTGGTTGCCAAGTGAAGAAAACCAAAATGTAAATGGTTTCTAAAAATCACAGACTAGTCCACTTTAAACTGTGATATCAAGTAGATGCACAACCTATGCAGTGCCGTGGGTACTACTGCATGGACCGGGCCCAGAAAAAGAATTCAGGGGCTGTTCATTTGGTAGTACAGTAGCAACATTTAGGTAAGTCTCATCTACAAAAGGACACAGGGAAGAGCATGGTAAGCATTGTATGTGCAAAATGACGTGTGAACGATAGAGTGGTTATCCAGCAGGACATGCATACCTCCTCTGCAGTATTACTATTGAGCACCAGCACCAAGTTCCCAGGATCACAATAAAGCTTCAAGAAATTCTGCAGAATTCGATCAATGCCAAGTCCACGAGCAGTGATGACAAGTCCATCCTCATGGAAGAGGTCTAGGAAGATCTGATTTTCATATTCCAGGAGGGGAGCCATTGCCTAATCTCTAATATTAATCAGGGAATTGAAAGTGTTCACCTTTTACTATAGAGATGAAAAAGAGGGATGAGGGTGACTCGACTCATCACATGGGTTGATCTTCAGTATCTAGAAGCAAGACAGACATGTATCAGTATTTGTAGCATTACTGTATTGAACTCATTGCAGCTCTCTGACTAATAAATGCGTATACCAAATAGAGGATCCATCTTTATAATGTCCATATAGCCTAATATGATGTCATTATTAGGGATCGACCGATATCGTTTTTTTTAGGGCCGATACAGATAATCGGTGCAGGTTAGGACCGATAGCCGATAATTTATACCGATATTCCGGTATAAGTTATCGGCTATTTATCCCCCTGCGACACCGCTGCAGATCATTGATTTAAAGCGGGTGCTTTAAATCAATGCACTGCAGTGGCTTTTGCGGTGCCATAGGCCGCCGCCGCCACCCGCTTCTCTCCCCCTGCCTGTCCGGGGGTCCTGAGACCTATCACCGTCACCGCTCCCCCCACCACGTCTAGGGGTGCCTCCAGCTGCTTCAAAACTACTACTCCCAGCATGCCCGGACAGCCGTTGGCTGTCCGGGCATGCTGAGAGTTGTAGTTTTGCAACAGCTGGAGGGCCTACTGTAGGTATAGTATATTATACAGACCCCTGTCCATCCCAGAACCCTGACTCACCTTCCCAGTTGCTGCAGGGACCGTCCGGGGAGGGTGGTCCGGGCCCTCCATCCTTCCTGTAGTGTCCGGCGGCATTCCGGGTGGAGGGTGAACCGGTCCGGGCTGTCCTTCTTCTCCGGGGGTCCTCTTCTCCACTCCGGGCAGGCTTCGGCCTAGTAACGCTGCATAGACGCCGCTGCGCAGCGACGCACCTGACGTCACGGCGTAGCGGCGTCTATGCAGCGTACTAGGCCGGAGCCTGCCCGGAGTGGAGAAGAGGACCCCCGGAGAACGACAGCCCGGACCGGTTCACCCTCCACCCGGAAAGGTAATTGCCGATACCGATAATGCCCAAAATCGTGATTATCGGCCGATAATATCGGCCATACCGATAATCGGTCGATCCCTAGTCATTATGTTTGAATAAACTAAAACACAGTCTATTTATGGTATGATTAATAGTCAAGCAACCTTCTAATTCTGCATTCAATCCCTCTTTATATTCTAAAGTACAATGAATAAAGTAAAGAAGCAATACATAGGATCTTCTCTGTACGAACCTCTGAATGTTTCAGGTGACACCATAACCTCCTACTACGAGGAGCATCAGACAAGTGTATATACTACACTACTATACTACTAGATAACCACAAGGTTCATAACATGACACAATGAAGTAAAGCAGCAGAGAGAAGCCCAAATATCTAAGTATCAGGAGATGCCAGGTAAGTAATATTGTGAGGGTTGGAAAAGGGCAAATGATACTTTATTACTTTGCCAGAGGGTTCTCTACAATGTACAGGTCACCTTCAACTCATAACATAAACCACAGCTTCTGCAGACCGAATTGGGATCGGATGATTTCTTGTCTTTTCTACCCTTTAATGTTCTCTGTACTTTATGCTGAAATAGAGTTTGGCGAGTTTGCTACAAATCTACAAAAGTAAAAACCCACAGTGAAAATCTTCTCCACATTAATGGAGTTTCGAGAATCTCATTCATTTTATTGTACTGCACTTTGTTGCCTATTTTTGGAGTGGAATCGGTAACAAATCCACCACATGTGAACGTGGCCTTACTGTACTTTAAATTCAGGAAACTTCTAACTAACCCGGCATTGATGTAGTCCGACAGAAGAGGCTGAGGCTGAAAATCCTTCATATTTCTAGTTCTAGTTGACGCTTTACACTTCAGTTCTCTAGTGATGACATCTGCGGTGCATTCAGAAATGGACGCTGCAGAGTTATACTATAATGAGGACATAGTTATACTATAATGAGGACATAGTTATACTATAATGAGGACTAAGAAAATAACAAAAAAAGAGAATTTATGCACTGGTGACACAGGAACAACAGTATGATTGTACATACATTTCCCGCAAATATTGTTAGGCACAAATGAAATCTTAATGTGTACCTGTCTGTCACTTGACACTTTTCCTAGAGACATGGCAAAAGTTTTAATCAATGGGGGTCCAAGTGCTCAGACCTCTACTGATCAGGAGAACAAGCCAGGAGAAGGCCGTGTGCTCCTCTCCCTGCTCTGTGTCACATTATTGAGAAACACTCCATAGACTTACACTGTCTTCTGATCACGTGACACAAAGATGGGAGAGAACACGCTAAGCAAAGACTTCTCTCGGCTTGTTCTCCTGATTGGTGGATGTCTAAACACTAAGATCCCCACCGAGCAAAACTTTTGACATTTCTTCAGGACATTCTCTCCTGCTGCTTTCCTCCCGTTGTTGACAGCTTTTCGCCAGGTTACAGACCAACACTACACTCTAGGGGGAGATGTATCAAAACCTGTTCAGAGAAAAAGTGAAGCAGTTGCCATAGTAACCAAATTGCTTAAAGGACATGTCTGGCGCGCACTTTTCTCATTTCATCCGATCCGGGCTGCAAAATAAAAGAAAACAAACTGTTCTCCTCCAGTTGTTGCATAACTACAACTCCCAACATGCCCTTCGGCTGTCTGGGCATGCTGGGAGTTGTAGTATTGCAACAACCGAAGGCACACTGATTGGGAAACATTGTATTTTTTCCTAACTCAGTGTTTCACAACCGTGTGCCTCCCGCTGTGGCAAAACTATAACTTCCAGCATGCATTGACAGACCATGCATGCTGGGAGTTGTAGTTTTGCAACAGCTGGAGGCACATGGGTTGTGAAACACTGAGTTAGGAAACAGACAGTGGTGCCAATCCCAACCAGTGTGCCTCCAGCTGTTGCATAACTACAACTCCCAGTATGCACGGTCGGTCAGTGCATGTTGGGAGTTGTAGTCCCCCCCCATGTGAATATACAGGGTACATTTACATGGGCGGGGGTTTACTCACTGTAAACCCCCGCCCGTGTAAATGTACCCTAAAAACACTACACTACACTAACCCTAAATAAAGAGTGAAACACTACATATACACTACACCCTTACACTGTTCCCCCCCCAAAATAAAAATTAAAAACATCTTGTACGTCAGTTTTTCCAAAACAGAACCTCCAGCTGTTGCAAAATAACAACTCCCAGTATTTCCGGACAGCCATTGACTGTCCACGCATGTTGGGAGTTTTGCAACAGCTGGAGGCACCCTGAAAACTGAAGAACAGTATTTGTGGTGGTGTAGGCAATTGTAACGCTTGTATCCAGGTACACCCCTATGAAAATCCCTAATTCAGGCCTCAAATGCGCATGGCGCATCTCCGTACTCTGGAGAAATTGGGCTACAAATTTTTGGTGGCTTTTTATCCTTTTACCCCTTATGAAAAGGAAAAGTTGGGGGCTACACCAGCCTGTTAGTGTAATTTTTTTTTATTTTTTACACTAACATGCTGGTGTTGCCCCATACTTTTCATTTTCATAAGAGGTAAAAGGAAAAAAAGACCCCCAAAATTTGTAACACAATTTCTCCCAAGTAGGGAAATACCCCATATGTGGGCGTAAAATGCTTTGCAGGCGAACAACAAGGCTCAGGAGTAAGAGCGCACTATGTACATTTGAGGCCTAAATTGGTGATTCGCACAGGGGTGGCTTCTGGTTACAGCGGTTCTGACATAAACGCAAAAATTAAATACCCACATGTGACCCCATTTCGGAAACTACACCCCTCACGGAACGTAACAAGGGGAGCAGCGAGCATTTACACCCCACAGGTGTCTGACAGATTTATGGATCTTTTACAAAGATCTGTCAAATGCCAGTGGGGTGTAAATGCTCACTGCACCCCTTGTTACGTTCTTTGAGGGGTGCAGTTTCCCAAATAGTGTGCCATGTGGGGTGTTTTTCGCTGTTCTGTTACCATGGGAGCTTCCTAAATGAGACATGCCCCCCAAAAACCATTTCAGCAATTTTCAAATGCCCAATGTCGCTCCTTCCCTTCTGAGCCCTCTAGTGCCCCCACAGAACACTTACTCGAGAGAAATGGGGTTTCAAATTTTGGGAGAAATTTTCACCTATTACCCCTTGTGAAAATGAAAAATTTGGGGTAATATCAGCATTTTAGTAAAAAAAAAAAAAAAAAAAAAAAAATGTAATTTTTACGTCCAACTTCAATGCAAAGTCGTCAAACACCTGTGGGGTGTTAAGGCTCACTGTACCCCTAGTTATATTCCTTGATGGGTGTAGTTTCCCAAATACTATGCCATGTAGGGTGTTTTTTGCTGTTCTGGCACCATAGGGGCTTCCTAAATGAGACATTCCCCGTAAAAACCATTTCAGCTAAATTCGCTCTCCAAAATCCCATTGTCCCTCCTTCTCTTCTGAGCCCTCTAGTGCACCCACAGAGCACTTTACATCCACATATGAGGTATGTGAGAGAGCTTCGAAGTTAGAAAAATGCTAAATCTTCAAATTTTTCATGACATTTTGGAATTTTTCACCAAGAAATGAAGCAAGTATTGACGAAAATGTACCACTAACATAAAATAGAATATGTCACGAAAAAACTGTCTCGGATTCAAATTAATAAGTACAAGCATCCCAGAGTATTAATGCTTAAAGTGACAGTGGTCAGAATTGCAAAAAAATGCTCTGGTCCTTAAAGGACAACTGCAGCGGCATCACACTTATCCCATAAGTGTTTGATCGCGGCGGGTCCGACCGCTGGGACCCCCCCCCCCGATCTCCCTAACGGGGCGCCGCCATAAGCGCTCATGGTAAGCGCTAAGGCACGTAGCGTCGACCTAGAGATCGACTGTCACGCTCTCCTCCCCGTCCCCATACAGTTCTATGGGGGAGGCACGAATGCTGCCTCCCCGCCTCTCCCATAGAGATGTATGGAGGAGGCGTGCCGGCTGCAACGTCATGCTGCGGCTGGCACGCACCCTGCAAGGGAGAGCCGCAGCCCCATACAGGAGATCGCCGGGGCCCCCCGCGATCAAACACTTATCCCCTATCTTTAGGGAAAGGGGATAAGTGTTTGTAACGCTGCAGATGTCCTTTAAGGTCAAAATGGGCTCAGTCCCCAAGGGGTTAATCTATAATATATAGAAAAGCTGGAAACGTTTCGGGATAAAGATCCTTTCCTCAGCAGCTTATGGTAGATATTAGATAACATTTATTTATTAGCTACCATAAGTTGCTGAGAAAAGGATCTTTATCCTCGGATCCCAATGCTTTTCACTCCCACATGTCATGTATTATTTTTAGGAGAATTTTTTCTATTATTTTCTATACATATATAGCCTAGGGGACTGAAATACCATTAGCTTTATACAATTGGATAAAGGAAGACTGAAAGAACGTTGTCTGGTCCGAGGAGTCTCGATTCCAGCTGCAATATTCAGAAAGCAGGGTGAGAATTTTGGCTTAAACAACATGAAAGCATGGATCTACCTGCCTTGTATCAGCGGTTCAAGCTGGTGGTGTGGGGGACATTTTCTTGGCAGACTTTGGGCCACTAAGTGCCAACTGAGCAACATATAAAAGTGACAGTCCACTGGAGTATTGTTGTTGACTATGTCTATCTCTTTTTAACCCTGTGCATCCAGCTTCTAGCGGCTACGTCCAGCAGGATAATGCAACAAATCTCAAATCATCTCATGCTGATTTCTTGAACATGACACCGAATACACAACACTACAGTGATCCCTCAACATACGATGGTAATCCGTTCCAAATGGACCATCGTTTGTTGAAACCATTGTATGTTGAGGGATCCGTGCACTGTAAAGTATAGGACAGTGGTCTACAACCTGCGGACCTCCAGATGTTGCAAAACTACAACACCCAGCATGCTGGGTGTTGTAGTTTTGCAACACCTGGAGTGTTTGCAACACATGCTGGGTGTTGTAGTTTTGCAACACCTGGAGGTCCGCAGGTTGTAGACCACTGTTAGAGAAAGTTGTACTCACCTGTCCCCGCCGCTACGGACCGTCACCGCTGCCTGGGATGTCGCCGTCCATCGCTGTTGCCGCGTCCCCGACGCTCCAGCAAGGCCTCTGCTTCCCCGGCATCCTCGCTCTCCGTCGCCGCCATCACGTCGCTACGCACGCCGCTCCTATTGGATGACGAGACAGCGAGCGCAGCAACGATGGAGAGCGCCAACAATGCAGTGGATGCCGAAGAGGACGCGCCGGAGCCCCGAGGACAGGTGAGTGACCATCACCGGAGCTCACGGGGCAACGTAAACGGCTATCCAGCGGCAGCTGAAGCAGTCAGCGCTGCCGGATAGCCATTTATGCGATGGCCCCTAGATACAAAAGCATCGTATGTTGATGCTGCCTTAAACATGCAATGGCATCTGAGAGGCCATCGCATGTTGAAATTATCGTATGTCGGGGCCATCGTAGGTCGAGGGGTCAATGTACTTCAATGGCCTCCACAGTCACCAGATCATGGAATCATGGATGTGCAGCTGACAAAACTGCCATGGTGTCCGTATGGTCCAAAATCTTTGAGGAATGTTTTCAAGACCTTGTAGAAAGCCAAAAAAATGAAGCCAGCAAAAAAAAGAGTTAGAAGCCTGGATGCTGCACGTCATGCAATGGGATATGTGACATCATATGATCAGTGTCCCCTCATCTCCCCCACGAGTGTTACAGTCATTACTGTCCCTTCATCTTCTCCTGTGTGTCACAATCATAAAGTCCTCTTATTAAAAAAAAAAACTAAACAAAAGAAAAACTATTTGACTTACCTCCACCTCCGTTCCCACGCGGATCCCCAGTTCTTCCTCCAGTGTTCAGCATGTCAGGACTTTTTGTGTCCAATAAAGATGTTTTCATTACTCTTCATCATTATATAGTTGCTAGCTTTATGTGTTGGCGTATACAGCATGTCAGGATGTCTTTGGTCAGCGCTCTGGTGTCACTTGACTGCAGCGGCCAATACGCTCAATACGACTGATTAACTGCTGTGATCCACTGCACAGGCACACACCAGAACACTGCATTATTTATTCTGGTGGACAGGATTATGCCGAAACGCATTGTCCAGTTGTATACCCAATAAAGCAGATTTTGTCCTGTGCATCACCTGTGGTAATGTTTATGCCAGTATATACAGTGGGGCAAAAAAGTATTTAGTCAGCCACCAATTGTGCACGTTCTCCCACTTAAAAAGATGAGAGGCCTGTAATTTTCATTATAGGTAGACCTCAACTATGAGAGACAATGTGATTTTATGGATTTTTTTTCTCATTCTGTCTGATTTTTAAAGAATTTATTTGCAAATTATGGTGGAAAATAAGTATTTGGTCACCTACAAACAAGCAAGATTTCTGGCTCTCACAGACCTGTAACTTCTTCTTTAACCCCTAAAGGACCCAGCCCATTTTCCCCTTAAAGGGGTACTCCTGCGCTTAGACATCTTATGCCCTATCCAAAGGATAGGGGTAAGATGCCTGATCGCGGGGGTCCCGCCGCTGGGTACCCTCCACACCCCATTTAAAATCAGTCCCCGGAGCGTGTTCGCTTCAGGTCTGATTACTGTCGATCATGGGGCATTGTGAAGTCAAGGCTCTGCCCCGTGTGACGTCATGCTCCGCCCCCTCAATGAAATCCTATGGGAGGTGGCGTGACAGTTGCCACGCCCCCTCCTATAGGCTTGCATTGGGGAGGCGGAGTGTGATGTCACACGGGGCGGAGCCTTGACGTCACAACGCTCCGGCCCCGTGATCGACAGTAATCAGACCTGAAGCGAGCACGCTCCAGGGACTGATTTTAAATGGGGTGCGGCATGCAAGATCACGGGGGTCCCCAGCGGCGGGACCCCCGCAATCAGGCATCTTATCCCCTATCCTTTGGATAGGGGATAAGATGTCTAAGCACCGGAGTACCCCTTTAAGGACCCGAACATTTTTTGCAAATCTGACCACTGTCACTTCAAGCATTAATAACTCTGGGATGCTTTTACTTTTCATTCTGATTCCGGGATAGTTTTTTCGTGACATGTTCTACTTCATGTTAGTCGTAAATTTTTGTCGATACTTGCATCATTTCTTGGTGAAGAATTCCAAAATTTGATGAAAAATTAGAAAATTTTGCATTTTTTCTTACTTTGAAACTCTCTGCTTATAAGGAAAATAGACATAACAAATAAATTATATATTGATTCACATATACAATATGTCTACTTTATGTTTGCATCATACAGTTGACATGTTTTTACTTTTGCAAGAGATGAAGATCCCCGGGGCTCCGGTTCACGTGGTAAAAAAGGTGTGTTAGGCTGGGTTCACACTACGTTTTCCCCCATACGGGAGCGCATACGGCAGGGGGGAGCTAAAAGCTCGCGCTCCCGTATGTCACCGTATGCGCACCCGTATGTCATTCATTTCAATGAGCCGACCGGAGTGAAACGTTCGGTCCGGTCGGCTCATTTTTGCGCCGTATGCGCTTTTACAACCGGACCTAAAACTGTGGTCAACCACGGTTTTAGGTCCGGTTGTAAAAGCGCATACGGCGCAAAAATGAGCCGACCGGACCGAACGTTTCACTCCGGTCGGCTCATTGAAATGAATGACATACGGGAGCGCATACGGTGACACACGGGAGCGCGAGCTTTTAGCTCCCCCCTGCCGTATGCGCTCCCGTATGGGGGAAAACGTAGTGTGAACCCAGCCTTAGAGTGCTCACTCCTGTAGATTAGCTTGACTGGGATCGTGGCGGTATAGAGGACACGGTTGAGTTTAAGAGATAATAACCGTATTTTATTAGGGTAGATCACAGATAATGCGTTTCGAGGGGTGGGACCCCCTCTTCGTCAGATCCAATGATGTGGCAGATGCGGGAGGCCACATGATTTATGCAAAAAAAGCCCGCGAAATTTAACAGCAATTACCGGGTACAGAATAAAATACATATATGCATCTGTGCAATACAGTTTGCACAGTGTTGAGGATATCTCAAATCCAAAGCAAACATAAATATAAAACAAATTACATTTAACACGAATAGTGCTTAGGTAGCAAATCAAATGAGGTGTTACTACTATTAGCCTGGCCTTCCGTTCGGGGAGCGGAGCAAGTAAAAAAATCAAAGCGCCGTTCTCCGTGTTAAGGTGGCATTTCAAAGATAGAGGTACAGCAGGATCGCGGTCCTCTCATGTATGGGAGACCCCTCTTCTGGGTGTCCGGGGGAAAACGTCTGTGATCTACCCTAATAAAATCCGTGTTCGGCTACCTCTATAACGCCACGATCACAGTCAAGCTAATCTACAGGAGTGAGCGCTCTAACACACCTTTTTTACCACGTGAACCGGAGCCCCGGGGATCTTCATCTCTTGCATCCTCCAGACGTCCAGGAATCCCAGGACGCCACGGTGTGAGCTGCACCCCCTGATCTCACTATTCCCTTTGAAATGGGATACAAGCGCGATATGGTGTTGTGCTCACTGCCCAACACCAGAAGGTGAGCAAGTTTCTATCACCTCTTTTTCTTTCTTTTTATCTGAATACACTTACGGCACATTGTTGCGCTTCCCCTTTGTGTTTCCAATTTTTTTGCATATCAAGCATGTTTTTACTTTTGGAAGACAGCAGAGGGCTTCAAAGTTCAGCAGCAATTTTCCACAAAATTTTCTAAATCAGAATTTTTCAGGGACCAGTTCAGGTTTGAAGTGGATTTGAAGGGCCTTCATATTAGAAATACCCCACAAATGACCCCATTATAAAAACTGCACCCCTCAAAGTATTCAAAATGACATTCAGTAAGTGTGTTAACCCTTTAGGTGTTTCACAGGAATAGCAGCAAAGTGAAGGAGAAAATTCAAATTCTTCATTTTTTACACTCACATGTTCTTGTAGACCCAGTTTTGGAAATTTTACAAGGGGTAATAGAAGAAAAAGACTCCAAAAATTTGTAACCCAATTTCTCTCCAGTGAGGAAATACCTGAGCCCTCTACTGTTCGGAGTGCACAGTAGAGGGCTCAAAAGGGAAGGAGCGACAATGGGATTTTGGAGAGTGAGTTTTTCTGAAATGGTTTTTGGGGGCATGTCACATTTAGGAAGCCCCTATGGTGCCAGAATAGCCAAAAAAAAAAAAAATAACAACATGGCATACTATTTTGGAAACTATACCCCTCAAGGAACGTAACAAAATTTTATTTTTTTACACTAACATGTTGGTGTAGACCCCCAACTTTACCTTTTTATAAGGGGGTAAAAGGAGAAAAAGCCCCCCAAAATGTGTAGTGCAATTTCTCCAGAGTACGGAAATACCCCATATCTGGCACTAAACTGTTGCCTTGAAATACAACAGGGCTCCGAAGAGGGAGAGCCCCATGCGCATTTGAGGCCTATATGGGGGATTTGCATCCGCCACCAAAATACCCTACAGCAGTGTTTCCTAAACAGGGTGCATCCAGCTGTTGCAAAACTCCCAGCATGCCTTGACAGTCAGTGGCTGCCCGGCAATACTGGGAGTTGATGTTTTTCAACAGCTGGAGGCTCAGTTTTGGAAACAGTGCCGTACAAGACTTTTTTGTTTATTTGGGGGGGGGAGGTGACTGTGTAAGGGGGTGTATATGTAGTGTTTTACTTTTTATTTAGTGTAGTGTAGTGTTTTTAGGGTACATTCACACAGGCGGGTTTACAGTGAGTTTGAGCTGGGAGTTTGGGGTGCGGCGGAAAATTTGCCACATGTCAAACTTGTCGCAGAAAACTCGCTCTAAACCACCGCCCGTGTGAATGTACCCTGTACATTCACATGGGGGCTCAAACCTCTAGCTGTTGCAAAACTACAACTCCCAGCATGCACTGACAGACCATACATGCTGGGAGTTGTAGTTATGCAACAGCTGGAGGCCCATTGGTTGCGCAACACAGAGTTAGTTACTTAACTCAGTGTTTTGCAACCAGTGTGCCTCCAGCTGTTGCAAAACTAGGACTCCCAGAATGTACAGTCTCTCAGTGCATGCTGGGAGTTGTAGTTTTGCAACAGCTGGAGGCACACTGGTTGCAAAACACTGTTAGGACACAAACTCTGTTTCACAACCAATGTGTCTCCAGCTGTTGCAAAACTGCAACATTCAGCATGCACTGACAGTCGAAGGGCATGCTGAGAGTTGTAGTTTTGTAACAGCTGGAGGCAAACTGCTACAACTCCCAGCATGCCCTTTGGTAGTCTGTGCATGCTGGGAGTTGTAGTTATAGTGAATGAGCTGCAGAGAGCTGGGACCAAAGCAACAAAGGCTACCATCAGTAAAACAGTACGCCGCAGGGACTCAAATCATGCAGTGCCAAACGTGTCCCCCTGCATAAGCCAGTACATGTCCGGGCCCGACTGAAGTTTGCTAGGGAGCATTTGGATGATCCAGAAGAGTATTGGGAGAATGTCATATGTCAGATGAAACCAAAGTAGAACTTTTTGGTAAAAACTCAACTTGTTGTGTTTGTAGGAGAAAGAATGCTGAGTTGCACCCAAAGAACACCATACCTACTGTGAAGCATGGGGTGGAAACATCAGGCTTTGGGGCTGTTTTTCTGTTAGGGGAAAAGGACCACTGATCCGTGTAAAGGAAAGAATGAATGGGGCCATGTATCGTGACATTTTGAGTGAAAACCTCCTTCCATCAACAAGGGCATTGGAGATGAAACGTGGCTGGGTCTTTCAGCATGACAATGATCCCAAACACACTGCCCGGGCAGCGAAGGAGTGGCTTCGTAAGAAGCATTTCAAGTTCCTGGAGTGGTCTAGCCAGTCTCCAGATCTCAACCCCACAGAAAACCTTTGGAGGGAGTTGAATGTATGTGTTGTCCAGCAACAGCCCCAAAACATCACTTTTGACCTCTGTCATTGCCAACAAAGTATTAGGATGTTATTTCGTTATTGACCAAATACTTATTTTCCACCATAATTGCAAATAAATTCTTAAAAAATCTGACAATGTGATTTTATGGATTTTTTTTCCTTATAGTTGAGGTATTCCTATGATGAAAATTACAGGCCTCTATCATCTTTTTAAGTGGGAGAACTTGCACAATTGGTGGCTGACTATACACTTTTTTTGCCCCACTGTAGCAGCAACTCCAAGACCTCCTTTTTACTTCCTACCAATGCCCCATGGTGCACAACAAATGACACCAAGCAAAGCGTCTTCTTACATACATTTTTTGGGAGACAACAGAACAGCCCAGTAACCAGACATTCAGCAGACTATGCTGCCCAACGGCCACCTCATGAGGTCACGTCACTATAGTTCTTATATGGCCCGATTCAGGGCCGGCCTTAGGTGTTCAGGCGCCCTGTGCAAGCTAACCTTGTGCCCCCCCCCCCCCCCCCAATAAACGTACACAAAGAGGGAAAAAAATTCTAATAAGTCCCCTGCCCCCTTAATCAGTCCCATGTACCCCTTCACCAGTCCCCTGCTCCCCTTAATCAGATACAGTATAGTTCCCCCACATTAGGTGCAGTATAGCTCTCCACATTAGGTGCAGTATAGTTCCCCACATTAGGTGCAGTATAGTTCCCCCACATCAGGTGCAGTACAGTTCCCCACATCAGGTGCAGTATAGTTCCCCCACATCAGGTGCAGTATAGTACCCCCACATCAGGTGCAGTATAGTACCCCCACATCAGGTGCAGTATAGTACCCCCACATCAGGTGCAGTGTGGTTCCCCCACATCAGGTGCAGTGTGGTTCCCCCACATCAGGTGCAGTGTGGTTCCCCCACATCAGGTGCAGTGTGGTTCCCCCACATCAGGTGCAGTGTGGTTCCCCCACATCAGGTGCAGTGTGGTTCCCCCACATCAGGTGCAGTGTGGTTCCCCCACATCAGGTGCAGTATAGTTCCCCCACATCAGGTGCAGTATAGTTCCCCCACATCAGGTGCAGTATAGTTCCCCCACATCAGGTGCAGTATAGTTCCCCCCACATCAGGTGCAGTATAGTTCCCCCCACATCAGGTGCAGTATAGTTCTCCACATTAGGTTGGCAGTATAGTTATACAGTATAGTATAGGTAGTAGCAGGTTCCCCAGATTAGGTAGAAGCAGGTTCCCCAGATTAGGTAGAAGCAGGTTCCCCAGATTAGGTAGAAGCAGGTTCCCCACATTAGGTAGAAGCAGGTTCCCCACATTAGGTAGAAGCAGGTTCCCCACATTAGGTAGAAGCAGGTTCCCCACATTAGGCAGTAGAAAGCCCCCCCCCCCCCCCCCGGACTCACACACACACACAGACAGACACCCACACATGCACACACACACAATAACGGACATATTTGTACGGCCATAATCTGGTGACAATAAGTGACATTCGTACGGCCATAATCTGGTGACAATAAATGACATATTTGCACGGCCATAATTTGGTGACAATAAGTGACATATTAGTACGGCCATAATCTGGTGACAATAAGTGACATATTCTTACGGCCATAATCTGGTGACAATAAGTGACATTAGTACGGCCATAATCAGGTGACAATAAATGACATTCGTACGGCCATAATCTGGTGACAATAAGTGACGTAGTCGTACGGCCATAATCTGGTGACAATAAGTGACATATTCGTAGTCGTACGGCCATAATCTGGTGACAATAAGTGACATATTAGTACGGCCATAATCTGGTGACAATAAGTAACATATTAGTACGGCCATAATCTGGTGACAATAAATGACATATTAGTACGGCCATAATCTGGTGACAATAAATGACATATTAGTACGGCCATAATCAGGTGACAATAAATGACATTAGTACGGCCATAATCAGGTGACAATAAGTGACATATTAGTACGGCCATAATCTGGTGACAATAAGTGACATATTAGTACGGCCATAATCTGGTGACAATAAGTGACATATTAGTACGGCCATAATCTGGTGACAATAAGTGACATATTAGTACGGCCATAATCTGGTGACAATAAGTGACATATTAGTACGGCCATAATCTGGTGACAATAAATGACATATTTGTACGGCCATAATCAGGTGACAATAAATGACATTAGTACGGCCATAATCTGGTGACAATAAATGACATATTTGTACGGCCATAATCAGGTGACAATAAATGACATTAGTACGGCCATAATCTGGTGACAATAAATGACATATTTGTACGGCCATAATCAGGTGACAATAAATGACATTAGTACGGCCATAATCAGGTGACAATAAATGACATTAGTACGGCCATAATCAGGTGACAATAAATGACATTAGTACGGCCATAATCAGGTGACAATAAGTGACATATTAGTACGGCCATAATCTGGTGACAATAAGTGACATATTAGTACGGCCATAATCTGGTGACAATAAATTACATATTAGTACGGCCATAAACTGGTGACAATAAATTACATATTAGTACGGCCATAATCTGGTGACAATAAATTACATATTAGTACGGCCATAATCTGGTGACAATAAATTACATATTAGTACGGCCATAATCTGGTGACAATAAATTACATATTAGTACGGCCATAATCTGGTGACAATAAATTACATATTAGTACGGCCATAATCTGGTGACAATAAATTACATATTAGTACGGCCATAATCTGGTGACAATAAATTACATATTAGTACGGCCATAATCTGGTGACAATAAGTGACATATTCGTACGGCCATAATCAGGTGACAATTTGGCATCAATTTCACATCAAAATGATTACATCTTGAAGTTAACAACGGATACAGGCCAAGGCCTGACAATGCTTCCCTATGTATAGTAAACATGGGGTAAATATGTGTGAAGGTGCTCTCAGGCATGCTGGGAGTTGTAGTGTCACAAGAGCTGGGATGCTGCACAATGATCTATGAATAAAGTGAAGATTATAGGCAGTGAGGGATTGTGGATCCCCCTATGAGTTGTCCCCAGGACACATTAGTAATGCTGCCCCTTCTATTCATATACACTGGTCACAACAGTCTGCTCGGCCCATTACAGTCTATGTGTAGGCTTTTTTTTTTTCTTTTTTTTTTTTTCTTTTTTAATCAACTTTAACTGTAGTGCACAGAGTGGACAGCACTGAGACTACACAGCACTATACACAGCAGTGTCCAGCCACTGGCAGCTCTCGGGTATGGCTGTCAGCAGGAGGGCAGCCCAGGAGCCGAGCCCAGAGCACTGGTATCAGGGTGACATTACCTGAGTGTCAGCTCTCCGGCTCTTCTCCCTTCCTTCTCTTGTCTCCTCAGCCTGGAATCACTGTTTGCCATGCGCAGAGAGCTCGGCCTCCTCCGGCCCCTCCTCCCTGTAAACAGGAGACGAAGCGAACAGAAGCGGGACAAAAACCTAATATCCCAGGGTTTCAGAGAGCGACGCTGTAGGGTAGAGGCTGAACGCATAAAGGAAAAAATCCATCATGGTTGACTCCTGAATGACACATGCTGGGAGTTGTAGTCCCAGTTGTGTGTGTGTGTGTGTGTGTGTGTGTGTGTGTATGCTAGTATTTCCCAAACAGGGAATGCTGGGAGTTGTAGTTTTGCAACACCTGGAGGCACCCTGGTTGGGAAACACTGGTGTATGCCCTTTAGAGGTGTGATGAACTACAACCCCCAGGAGACTTCTGAGAGACAATAGAGGTGTTGTGAACTACAACCCCCCAGGAGACAATAGAGGTGTTGGTGAACTACAACCCCCAGGAGACTTCTGAGAGACAATAGAGGTGTTGGTGAACTACAACCCCCTGTAGACTACAGACGCAGCTGCTGGTGTTGTACCATAGACTGAAGACTCCTGACACAACATGCTGGGATTGGTAGTCCCTGTTGTGTAATGCCCTATAGAAGTATGTTGTACTACAACCCCCAGGAGACTACAGAGGCAGCATGCTGCTGTTATACCACAGACTGAAGACTCCTGAATGACACAAGCTGGGAGTTGTAGTACCTTTTGTGTGTGTATGCCAGTGTATCCCAGCCAGGGCTGAGTTATATGAGTATGCTGTGTATAACGCAGGTTTGCAAGGGGGAGGACAAACTGCACGGGCTGGTTTCTACTTTTTCATGGGGGTGTTCATTAGCCCCATAAAGAGGACATAGAAATACATGGGGTTTGTACAGGACATGAACATCACTGTATGAGCCCTGTGCATTTCTACGTCAGCGTTCATAAGGGATGTAGAAATGCATGGGGTTCATACAGGGAAACATACATGAACAGGGTTTCAGCACATATGGTAAGTGCGGCACAGCTCACTCGGTCGCCCCTCCCGCGTCCCGGACAGAACCGGACCTTGGTTCACTTATGAATTAAAAGAAGCAAATGTCCAGCGCGGATGACAGGTATCATCACTTTGCGTTATGGCTGAAGAAAGAAATTTCGTATTGCTTGACATCCGCGCTGGACATTTGCTTCTTTTAATGCAAAGGGTTTATAAAGGGAAGCAGAAATGCACGGGTTCATACAGGGAAGCAGAAATGCACGGGGTTCATACAGGGAAGCAGAAATGCACGGGGTTCATAAAGGGAAGCAGCAATGCATGGGGATCATACAGGGAAACATACAGTAAATGCACGGGGTTCATACAGGGAAGCAGAAATGCACAGGAATCATACAGGGGAGCAGAAATGCACGGGGTTCATACATGGAAGCAGAAATGCGCGGGGTTCATAAAGGGAAGCAGAAATGCACGTGGTTCATACAGAGAAGCAGAAATGCACAGGTTTCATAAAGGGGAGCAGAAAAGCACGGGGTTCATACAGGGAAGCAGAAATGCACAGGGATCATATAGGGAAGCATACAGTAAATGCACGGGGTTCATACAGGGAAGCACAAATGCACGGAGTTCATACAGGGAAGCATACAGTAAATGCACGGGGTTCATACAGGGAAGCAGAAATGCACAGGGTTCATACAGGGAAGCAGAGATGCACGGAGTTCGTATAGGGAAGCATACAGTAAATGCACGGGGTTCATACAGGGAAGCAGAAATGCACAGGGTTCATACAGGGAAGCAGAAATGCACAGGGTTTATACAGGGAAGCAGAGATGCACGGAGTTCATATAGGGAAGCATACAGTAAATGCACAGGGTTCATACAGAGAAGCAGAAATGCATGGGGTTAACACAGGGAAGCAGAAATGCACAGGGATCATATAGGGAAGCATACAGTAAATGCACGTGGTTCATACAGGGAAGCACAAATGCACGGAGTTTATACAGGGAAGCATACAGTAAATGCACGTGGTTCATACAGGGAAGCACAAATGCACGGAGTTCATACAGGGATGCATACAGTAAATGCACGGGGTTTATACAGGGAAGCAGAAATGCACAGGGTTCATACAGGGAAGCAGAAATGCACGGGGTTTATACAGGGAAGCAGAGATGCACGGGGTTCATACAGGGAAGCAGAGATACACGGAGTTCGTATAGGGAAGCATACAGTAAATGCACGGGGTTCATACAGGGGAGCAGAAAAGCACAGGGTTCATACAGGGAAGCAGAAATGCACAGGGTTCATACAGGGAAGCAGAAATGCACAGGGTTTATACAGGGAAGCAGAGATGCACGGAGTTCATACAGGGAAGCATACAGTAAATGCACAGGGTTCATACAGAGAAGCAGAAATGCATGGGGTTCACACAGGGAAGCAGAAATGCACCGGGATCATACAGGGAAGCAGAGATGCACGGGTTCATACAGGGAACCATACAGTAAATGCACAGAGTTCATACAGGGAAGAAGAATTGCACGGGGTTCATACAGGGAAGCATACAATAAATGCACAGGGTTCATACAGAGGAGCAGAAATGCACGGGGTTCATACAGGGAAGCAGAAATGCACAGGGATCATGAAGGGAAGCATACAATAAATGCACAGGGTTCATACAGGCAAGCAGAAATGCACAGGGTTCACAGAGGGAAGAAGAAATGCACGGGGATCATACAAGGAAGCAGAGATGCACAGGATTCATACAGGGAAGCATACAGTAAATGCATAGGGTTCATACAGGGAAGCAGAGATGCACGGGGTTCATACAGGGAAGCAGAAATGCACGCGGTTCATACAGGGAAGCAGAAATGCACGGGGTTCATACAGGGAAGCATACAGTAAATGCACAGGGTTCATACAGGGAAGCAGAGATGCATGGGGTTCATACAGGGAAGCAGAAATGCACAGAGTTCATACAGGGAAGCAGAGATGCACAGGATTCATACAGGGAAGCATACAGTAAATGCATAGGGTTCATACAGGGAAGCAGAGATGCACGGGGTTCATACAGGGAAGCAGAAATGCACGCGGTTCATACAGGGAAGCAGAAATGCACGGGGTTCATACAGGGAAGCATACAGTAAATGCACAGGGTTCATACAGGGAAGCAGAGATGCATGGGGTTCATACAGGGAAGCAGAAATGCACGGAGTTCATATAGGGAAGCAGAAATGCACGGGGTTCATACAGGGAAGCATACAGTAAATGCATGGGGTTCATACAGGGAAGCAGAAATGCACAGGGTTCACACAGGGAAGCAGAAATGCACGGGGATCATACAGGGAAGCAGAGATGCACAGGGTTCATACAGGGAAGCATACAGTAAATGCACAGGGTTCATACAGAGAAGCAGAAATGCACAGGGTTCACACAGGGAAGCAGAAATGCACGGGGATAATACAGGGCAGCAGAGATGCACAGGGTTCATACCGGGAAGCCTACAGTAAATGCACAGGGTTCATACAGGGAAGAAGAGATGCACGGGGTTCATACAGGGAAGCAGAAATGCCTGGGGTTCATACAGGGAAGCAAACAGTAAATGCACGGGTTTCATACAGGGAAGCAGAGATGCACGGGGTTCATACAGGGACGCAGAAATGCACTGAGTTCATACAGGGAAGCAGAAATGCATGCGGTGCATACAGGGAAGCAGAAATGCATGGGTTTCATACAGGGAAGCATACAATAAATGCACTGGGTTCATACAGGGAAGCAGAAATGCACGGGGTTCATACAGGGAAGCATACAGTAAATGCACTGGGTTCATACAAAGAAGCAGAAATGCACAGGGTTCACACAGGGAAGCAGAAATGCCCGGGGTTCATACAGGGAAGCAGAGATGCACGGGGTTCATTCAGGGAAGCAGAAATGCACGCGGTTCATACAGGGAAGCAGAAATGCATGGGGTTCATACCGAGAAGCATACAATAAATGCACGGGGTTCATACAGGGAAGAAGAAATGCACGGGGTTCATACAGGGAAGCATACAGTAAATGCACAGGGTTCATACAGGGAAGCAGAAATGCACAGGGTTCACACAGGGAAGCAGAAATGCACGGGGATCATACAGGGAAGCAGAGATGTATGGGGTTCATACAGGGAAGCAGAAATGCACTGAGTTCATACAGGGAAGCAGAAATGCACGGAGTTCATATAGGGAAGCAGAAATGCACGGGGTTCATACAGGGAAGCAGAAATGCACTGAGTTCATACAGGGAAGCAGAAATGCACGGAGTTCATGGAAGGAAGCAGAAATGCACGGGGTTCATACAGGGTAGCATACAGTAAATGCACAGGGTTCATACAGGGAAGCAGAAATGCACAGGGTTCACACAGGGAAGCAGAAATGCACGGGGATCATATAGGGAAGCAGAGATGCACAGGGTTCATACAGGGAAGCATACAGTAAATGCACGGGGTTCATACAGGGAAGCAGAGATGCACGGGATTCATAAAGGGACGCAAAAATGCACTGAGTTCATACAGGGAAGCAGAAATGCACAGGGTTCACACAGGGAAGCAGAAATGCACAGGGATCATACAGGGAAGCAGAGATGCACAGGGTTCATACAGGGAAGCATACAGTAAATGCACGGGGCTCATACAGGGAAGCAGAGATGCACGGGGTTCATACAGGGAAACAGAAATGCATGCGGTTCATACAGGGAAGCAGAAATACATGGGGTTCATACCGGGAAGCATACAATAAATGCACGGGGTTCATACATGGAAGCAGAAATGCACAGGGTTCATGCAGGGAAGCAGAAATGCACAGGAATCATACAGGGGAGCAGAAATGCACGGGTTCATACAGGGATGCATACAGTAAATGCATGGGGTTTATACAGGGAAGCAGAAATGCACAGGGTTCATACAGGGAAGCAGAAATGCACGGGGTTTATACAGGGAAGCAGAGATGCACGGGGTTCATACAGGGAAGCAGAGATACACGGAGTTCGTATAGGGAAGCATACAGTAAATGCACGGGGTTCATACAGGGGAGCAGAAAAGCACAGGGTTCATACAGGGAAGCAGAAATGCACAGGGTTCATACAGGGAAGCAGAAATGCACAGAGTTTATACAGGGAAGCAGAGATGCACGGAGTTCATATAGGGAAGCATACAGTAAATGCACAGGGTTCATACAGAGAAGCAGAAATGCATGGGGTTCACACAGGGAAGCAGAAATGCACCGGGATCATACAGGGAAGCAGAGATGCACGGGTTCATACAGGGAACCATACAGTAAATGCACAGAGTTCATACAGGGAAGAAGAATTGCACGGGGTTCATACAGGGAAGCATACAATAAATGCACAGGGTTCATACAGAGGAGCAGAAATGCAAGGGGTTCATACAGGGAAGCAGAAATGCACAGGGATCATGAAGGGAAGCATACAGTAAATGCACAGGGTTCATACAGGCAAGCAGAAATGCACAGGGTTCACAGAGGGAAGTAGAAATGCACGGGGATCATACAGGGAAGCAGAGATGCACAGGATTCATACAGGGAAGCATACAGTAAATGCATAGGGTTCATACAGGGAAGCAGATATGCACGGGGTTCATACAGGGAAGCAGAAATGCACGCGGTTCATACAGGGAAGCAGAAATGCACGGGGTTCATACAGGGAAGCATACAGTAAATGCACAGGGTTCATACAGGGAAGCAGAGATGCATGGGGTTCATACAGGGAAGCAGAAATGCACGGAGTTCATATAGGGAAGCAGAAATGCACGGGGTTCATACAGGGAAGCATACAGTAAATGCATGGGGTTCATAAAGGGAAGCAGAAATGCACAGGGTTCACACAGGGAAGCAGAAATGCACGGGGATCATACAGGGAAGCAGAGATGCACAGGGTTCATACAGGGAAGCATACAGTAAATGCACAGGGTTCATACAGAGAAGCAGAAATGCACAGGGTTCACACAGGGAAGCAGAAATGCACGGGGATAATACAGGGCAGCAGAGATGCACAGGGTTCATACCGGGAAGCCTACAGTAAATGCACAGGGTTCATACAGGGAAGAAGAGATGCACGGGGTTCATACAGGGAAGCAGAAATGCCCGGGGTTCATACAGGGAAGCAAACAGTAAATGCACGGGTTTCATTCAGGGAAGCAGAAATGCACGCGGTTCATACAGGGAAGCAGAAATGCATGGGGTTCATACCGAGAAGCATACAATAAATGCACGGGGTTCATACAGGGAAGAAGAAATGCACGGGGTTCATACAGGGAAGCATACAGTAAATGCACAGGGTTCATACAGGGAAGCAGAAATGCACAGGGTTCACACAGGGAAGCAGAAATGCACGGGGATCATACAGGGAAGCAGAGATGTATGGGGTTCATACAGGGAAGCAGAAATGCACTGAGTTCATACAGGGAAGCAGAAATGCACGGAGTTCATATAGGGAAGCAGAAATGCACGGGGTTCATACAGGGAAGCAGAAATGCACTGAGTTCATACAGGGAAGCAGAAATGCACGGAGTTCATGGAAGGAAGCAGAAATGCACGGGGTTCATACAGGGTAGCATACAGTAAATGCACAGGGTTCATACAGGGAAGCAGAAATGCACAGGGTTCACACAGGGAAGCAGAAATGCACGGGGATCATATAGGGAAGCAGAGATGCACAGGGTTCATACAGGGAAGCATACAGTAAATGCACGGGGTTCATACAGGGAAGCAGAGATGCACGGGATTCATAAAGGGACGCAAAAATGCACTGAGTTCATACAGGGAAGCAGAAATGCACAGGGTTCACACAGGGAAGCAGAAATGCACAGGGATCATACAGGGAAGCAGAGATGCACAGGGTTCATACAGGGAAGCATACAGTAAATGCACGGGGCTCATACAGGGAAGCAGAGATGCACGGGGTTCATACAGGGAAACAGAAATGCATGCGGTTCATACAGGGAAGCAGAAATACATGGGGTTCATACCGGGAAGCATACAATAAATGCACGGGGTTCATACATGGAAGCAGAAATGCACAGGGTTCATGCAGGGAAGCAGAAATGCACAGGAATCATACAGGGGAGCAGAAATGCACGGGTTCATACAGGGATGCATACAGTAAATGCATGGGGTTTATACAGGGAAGCAGAAATGCACAGGGTTCATACAGGGAAGCAGAAATGCACGGGGTTTATACAGGGAAGCAGAGATGCACGGGGTTCATACAGGGAAGCAGAGATACACGGAGTTCGTATAGGGAAGCATACAGTAAATGCACGGGGTTCATACAGGGGAGCAGAAAAGCACAGGGTTCATACAGGGAAGCAGAAATGCACAGGGTTCATACAGGGAAGCAGAAATGCACAGAGTTTATACAGGGAAGCAGAGATGCACGGAGTTCATATAGGGAAGCATACAGTAAATGCACAGGGTTCATACAGAGAAGCAGAAATGCATGGGGTTCACACAGGGAAGCAGAAATGCACCGGGATCATACAGGGAAGCAGAGATGCACGGGTTCATACAGGGAACCATACAGTAAATGCACAGAGTTCATACAGGGAAGAAGAATTGCACGGGGTTCATACAGGGAAGCATACAATAAATGCACAGGGTTCATATAGAGGAGCAGAAATGCAAGGGGTTCATACAGGGAAGCAGAAATGCACAGGGATCATGAAGGGAAGCATACAGTAAATGCACAGGGTTCATACAGGCAAGCAGAAATGCACAGGGTTCACAGAGGGAAGTAGAAATGCACGGGGATCATACAGGGAAGCAGAGATGCACAGGATTCATACAGGGAAGCATACAGTAAATGCATAGGGTTCATACAGGGAAGCAGAGATGCACGGGGTTCATACAGGGAAGCAGAAATGCACGCGGTTCATACAGGGAAGCAGAAATGCACGGGGTTCATACAGGGAAGCATACAGTAAATGCACAGGGTTCATACAGGGAAGCAGAGATGCATGGGGTTCATACAGGGAAGCAGAAATGCACGGAGTTCATATAGGGAAGCAGAAATGCACGGGGTTCATACAGGGAAGCATACAGTAAATGCATGGGGTTCATAAAGGGAAGCAGAAATGCACAGGGTTCACACAGGGAAGCAGAAATGCACGGGGATCATACAGGGAAGCAGAGATGCACAGGGTTCATACAGGGAAGCATACAGTAAATGCACAGGGTTCATACAGAGAAGCAGAAATGCACAGGGTTCACACAGGGAAGCAGAAATGCACGGGGATAATACAGGGCAGCAGAGATGCACAGGGTTCATACCGGGAAGCCTACAGTAAATGCACAGGGTTCATACAGGGAAGAAGAGATGCACGGGGTTCATACAGGGAAGCAGAAATGCCCGGGGTTCATACAGGGAAGCAAACAGTAAATGCACGGGTTTCATACAGGGAAGCAGAGATGCACGGGGTTCATGCAGGGACGCAGAAATGCACTGAGTTCATACAGGGAAGCAGAAATGCATGCGGTGCATACAGGGAAGCAGAAATGCATGGGTTTCATACAGGGAAGCATACAATAAATGCACTGGGTTCATACAGGGAAGCAGAAATGCACGGGGTTCATACAGGGAAGCATACAGTAAATGCACTGGGTTCATACAAAGAAGCAGAAATGCACCGGGTTCACACAGGGAAGCAGAAATGCCCGGGGTTCATACAGGGAAGCAGAGATGCACGGGGTTCATTCAGGGAAGCAGAAATGCAGGCGGTTCATACAGGGAAGCAGAAATGCATGGGGTTCATACCGAGAAGCATACAATAAATGCACGGGGTTCATACAGGGAAGAAGAAATGCACGGGGTTCACACAGGGAAGCATACAGTAAATGCACAGGGTTCATACAGGGAAGCAGAAATGCACATGGTTCACACAGGGAAGCAGAAATGCACGGGGATCATACAGGGAAGCAGAGATGCACAGGGTTCATACAGGGAAGCATACAGTAAATGCACGGGGTTCATACAGGGAAGCAGAGATGCACGGGATTCATAAAGGGACGCAAAAATGCACTGAGTTCATACAGGGAAGCAGAAATGCACAGGGTTCACACAGGGAAGCAGAAATGCACGGAGTTCATATAGGGAAGCAGAAATGCATGGGGTTCATACAGGGAAGCAGAAATGCACTGAGTTCATACAGGGAAGCAGAAATGCACGGAGTTCATATAGGGAAGCAGAAATGCACGGGGTTCATACAGGGAAGCAGAAATGCACGGAGTTCATGGAGGGAAGCAGAAATGCACGGGGTTCATACAGGGTAGCATTCAGTAAATGCACAGGGTTCATAATGGGAAGCAGAAATGCACAGGGTTCACACAGGGAAGCAGAAATGCACGGGGATCATATAGGGAAGCAGAGATGCACAGGGTTCATACAGGGAAGCATACAGTAAATGCACGGGGTTCATACAGGGAAGCAGAGATGCACGGGATTCATAAAGGGACGCAAAAATGCACTGAGTTCATACAGGGAAGCAGAAATGCACAGGGTTCACACAGGGAAGCAGAAATGCACAGGGATCATACAGGGAAGCAGAGATGCACAGGGTTCATACAGGGAAGCATACAGTAAATGCACGGGGCTCATACAGGGAAGCAGAGATGCACGGGGTTCATACAGGGAAACAGAAATGCACGCGATTCATACAGGGAAGCAGAAATACATGGGGTTCATACCGGGAAGCATACAATAAATGCACGGGGTTCATACAGGGAAGCAGAAATGCACAGGGTTCATGCAGGGAAGCAGAAATGCACAGGAATCATACAGGGGAGCAGAAATGCACGGGTTCATACATGGAAGAAGAAATGCGCGGGGTTCATAAAGGGAAGCAGAAATGCACGTGGTTCATACAGAGAAGCAGAAATGCACAGGTTTCATACAGGGGAGCAGAAAAGCACGGGGTTCATACAGGGAAGCAGAAATGCACAGGGATCATATAGGGAAGCATACAGTAAATGCACTGGGTTCATACAGGGAAGCAGAAATGCACAGGGTTCATACAGGGAAGCAGAAATGCACAGGGTTCATACAGGGAAGCAGAGATGCACGGAGTTCGTATAGGGAAGCATACAATAAATGCACGGGGTTCATACAGGGGAGCAGAAAAGCACGGGGTTCATACAGGGAAGCAGAAATGCACAGGGTTCAAACAGGGAAGCAGAAATGCACAGGATTTATACAGGGAAGCAGAGATGCACGGAGTTCATATAGGGAAGCATACAGTAAATGCACAGGGTTCATACAGAGAAGCAGAAGTGCATGGGGTTCACACAGGGAAGCAGAAATGCACAGGAATCATATAGGGAAGCATACAGTAAATGCACGTGGTTCATACAGGGAAGCACAAATGCACGGAGTTCATACAGGGAAGCATACAGTAAATGCACGTGGTTCATACAGGGAAGCACAAATGCACGGAGTTCATACAGGGATGCATACAGTAAATGCACGGGGTTAATACAGGGAAGCAGAAATGCACAGGGTTCATACAGGGAAGCAGAAATGCATGGAATTTATACAGGGAAGCAGAGATGCACAGAGTTCTTATAGGGAAGCATACAGTAAATGCACAGGGTTCATACATGGGAGCAGAAAAGCACGGGGTTCATACAGGGAAGCAGAAATGCACTGGGATCATACAGGGAAGCAGAGATGCACGGGTTCATACAGGGAACCATACAGTAAATGCACAGGGTTCATACAGGGCAGCAGAAATGCATGGGGTTCATACAGGGAAGAAGAATTGCACGGGGTTCATACAGGGAAGCATACAATAAATGCACAGGGTTCATACAGAGGAGCAGAAATGCATGGGGTTCATACAGGGGAGCAGAAATGCACGGGGTTCATACAGGGAAGCAGTTATGCACAGGGATCATAAAGGGAAGCATACAGTTAATGCACAGGGTTCATACAGGCAAGCAGAAATGCACAGGTTCACAGAGGGAAGCAGAAATGCACGGGGATCATACAGGGAAGCAGAGATGCACAGGATTCATACAGGGAAGCATACAGTAAATGCATAGGGTTCATACAGGGAAGCAGAGAGGCACGGGGTTCATACAGGGAAGCAGAAATGCACAGGGTTCATACAGGGAAGCAGAAATGCACGAGGTTCATACAGGGGAGCATACAGTAAATGCACAAGGTTCATACAGGAAAGCAGAAATGCACGGGGTTCATAAAGAGAAGCAGAAATGCACAGGGTTCACACGGAAGCAGAAATGCACAGGGATCATACAGGGAAGCAGAGATGCACAGGGTTCATACAGGGAAGCATACAGTAAATGTACAGGGTTCATACAGGGAAGCAGAGATGCACGGGGTTCATAGAGGGAAGACGAAATGCACAGGGTTCATACAGGGAAGCAGACATGCACGAGGTTCATACAGGGAAGCATACAGTAAATGCACAGGGTTCATACAGGGAAGCAGAGATGCATGGGGTTCATACAGGGAAGCAGAAATGCACTGAGTTCATACAGGGAAGCAGATATGTAAATGCACGGGGTTCATACAGGGAAGCAGAGATGCATGGAGTTCATATAGGGAAGCAGAAATGCACGGGGTTCATACAGGGAAGCATACAGTAAATGCACGGGGTTCATACAGGGAAGCAGAAATGCACAGGGTTCACACAGGGAAGCAGAAATGCACGGGGATTATACAGGGAAGCAGAGATGCACAGGGTTCATACCGGGAAGCATACAGTAAATGCACAGGGTTCATACAGAGAAGCAGAAATGCACAGGGTTCACACAGGGAAGCAGAAATGCACGGGGATAATACAGGGCAGCAGAGATGCACAGAGTCCATACCGGGAAGCCTACAGTAAATTCACAGGGTTCATACAGAGAAGAAGAGATGCACGGGGTTCATACAGGGAAGCAGAAGTGCCCGGGGTTCATACAGGGAAGCAAACAGTAAAGGCACGGGTTTCATAAAGGGAAGCAGAGATGCACGGGGTTCATACAGGGACGCAGAAATGCACTGAGTTCATACAGGGAAGCAGAAATGCATGCGGTTCATACAGGGAAGCAGAAATGCATGGGTTTCATACAGGGAAGCATTCAATAAATGCATGGGGTTCATACAGGGAAGCAGAAATGCACGGGGTTCATACAGGGAAGCATACAGTAAATGCACAGGGTTCATACAAAGAAGCAGAAATGCACAGGGTTCACACAGGGAAGCAGAAATGCACGGGGATCATACAGGGAAGCAGAGATGCACGGAGTTCATACAGGGAAGCATACAGTAGATGCACAGGGTTCATACAGGGAAGCAGAAATGCACAGGGTTCATTCAGGGAAGCAGAAATGCACAGGGTTCATACAGGAAAGCAGAGATGCACGGGGTTCATACGGTGAAGCAGAAATGCACTGAGTTCATACAGGGAAGCAGAAATGCACGTGGTTCATACAGGGAAGCAGAAATGCATGGGGTTCATACTGGGAAGCATACAATAAATGCACGGGGTTCATACAGGGAAGAAGAAATGAACAGGGTTCATACAGGGAAGCATACAGTAAATGCACGGGGTTCATACAGGGAAGCAGAAAGGCACAGGGTTCACACAGGGAAGCAGAAATGCACGGGGATCATACAGGGATGCAGAGATGCATGTGGTTCATACAGAGAAGCAGTAATGCACTGAGTTCATACAGGGAAGCAGAAATGCACGGAGTTCATATAGGGAAGCAGAAATGCACGGGGTTCATACAAGGTAGCATACAGTAAATGCACAGGGTTCATACAGGGAAGTAGAAATGCACAGGGTTCACACAGGGAAGCAGAAATGCACGGGGATCATATAGGGAAGCAGAGATGCACAGGGTTCATACAGGGAAGCATACAGTAAATGCACAGGGTTCATACAGAGAAGCAGAAATGCACAGGGTTCACACAGGGAAGCAGAAATGCATGGGGATCATACAGGGAAGCAGAGATGCACAGGGTTCATACAGGGAAGTATACAGTAAATGCACGGGGTTCATACAGGGAAGCAGAAATGCACGGGGTTCATACAGGGAAGCATACAGTAAATGCACGGGGTTCATACAGGGAAGCAGAGATGCACAGGGTTCATATAGGGATGCAGAAATGCACGCGGTTCATACATTGAAGCAGAAATGCATGGGGTTCTTACAGGGAAGCATACAATGAATGCACTGGGTTCATACAGGGAAGCAGAAATGCACGGGGTTCATACAGGGAAGCATACAGTAAATGCACAGGGTTCATACATGGGAGCAGAAAAGCACGGGGTTCATACAGGGAAGCAGAAATGCACCGGGATCATACAGGGAAGCAGAGATGCACGGGTTCATACAGGGAACCATACAGTAAATGCACAGGGTTCATACAGGGCAGCAGAAATGCATGGGGTTCATACAGGGAAGAAGAATTGCACGGGGTTCATACAGGGAAGCATACAATAAATGCACAGGGTTCATACAGAGGAGCAGAAATGCATGGGGTTCATACAGGGGAGCAGAAATGCACGGGGTTCATACAGGGAAGCAGTTATGCACAGGGATCATAAAGGGAAGCATACAGTTAATGCACAGGGTTCATACAGGCAAGCAGAAATGCACAGGTTCACAGAGGGAAGCAGAAATGCACGGGGATCATACAGGGAAGCAGAGATGCACAGGATTCATACAGGGAAGCATACAGTAAATGTATAGGGTTCATACAGGGAAGCAGAGAGGCACGGGGTTCATACAGGGAAGCAGAAATGCACAGGGTTCATACAGGGAAGCAGAAATGCACGAGGTTCATACAGGGGAGCATACAGTAAATGCACAAGGTTCATACAGGAAAGCAGAAATGCACGGGGTTCATAAAGAGAAGCAGAAATGCACAGGGTTCACACGGAAGCAGAAATGCACAGGGATCATACAGGGAAGCAGAGATGCACAGGGTTCATACAGGGAAGCATACAGTAAATGTACAGGGTTCATACAGGGAAGCAGAGATGCACGGGGTTCATAGAGGGAAGCAGAAATGCACAGGGTTCATACAGGGAAGCAGACATGCACGAGGTTCATACAGGGAAGCATACAGTAAATGCACAGGGTTCATACAGGGAAGCAGAGATGCATGGGGTTCATACAGGGAAGCAGAAATGCACTGAGTTCATACAGGGAAGCAGATATGTAAATGCACGGGGTTCATACAGGGAAGCAGAGATGCATGGAGTTCATATAGGGAAGCAGAAATGCACGGGGTTCATACAGGGAAGCATACAGTAAATGCACGGGGTTCATACAGGGAAGCAGAAATGCACAGGGTTCACACAGGGAAGCAGAAATGCACGGGGATTATACAGGGAAGCAGAGATGCACAGGGTTCATACCGGGAAGCATACAGTAAATGCACAGGGTTCATACAGAGAAGCAGAAATGCACAGGGTTCACACAGGGAAGCAGAAATGCACGGGGATAATACAGGGCAGCAGAGATGCACAGAGTCCATACCGGGAAGCCTACAGTAAATTCACAGGGTTCATACAGAGAAGAAGAGATGCACGGGGTTCATACAGGGAAGCAGAAGTGCCCGGGGTTCATACAGGGAAGCAAACAGTAAAGGCACGGGTTTCATAAAGGGAAGCAGAGATGCACGGGGTTCATACAGGGACGCAGAAATGCACTGAGTTCATACAGGGAAGCAGAAATGCATGCGGTTCATACAGGGAAGCAGAAATGCATGGGTTTCATACAGGGAAGCATTCAATAAATGCATGGGGTTCATACAGGGAAGCAGAAATGCACGGGGTTCATACAGGGAAGCATACAGTAAATGCACAGGGTTCATACAAAGAAGCAGAAATGCACAGGGTTCACACAGGGAAGCAGAAATGCACGGGGATCATACAGGGAAGCAGAGATGCACGGAGTTCATACAGGGAAGCATACAGTAGATGCACAGGGTTCATACAGGGAAGCAGAAATGCACAGGGTTCATTCAGGGAAGCAGAAATGCACAGGGTTCATACAGGAAAGCAGAGATGCACGGGGTTCATACGGTGAAGCAGAAATGCACTGAGTTCATACAGGGAAGCAGAAATGCACGTGGTTCATACAGGGAAGCAGAAATGCATGGGGTTCATACTGGGAAGCATACAATAAATGCACGGGGTTCATACAGGGAAGAAGAAATGAACGGGGTTCATACAGGGAAGCATACAGTAAATGCACGGGGTTCATACAGGGAAGCAGAAAGGCACAGGGTTCACACAGGGAAGCAGAAATGCACGGGGATCATACAGGGATGCAGAGATGCATGGGGTTCATACAGAGAAGCAGTAATGCACTGAGTTCATACAGGGAAGCAGAAATGCACGGAGTTCATATAGGGAAGCAGAAATGCACGGGGTTCATACAAGGTAGCATACAGTAAATGCACAGGGTTCATACAGGGAAGTAGAAATGCACAGGGTTCACACAGGAAGCAGAAATGCACGGGGATCATATAGGGAAGCAGAAATGCACAGGGTTCATACAGGGAAGCATACAGTAAATGCACGGGGTTCATACAGGGAAGCAGAGATGCACGGGATTCATACAGGGAAGCAGAAATGCATGCGGTTCATACAGGGAAGCAGAAATGCATGGGGTTCATACAGAAAAGCATACAATAAATGCACGGGGTTCATACAGGAAAGCAGAAATGCACAGTGTTCACACAGGGAAGCAGAAATGCACGGGGTTCATACAGGGAAGCATACAGTAAATGCACGGGGCTCATACAGGGAAGCAGAGATGCACGGGGTTCATACAGGGAAGCAGAAATGCACAGGGTTCATACAGGGAAGCAGAAATGCAAGGGGTTCATACCGGGAAGCATACAATAAATGCACGGGGTTCATACAGGGAAGCAGAAATGCATGTGGTTCATACCGGGAAGCATACAATAAATGCACGGGGTTCATACAGGGAAGAAGAAATGAACGGGGTTCATACAGGGAAGCATACAGTAAATGCACGGGTTTCATACAGGGAAGCAGAAAGGCACAGGGTTCACACAGGGAAGCAGAAATGCACGGGGATCATACAGGGAAGCAGAGATGCATGGGGTTCATACAGGGAAGCAGAAATGCACGGAGTTCATATAGGAAAGCAGAAATGCACGGGGTTCATACAGGGTAGCATACAGTAAATGCACAGGGTTCATACAGGGAAGTAGAAATGCACAGGGTTCACACAGGGAAGCAGAAATGCACGGGGATCATATAGGGAAGCAGAGATGCACAGGGTTCATACAGGGAAGCATACAGTAAATGCACTGGGTTCATACAGGGAAGAAGAGATGCACGGGATTCATACAGGGAAGCAGAAATGCATGCGGTTCATACAGGGAAGCAGAAATGCATGGGGTTCATACAGAAAAGCATACAATAAATGCACGGGGTTCATACAGGAAAGCAGAAATGCATGGGGTTCATACCGGGAAGCATACAATAAATGCACGGGATTCATACAGGGAAGAAGAAATGAACGGGGTTCATACAGGGAAGCATACAGTAAATGCAGAGGGTTCATACAAAAAAGCAGAAATGCACAGGGTTCACACGGAAGCAGAAATGCACGGGGATCATACAGGGAAGCAGAGATGCACAGGGTTCATACAGGGAAGCATACAGTAAATGCACAGGGTTCATACAGAGAAGCAGAAATGCACAGGGTTCACACAGGGAAGCAGAAATGCATGGGGATCATACAGGGAAGCAGAGATGCACAGGGTTCATACAGGGAAGTATACAGTAAATGCACGGGGTTCATACAGGGAAGCAGAAATGCACGGAGTTCATATAGGGAAGCAGAAATGCACGGGGTTCATACAAGGTAGCATACAGTAAATGCACAGGGTTCATACAGGGAAGTAGAAATGCACAGGGTTCACACAGGGAAGCAGAAATGCACGGGGATCATATAGGGAAGCAGAAATGCACAGGGTTCATACAGGGAAGCATACAGTAAATGCACGGGGTTCATACAGGGAAGCAGAGATGCACGGGATTCATACAGGGAAGCAGAAATGCATGCGGTTCATACAGGGAAGCAGAAATGCATGGGGTTCATACAGAAAAGCATACAATAAATGCACGGGGTTCATACAGGAAAGCAGAAATGCACAGTGTTCACACAGGGAAGCAGAAATGCACGGGGTTCATACAGGGAAGCATACAGTAAATGCACGGGGCTCATACAGGGAAGCAGAGATGCACGGGGTTCATACAGGGAAGCAGAAATGCACAGGGTTCATACAGGGAAGCAGAAATGCAAGGGGTTCATACCGGGAAGCATACAATAAATGCACGGGGTTCATACAGGGAAGCAGAAATGCATGTGGTTCATACCGGGAAGCATACAATAAATGCACGGGGTTCATACAGGGAAGAAGAAATGAACGGGGTTCATACAGGGAAGCATACAGTAAATGCACGGGTTTCATACAGGGAAGCAGAAAGGCACAGGGTTCACACAGGGAAGCAGAAATGCACGGGGATCATACAGGGAAGCAGAGATGCATGGGGTTCATACAGGGAAGCAGTAATGCACTGAGTTCATACAGGGAAGCAGAAATGCACGGAGTTCATATAGGAAAGCAGAAATGCACGGGGTTCATACAGGGTAGCATACAGTAAATGCACAGGGTTCATACAGGGAAGTAGAAATGCACAGGGTTCACACAGGGAAGCAGAAATGCACGGGGATCATATAGGGAAGCAGAGATGCACAGGGTTCATACAGGGAAGCATACAGTAAATGCACTGGGTTCATACAGGGAAGAAGAGATGCACGGGATTCATACAGGGAAGCAGAAATGCATGCGGTTCATACAGGGAAGCAGAAATGCATGGGGTTCATACAGAAAAGCATACAATAAATGCACGGGGTTCATACAGGAAAGCAGAAATGCATGGGGTTCATACCGGGAAGCATACAATAAATGCACGGGATTCATACAGGGAAGAAGAAATGCACGGGGTTCATACAGGGAAGCATACAGTAAATGCAGAGGGTTCATACAAAAAAGCAGAAATGCACAGGGTTCACACGGAAGCAGAAATGCACGGGGATCATACAGGGAAGCAGAGATGCACAGGGTTCATACAGGGAAGCATACAGTAAATGCACAGGGTTCATACAGAGAAGCAGAAATGCACAGGGTTCACACAGGGAAGCAGAAATGCATGGGGATCATACAGGGAAGCAGAGATGCACAGGGTTCATACAGGGAAGTATACAGTAAATGCACGGGGTTCATACACGGAAGCAGAAATGCACGGGGTTCATACAGGGAAGCATACAGTAAATGCACGGGGTTCATACAGGGAAGCAGAGATGCACAGGGTTCATATAGGGATGCAGAAATGCACGCGGTTCATACATTGAAGCAGAAATGCATGGGGTTCTTACAGGGAAGCATACAATGAATGCACTGGGTTCATACAGGGAAGCAGAAATGCACGGGGTTCATACAGGGAAGCATACAGTAAATGCACGGGGTTCATACAGAGAAGCAGAAATGCACAGGGTTCACACAGGGAAGCAGAAATGCACGAGGATCATACAGGGAAGCAGAGATGCACAGGGTTCATGCAGGGAAGCATACAGTAGATGCACAGGGTTCATACAGGGAAGCAGAGATGCACGGGGTTCATGGAGGGAAGCAGAAATGCACGGGGTTCATACAGGGAAGCATACAGTAAATGTACGGGGTTCATACAGAGAAGCAGAAATGCACAGGGTTCACACAGGGAAGCAGAAATGCACGGGGATCATACAGGGAAGCAGAGATGCACAGGGTTCATGCAGGGAAGCATACAGTAGATGCACAGGGTTCATACAGGGAAGCAGAGATGCACGGGGTTCATATAGGGAAGCAGAAATGCACGGGGTTCATACAGGGTAGCATACAGTAAATGCACAGGGTTCATACAGGGAAGTAGAAATGCACAGGGTTCACACAGGGAAGCATCAATGCACGGGGATCATATAGGGAAGCAGAAATGCATGGGGTTCATACAGAAAAGCATACAATAAATGCACGGGGTTCATACAGGAAAGCAGAAATGCATGGGGTTCATACCGGGAAGCATACAATAAATGCACGGGATTCATACAGGGAAGAAGAAATGCACGGGGTTCATACAGGGAAGCATACAGTAAATGCAGAGGGTTCATACAAAAAAGCAGAAATGCACAGGGTTCACACAGGGAAGCAGAAATGCACGAGGATCATACAGGGAAGCAGAGATGCACAGGGTTCATGCAGGGAAGCATACAGTAGATGCACAGGGTTCATACAGGGAAGCAGAGATGCACGGGGTTCATACAGGGAAGTATACAGTAAATGCACGGGGTTCATACACGGAAGCAGAAATGCACGGGGTTCATACAGGGAAGCATACAGTAAATGCACGGGGTTCATACAGGGAAGCAGAGATGCACAGGGTTCATATAGGGATGCAGAAATGCACGCGGTTCATACATTGAAGCAGAAATGCATGGGGTTCTTACAGGGAAGCATACAATGAATGCACTGGGTTCATACAGGGAAGCAGAAATGCACGGGGTTCATACAGGGAAGCATACAGTAAATGCACGGGGTTCATACAGAGAAGCAGAAATGCACAGGGTTCACACAGGGAAGCAGAAATGCACGAGGATCATACAGGGAAGCAGAGATGCACAGGGTTCATGCAGGGAAGCATACAGTAGATGCACAGGGTTCATACAGGGAAGCAGAGATGCACGGGGTTCATGGAGGGAAGCAGAAATGCACGGGGTTCATACAGGGAAGCATACAGTAAATGTACGGGGTTCATACAGAGAAGCAGAAATGCACAGGGTTCACACAGGGAAGCAGAAATGCACGGGGATCATACAGGGAAGCAGAGATGCACAGGGTTCATGCAGGGAAGCATACAGTAGATGCACAGGGTTCATACAGGGAAGCAGAGATGCACGGGGTTCATATAGGGAAGCAGAAATGCACGGGGTTCATACAGGGTAGCATACAGTAAATGCACAGGGTTCATACAGGGAAGTAGAAATGCACAGGGTTCACACAGGGAAGCATCAATGCACGGGGATCATATAGGGAAGCAGAAATGCATGGGGTTCATACAGAAAAGCATACAATAAATGCACGGGGTTCATACAGGAAAGCAGAAATGCATGGGGTTCATACCGGGAAGCATACAATAAATGCACGGGATTCATACAGGGAAGAAGAAATGCACGGGGTTCATACAGGGAAGCATACAGTAAATGCAGAGGGTTCATACAAAAAAGCAGAAATGCACAGGGTTCACACAGGGAAGCAGAAATGCACGAGGATCATACAGGGAAGCAGAGATGCACAGGGTTCATGCAGGGAAGCATACAGTAGATGCACAGGGTTCATACAGGGAAGCAGAGATGCACGGGGTTCATGAAGGGAAGCAGAAATGCACGGGGTTCATACAGGGAAGCATACAGTAAATGTACGGGGTTCATACAGAGAAGCAGAAATGCACAGGGTTCACACAGGGAAGCAGAAATGCACGGGGATCATACAGGGAAGCAGAGATGCACAGGGTTCATGCAGGGAAGCATACAGTAGATGCACAGGGTTCATACAGGGAAGCAGAGATGCACGGGGTTCATGGAGGGAAGCAGAAATGCACGGGGTTAATACAGGGAAGCAGAAATGCACGGGGTTCATACAGGGAAGCATACAGTAAATGTACGGGGTGCATACAGGGACGCAGAGATTCACAGGGTTCATACAGGGAAGCAGAAATGCACTGAGTTCATACAGGGAAGCAGAAATTCATGGGGTTCATACAGGGAAGCAAAAATGCACGGGGTTCATACAGGGAAGCATACAGTACATGCACAGGGTTCATACAGGGAAGCAGAGATGCACGGGATTCATACAGGGAAGCAGAAATGCGCGCGGTTCATACAGGGAAGCAGAAATGCATGGGGTTCATACAGGGAAGCATACAATAAATGAACTGGGTTCATACAGGGAAGCAGAAATGCACGGGGTTCATACAGGGAAGCATACAGTAAATGCACAGGGTTCATACAGAGATGCAGAAATGCACAGGGTTCACACAGGGAAGCAGAATGCACGGGGATCATACAGGGAAGCAGAGATGCACAGGGTTCATGCAGGGAAGCATACAGTAGATGCACAGGGTTCATACGGGGAAGCAGAGATGCACGGGGTTCATGAAGGGAAGCAGAAATGCACGGGGTTCATACAGGGAAGCAGAAATGCACGGGGTTCATACAGGGAAGCATACAGTAAATGCACGGGGTTCATACAGGGAAGCAGAGATGCACGGGGTTCATACAGGGAAGCAGAAATGCACTGAGTTCATACAGGGAAGCAGAAATGAATGCGGTTCATACAGGGAAGCAGAAATGCATAGGGTTCATACAGGGAAGCATACAATAAATGCACAGGGTTCATACATGGGAGCAGAAAAGCACGGGGTTCATACAGGGAAGCAAAAATGCACCGGGATCATACAGGGAAGCAGAGATGCACGGGTTCATACAGGGAACCATACAGTAAATGCGCAGGGTTCATACAGGGCAGCAGAAATGCATGGGGTTCATACAGGGAAGAAGAATTGCACTGGGTTCATACAGGGAAGCATACAATAAATGCACAGGGTTCATAAAGAGGAGCAGAAATGCATGGGGTTCATACAGGGGAGCAGAAATGCACGGGGTTCATACAGGGAAGCAAGTATGCACAGAGATCATAAAGGGATGCATACAGTTAATGCACAGGGTTCATACAGGCAAGCAGAAATGCACAGGGTTCACAGAGGGAAGCAGAAATGCACGGGGATCATGCAGGGAAGCAGAGATGCACAGGATTCATACAGGGAAGCATACAGTAAATGCATAGGGTTCATACAGGGAAGCAGAGAGGCACGGGGTTCATACAGGGAAGCAGAAATGCACAGGGTTCATACAGGGAAGCAGAAATGCACGAGGTTCATACAGGGAAGCATACAGTAAATGCACAGGGTTCATACAGGAAAGCAGAAATGCACGGGGTTCATAAAGAGAAGCAGAAATGCACAGGGTTCACACGGAAGCAGAAATGCACAGGGATCATACAGGGAAGCAGAGATGCACAGGGTTCATACAGGGAAGCATACAGTAAATGTACAGGGTTCATACAGGGAAGCAGAGATGCACGGGGTTCATAGAGGGAAGCAGAAATGCACAGGGTTCATACAGGGAAGCAGAAATGCACGAGGTTCATACAGGGAAGCATACAGTAAATGCACAGGGTTCATACAGGGAAGCAGAGATGCACGGGGTTCATACAGGGAAGCAGAGATGCACGGGATTCATACAGGGAAGCAGAAATGCATGCGGTTCATACAGGGAAGCAGAAATGCATGGGGTTCATACAGAAAAGCATACAATAAATGCATGGGGTTCATACAGGAAAGCAGAAATGCACAGTGTTCACACAGGGAAGCAGAAATGCACGGGGCTCATACAGGGAAGCAGAGATGCACGGGGTTCATACAGGGAAGCAGAAATGCACGCAGTTCATACAGGGAAGCAGAAACGCATGGGGTTCATACCGGGAAGCATACAATAAATGCACGGGATTCATACAGGGAAGAAGAAATGCACGGGGTTCATACAGGGAAGCATACAGTAAATGCAGAGGGTTCATACAAAAAAGCAGAAATGCACAGGGTTCACACGGAAGCAGAAATGCACGGGGATCATACAGGGAAGCAGAGATGCACAGGGTTCATACAGGGAAGCATACAGTAAATGCACAGGGTTCATACAGAGAAGCAGAAATGCACAGGGTTCACACAGGGAAGCAGAAATGCATGGGGATCATACAGGGAAGCAGAGATGCACAGGGTTCATACAGGGAAGCATACAGTAAATGCACGGGGTTCATACAGGGAAGCAGAAATGCACGGGGTTCATACAGGGAAGCATACAGTAAATGCACGGGGTTCATACAGGGAAGCAGAGATGCACGGGGTTCATATAGGGATGCAGAAATGCACGCGGTTCATACATTGAAGCAGAAATGCATGGGGTTCATACAGGGAAGCATACAATAAATGCACTGGGTTCATACAGGGAAGCAGAAATGCACGGGGTTCATACAGGGAAGCATACAGTAAATGCACGGGGTTCATACAGAGAAGCAGAAATGCACAGGGTTCACACAGGGAAGCAGAAATGCACGAGGATCATACAGGGAAGCAGAGATGCACAGGGTTCATGCAGGGAAGCATACAGTAGATGCACAGGGTTCATACAGGGAAGCAGAGATGCACGGGGTTCATGTAGGGAAGCAGAAATGCACGGGGTTCATACAGGGAAGCATACAGTAAATGTACGGGGTTCATACAGAGAAGCAGAAATGCACAGGGTTCACACAGGGAAACAGAAATGCACGGGGATCATACAGGGAAGCAGAGATGCACAGGGTTCATGCAGGGAAGCATACAGTAGATGCACAGGGTTCATACAGGGAAGCAGAGATGCACGGGGTTCATGGAGGGAAGCAGAAATGCACGGGGTTAATACAGGGAAGCAGAAATGCACGGGGTTCATACAGGGAAGCATACAGTAAATGTACGGGGTTCATACAGGGACGCAGAGATTCACGGGGTTCATACAGGGAAGCAGAAATGCACTGAGTTCATACAGGGAAGCAGAAATGCACGCGGTTCATGCAGGGAAGCAGAAATTCACAGGGTTCATACAGGGAAGCAAAAATGCATTGGGTTCATACAGGGAAGCATACAGTACATGCACAGGGTTCATACAGGGAAGCAGAGATGCACGGGATTCATTCAGGGAAGCAGAAATGCACGCGGTTCATACAGGGAAGCAGAAATGCACGGGGTTCATACAGGGAAGCATACAGTAAATGCACGGGGTTCATACAGGGAAGCAGAGATGCACGGGGTTCATACAGGGAAGCAGAAATGCACTGAGTTCATACAGGGAAGCAGAAATGAATGCGGTTCATACAGGGAAGCAGAAATGCATGGGGTTCATACAGGGAAGCATACAATAAATGCACAGGGTTCATACATGGGAGCAGAGATGCACGGGGTTCATACAGGGAAGCAGAAATTCACGGGGTTCATACAGGGAATCAGAAATGCATGGGGTTCATACAGGGAAGCATACAATAAATGCACAGGGTTCATACATGGGAGCAGAGATGCACGGGGTTCATACAGGGAAGCAGAAATTCACAGGGTTCATACAGGGAAGCAGAGATGCACGGGATTCATACAGGGAAGCAGAAAGGCACGCGGTTCATACAGGGAAGCAGAAATGCATGGGGTTCATACAGGGAAGCATACAATAAATGAACTGGGTTCATACAGGGAAGCAGAGATGCACGCGGTTCATGAAGGGAAGCAGAAATGCACGGGGTTCATACAGGGAAGCAGAAATGCACGGGGTTCATACAGGGAAGCATACAGTAAATGCACAGGGTTCATACAGGGAAGCAGAGATGCACGGGGTTCATACAGGGAAGCAGAAATGCACTGAGTTCATGAAGGGAAGCAGAAATGCACGGGGTTCATACAGGGAAGCAGAAATGCACGGGGTTCATACAGGGAAGCATACAGTAAATGCACGGGGTTCATACAGGGAAGCAGAGATGCACGGGGTTCATACAGGGAAGCAGAAATGAATGCGGTTCATACAGGGAAGCAGAAATGCATGGGGTTCATACAGGGAAGCATACAATAAATGCACAGGGTTCATACATGGGAGCAGAAAAGCACGGGGTTCATACAGGGAAGTAGAAATGCACCGGGATCATACAGGGAAGCAGAGATGCACGGGTTCATACAGGGAACCATACAGTAAATGCACAGGGTTCATACAGGGCAGCAGAAATGCCTGGGGTTCATACAGGGAAGAAAAATTGCACGGGGTTCATACAGGGAAGCATACAATAAATGCACAGGGTTCATACAGAGGAGCAGAAATGCATGGGGTTCATACAGGGGAGCAGAAATGCACGGGGTTCATACAGGGAAGCAGTTATGCACAGGGATCATAAAGGGAAGCATACAGTTAATGCACAGGGTTCATACAGGCAAGCAGAAATGCACAGGGTTCACAGAGGGAAGCAGAAATGCACGGGGATCATACAGGGAAGCAGAGATGCACAGGATTCATACAGGGAAGCATACAGTAAATGCATAGGGTTCATACAGGGAAGCAGAGAGGCACGGGGTTCATACAGGGAAGCAGAAATGCACAGGGTTCATACAGGGGAGCAGAAATGCACGAGGTTCATACAGGGAAACATACAGTAAATGCACAGGGTTCATACAGGAAAGCAGAAATGCACGGGGTTCATAAAGAGAAGCAGAAATGCACAGGGTTCACACGGAAGCAGAAATGCACAGGGATCATACAGGGAAGCAGAGATGCACAGAGTTCATACAGGGAAGCATACAGTAAATGTACAGGGTTCATACAGGGAAGCAGAGATGCACAGGGTTCATAGAGGGAAGCAGAAATGCACAGGGTTCATACAGGGAAGCAGAGATGCATGGGGTTCATACAGGGAAGCAGAAATGCACTGAGTTCATACAGTGAAGCAGATATGCACGGAGTTCATATAGGGAAGCAGAAATGCACGGGGTTCATACAGGGAAGCATACAGTAAATGCACGGGGTTCATACAGGGAAGCAGAAATGCACAGGGTTCACACAGGGAAGCAGAAATGCACGGGGATTATACAGGGAAGCAGAGATGCACAGGGTTCATACCGGGAAGCATACAGTAAATGCACAGGGTTCATACAGAGAAGCAGAAATGCACAGGGTTCACACAGGGAAGCAGAAATGCACGGGGATAATACAGCGCAGCAGAGATGCACAGAGTTCAAACCGGGAAGCCTACAGTAAATTCACAGGGTTCATACAGAGAAGAAGAGATGCACGGGGTTCATACAGGGAAGCAGAAGTGCCCGGGGTTCATACAGGGAAGCAAACAGTAAATGCACGGGTTTCATAAAGGGAAGCAGAGATGCACGGGGTTCATACAGGGACACAGAAATGCACTGAGTTCATACAGGGAAGCAGAAATGCATGCGGTTCATACAGGGAAGCAGAAATGCATGGGTTTCATACAGGGAAGCATTCAATAAATGCACGGGGTTCATACAGGGAAGCATACAGTAAATGCACAGGGTTCATACAAAGAAGCAGAAATGCACAGGGTTCACACAGGGAAGCAGAAATGCACGGGGATCATACAGGGAAGCAGAGATGCACGGAGTTCATACAGGGAAGCATACAGTAGATGCACAGGGTTCATACAGGGAAGCAGAAATGCACAGGGTTCATTCAGGGAAGCAGAAATGCACAGGGTTCATACAGGGAAGCAGAGATGCACGGGGTTCATACGGTGAAGCATAAATGCACTGAGTTCATACAGGGAAGCAGAAATGCACGGGGTTCATACAGGGAAGCAGAAATGCACGCAGTTCATACAGGGAAGCAGAAATGCATGGAGTTCATACCGGGAAGCATACAATAAATGCACGGGGTTCATACAGGGAAGCAGAAATGCATGGGGTTCATACCGGGAAGCATACAATAAATGCACGGGGTTCATACAGGGAAGAAGAAATGAACGGGGTTCATACAGGGAAGCATACAGTAAATGCACAGGGTTCATACAGGGAAGCAGAAAGGCACAGGGTTCACACAGGGAAGCAGAAATGCACGGCGATCATACAGGGAAGCAGAGATGCATAGGGTTCATACAGGGAAGCAGTAATGCACTGAGTTCATACAGGGAAGCAGAAATGCACGGAGTTCATATAGGGAAGCAGAAATGCACGGGGTTCATACAGGGTAGCATACAGTAAATGCACAGGGTTCATACAGGGAAGTAGAAATGCACAGGGTTCACACAGGGAAGCAGAAAGGCACGGGGATCATATAGGGAAGCAGAGATGCACAGGGTTCATACAGGGAAGCATACAGTAAATGCACGGGGTTCATACAGGGAAGCAGAGATGCACGGGATTCATACAGGGAAGCAGAAATGCACGCGGTTCATACAGGGAAGCAGAAATGCATGGGGTTCATACAGGGAAGCATACAATAAATGAACTGGGTTCATACAGGGAAGCAGAAATGCACGGGGTTCATACAGGGAAGCATACAGTAAATGCACAGGGTTCATACAGAGATGCAGAAATGCACAGGGTTCACACAGGGAAGCAGAAATGCACGGGGATCATACAGGGAAGCAGAGATGCACAGGGTTCATGCAGGGAAGCATACAGTAGATGCACAGGGTTCATACGGGGAAGCAGAGATGCACGGGGTTCATGAAGGGAAGCAGAAATGCACGGGGTTCATACAGGGAAGCAGAAATGCACGGGGTTCATACAGGGAAGCATACAGTAAATGCACAGGGTTCATACAGGGAAGCAGAGATGCACGGGGTTCATACAGGGAAGCAGAAATGCACTGAGTTCATACAGGGAAGCAGAAATGAATGCGGTTCATACAGGGAAGCAGAAATGCATGGGGTTCATACAGGGAAGCATACAATAAATGCACAGGGTTCATACAGGTAAGCAGAAATGCACGAGGTTCATACAGGTAAGCAGAAATGCACGGGGTTCATACAGGGAAGCATACAGTAAATGCACAGGGTTCATACAGAGAAGCAGAGATGCACGGGGTTCATACAGGGAAGCAGAAATGCAGGGGTTCATACAGGGAAGCATACAGTAAATGCATAGGGTTCTTACAGGGAAGCAGAGATGCACGGGATTCACACATGGAAGCAGAAATGCACTGGGTTCATACAGGGAACCATACAATTAATGTACGGGGTTTATACAGGGAAGCAAAAATGCACGGAGTTCATAAAGGGAAGCATACAGTAAATGCACGGGGTTCATAAAGGGAAGCAGAAATGCACGTGGTTCATACAGAGAAGCAGAAATGCACGGGGTTCATATAGGGAAGCAGAAATGCATGGAGATCATATAGGGAGGCAGAGATGCATGGAGTTCGCATAGGAAAGCATACAGTAAATGCACAGGGTTCATACAGGGAAGCAGAAATGCACGGGGTTCATACAGGGAAGCATACAGTAAATGCACGGGGTTAATGCAGGGAAGCAGAGATGCATGGGGTTCATACAGGGAAGCAGAAATGCACTGAGTTCATACAGGGAAGCAGAAATGCATGGAGTTCATACAGGGAAGCAGAAATGCACGGGGTTCATACAGGGAAGCATACATTAAATGCACAGGGTTCATACAGGGAAGCAGAAATGCACAGGGTTCACACAGGGAAGCAGAAATGCACGGGGATCATACAGGGAAGCAGAGATGCACAGGGTTCATACAGGGAAGCATACAGTAAATGCACAGGGTTCATACAGGGAAGCAGAGATGCACGGGGTTCATACAGGGAAGCAGAAATGCACTGAGTTCATACAGGGAAGCAGAAGTGCACGGGGTTCATACAGGGAAGCAGAAATGCACTAAGTGCATACAGGGAAGCAGAAATGCATGCGGTTCATACAGGGAAGCAGAAATGCATGGGGTTCATACAGGGAAGCATACAATAAATGCACGGGGTTCATACAGGGAAGCAGAAATGTACGGGGTTCATACAGGGAAGCATACAGTAAATGCACAGGGTTCATACAGAGAAGCAGAAATGCACAGGGTTCACACAGGGAAGCAGAAATGCACGGGGATCATACAGGGAAGCAGAGATGCACAGGGTTCATACAGGGAAGCATACAGTAGATGCACAGGGTTAATACAGGGAAGCAGAGATGCACGATGTTCATAGAGGGAAGCAGAAATGCTTGGGGTTCATATAGGGAAGCAGAAATGCACGGGGTTCATACAGGGAAGCATACAGTAAATGCACGGGGTTCATACAGGGAAGCAGAGATGCACAGGGTTCATACAGGGAAGCAGAAATGCATGGGGTTCATACAGGGAAGCAGAAATGCATGGGGTTCATACAGGGAAGCATACAATAAATGCACAGGGTTCATACAGAGAAGCAGAAATACACAAGGTAGCAGAAATGCACAGGGATCATACAGGGAAGCATACAGTAAATGCACGGGGTTCATACAGGGAAGCAGAGATGCGCAGGGTTCATAGAGGGAAGCAGAAATGCACTGGGTTCATACAGGGAAGCAGAAATGCACGGGGATCATACAGGGAAGCAGAAATGCACGGGGTTCATACAGGGAAGCATACAGTAAATGCACAGGGTTCATACAGGGAAGCAGAAATGCACAGGGTTCACACAGGGAAGCAGAAATGCACGGGGATCATACAGGGAAGCAGAGATGCATAGGGTTCATACAGGGAAGCAGTAATGCACTGAGTTCATACAGGGAAGCAGAAATGCACGGAGTTCATATAGGGAAGCAGAAATGCACGGGGTTCATACAGGGTAGCATACAGTAAATGCACAGGGTTCATACAGGGAAGTAGAAATGCACAGGGTTCACACAGGGAAGCAGAAATGCACGGGGATCATATAGGGAAGCAGAGATGCACAGGGTTCATACAGGGAAGCATACAGTAAATGCACGGGGTTCATACAGGGAAGCAGAGAATCACGGGATTCATACAGGGAAGCAGAAATGCACGCGGTTCATACAGGGAAGCAGAAATGCATGGGGTTCATACAGGGAAGCATACAATAAATGAACTGGGTTCATACAGGGAAGCAGAAATGCACGGGGTTCATACAGGGAAGCATACAGTAAATGCACAGGGTTCATACAGAGATGCAGAAATGCACAGGGTTCACACAGGGAAGCAGAAATGCACGGGGATCATACAGGGAAGCAGAGATGCACAGGGTTCATGCAGGGAAGCATACAGTAGATGCACAGGGTTCATACGGGGAAGCAGAGATGCACGGGGTTCATGAAGGGAAGCAGAAATGCACGGGGTTCATACAGGGAAGCAGAAATGCACGGGGTTCATACAGGGAAGCATACAGTAAATGCACAGGGTTCATACAGGGAAGCAGAGATGCACGGGGTTCATACAGGGAAGCAGAAATGCACTGAGTTCATACAGGGAAGCAGAAATGAATGCGGTTCATACAGGGAAGCAGAAATGCATGGGGTTCATACAGGGAAGCATACAATAAATGCACAGGGTTCATACAGGTAAGCAGAAATGCACGAGGTTCATACAGGTAAGCAGAAATGCACGGGGTTCATACAGGGAAGCATACAGTAAATGCACAGGGTTCATACAGAGAAGCAGAGATGCACGGGGTTCATACAGGGAAGCAGAAATGCAGGGGTTCATACAGGGAAGCATACAGTAAATGCATAGGGTTCTTACAGGGAAGCAGAGATGCACGGGATTCACACATGGAAGCAGAAATGCACTGGGTTCATACAGGGAACCATACAATTAAGGTACGGGGTTTATACAGGGAAGCAAAAATGCACGGAGTTCATAAAGGGAAGCATACAGTAAATGCACGGGGTTCATAAAGGGAAGCAGAAATGCATGGAGATCATATAGGGAGGCAGAGATGCATGGAGTTCGCATAGGAAAGCATACAGTAAATGCACAGGGTTCATACAGGGAAGCAGAAATGCACGGGGTTCATACAGGGAAGCATACAGTAAATGCACGGGGTTAATGCAGGGAAGCAGAGATGCATGGGGTTCATACAGGGAAGCAGAAATGCACTGAGTTCATACAGGGAAGCAGAAATGCATGGAGTTCATACAGGGAAGCAGAAATGCACGGGGTTCATACAGGGAAGCATACATTAAATGCACAGGGTTCATACAGGGAAGCAGAAATGCACAGGGTTCACACAGGGAAGCAGAAATGCACGGGGATCATACAGGGAAGCAGAGATGCACAGGGTTCATACAGGGAAGCATACAGTAAATGCACAGGGTTCATACAGAGAAGCAGAAATGCACAGGGTTCACACAGGGGAGCAGAAATGCACGGGGGATCATACAGGGAAGCAGAGATGCACAGGGTTCATACAGGGAAGCATTCAGTAAATGCACAGGGTTCATACAGGGAAGCAGAGATGCACGGGGTTCATACAGGGAAGCAGAAATGCACTGAGTTCATACAGGGAAGCAGAAATGCATGCGGTTCATACAGGGAAGCAGAAATGCATGGGGTTCATACAGGGAAGCATACAATAAATGCACGGGGTTCATACAGGGAAGCAGAAATGTACGGGGTTCATACAGGGAAGCATACAGTAAATGCACAGGGTTCATACAGAGAAGCAGAAATGCACAGGGTTCACACAGGGAAGCAGAAATGCACGGGGATCATACAGGGAAGCAGAGATGCACAGGGTTCATACAGGGAAGCATACAGTAGATGCACAGGGTTAATACAGGGAAGCAGAGATGCACGATGTTCATAGAGGGAAGCAGAAATGCTTGGGGTTCATACAGGGAAGCAGAAATGCACGGGGTTCATACAGGGAAGCATACAGTAAATGCACGGGGTTCATACAGGGAAGCAGAGATGCACAGGGTTCATACAGGGAAGCAGAAATGCATGGGGTTCATACAGGGAAGCATACAATAAATGAACTGGGTTCATACAGGGAAGCAGAAATGCACGGGGTTCATACAGGGAAGCATACAGTAAATGCACAGGGTTCATACAGAGATGCAGAAATGCACAGGGTTCACACAGGGAAGCAGAAATGCACGGGGATCATACAGGGAAGCAGAGATGCACAGGGTTCATGCAGGGAAGCATACAGTAGATGCACAGGGTTCATACGGGGAAGCAGAGATGCACGGGGTTCATGAAGGGAAGCAGAAATGCACGGGGTTCATACAGGGAAGCAGAAATGCACGGGGTTCATACAGGGAAGCATACAGTAAATGCACAGGGTTCATACAGGGAAGCAGAGATGCACGGGGTTCATACAGGGAAGCAGAAATGCACTGAGTTCATACAGGGAAGCAGAAATGAATGCGGTTCATACAGGGAAGCAGAAATGCATGGGGTTCATACAGGGAAGCATACAATAAATGCACAGGGTTCATACAGGTAAGCAGAAATGCACGAGGTTCATACAGGTAAGCAGAAATGCACGGGGTTCATACAGGGAAGCATACAGTAAATGCACAGGGTTCATACAGAGAAGCAGAGATGCACGGGGTTCATACAGGGAAGCAGAAATGCAGGGGTTTATACAGGGAAGCATACAGTAAATGCATAGGGTTCTTACAGGGAAGCAGAGATGCACGGGATTCACACATGGAAGCAGAAATGCACTGGGTTCATACAGGGAACCATACAATTAATGTACGGGGTTTATACAGGGAAGCAAAAATGCACGGAGTTCATAAAGGGAAGCATACAGTAAATGCACGGGGTTCATAAAGGGAAGCAGAAATGCATGGAGATCATATAGGGAGGCAGAGATGCATGGAGTTCGCATAGGAAAGCATACAGTAAATGCACAGGGTTCATACAGGGAAGCAGAAATGCACGGGGTTCATACAGGGAAGCATACAGTAAATGCACGGGGTTAATGCAGGGAAGCAGAGATGCATGGGGTTCATACAGGGAAGCAGAAATGCACTGAGTTCATACAGGGAAGCAGAAATGCATGGAGTTCATACAGGGAAGCAGAAATGCACGGGGTTCATACAGGGAAGCATACATTAAATGCACAGGGTTCATACAGGGAAGCAGAAATGCACAGGGTTCACACAGGGAAGCAGAAATGCACGGGGATCATACAGGGAAGCAGAGATGCACAGGGTTCATACAGGGAAGCATTCAGTAAATGCACAGGGTTCATACAGGGAAGCAGAGATGCACGGGGTTCATACAGGGAAGCAGAAATGCACTGAGTTCATACAGGGAAGCAGAAGTGCACGGGGTTCATACAGGGAAGCAGAAATGCACTAAGTGCATACAGGGAAGCAGAAATGCATGCAGTTCATACAGGGAAGCAGAAATGCATGGGGTTCATACAGGGAAGCATACAATAAATGCACGGGGTTCATACAGGGAAGCAGAAATGTACGGGGTTCATACAGGGAAGCATACAGTAAATGCACAGGGTTCATACAGAGAAGCAGAAATGCACAGGGTTCACACAGGGAAGCAGAAATGCACGGGGATCATACAGGGAAGCAGAGATGCACAGGGTTCATACAGGGAAGCATACAGTAGATGCACAGGGTTAATACAGGGAAGCAGAGATGCACGATGTTCATAGAGGGAAGCAGAAATGCTTGGGGTTCATACAGGGAAGCAGAAATGCACGGGGTTCATACAGGGAAGCATACAGTAAATGCACGGGGTTCATACAGGGAAGCAGAGATGCACAGGGTTCATACAGGGAAGCAGAAATGCACTGAGTTCATACAGGGAAGCAGAAATACACACGGTTCATACAGGGAAGCAGAAATGCATGGGGTTCATACAGGGAAGCATACAATAAATGCACAGGGTTCATACAGAGAAGCAGAAATACACAAGGTAGCAGAAATGCACAGGGATCATACAGGGAAGCATACAGTAAATGCACGGGGTTCATACAGGGAAGCAGAGATGCGCAGGGTTCAATAGAGGGAAGCAGAAATGCACGGGGTTCATACAGGGAAGCAGAAATGCACGGGGATCATACAGGGAAGCAGAAATGCACGGGGTTCATACAGGGAAGCATACAGTAAATGCACAGGGTTCATACAGGGAAGCAGAAATGCACAGGGTTCACACAGGGAAGCAGAAATGCACGGGGATCATACAGGGAAGCAGAGATGCATAGGGTTCATACAGGGAAGCAGTAATGCACTGAGTTCATACAGGGAAGCAGAAATGCACGGAGTTCATATAGGGAAGCAGAAATGCACGGGGTTCATACAGGGTAGCATACAGTAAATGCACAGGGTTCATACAGGGAAGTAGAAATGCACAGGGTTCACACAGGGAAGCAGAAATGCACGGGGATCATATAGGGAAGCAGAGATGCACAGGGTTCATACAGGGAAGCATACAGTAAATGCACGGGGTTCATACAGGGAAGCAGAGATGCACGGGATTCATACAGGGAAGCAGAAATGCACGCGGTTCATACAGGGAAGCAGAAATGCATGGGGTTCATACAGGGAAGCATACAATAAATGAACTGGGTTCATACAGGGAAGCAGAAATGCACGGGGTCCATACAGGGAAGCATACAGTAAATGCACAGGGTTCATACAGAGATGCAGAAATGCACAGGGTTCACACAGGGAAGCAGAAATGCACGGGGATCATACAGGGAAGCAGAGATGCACAGGGTTCATGCAGGGAAGCATACAGTAGATGCACAGGGTTCATACGGGGAAGCAGAGATGCACGGGGTTCATGAAGGGAAGCAGAAATGCACGGGGTTCATACAGGGAAGCAGAAATGCACGGGGTTCATACAGGGAAGCATACAGTAAATGCACAGGGTTCATACAGGGAAGCAGAGATGCACGGGGTTCATACAGGGAAGCAGAAATGCACTGAGTTCATACAGGGAAGCAGAAATGAATGCGGTTCATACAGGGAAGCAGAAATGCATGGGGTTCATACAGGGAAGCATACAATAAATGCACAGGGTTCATACAGGTAAGCAGAAATGCACGAGGTTCATACAGGTAAGCAGAAATGCACGGGGTTCATACAGGGAAGCATACAGTAAATGCACAGGGTTCATACAGAGAAGCAGAGATGCACGGGGTTCATACAGGGAAGCAGAAATGCAGGGGTTCATACAGGGAAGCATACAGTAAATGCATAGGGTTCTTACAGGGAAGCAGAGATGCACGGGATTCACACATGGAAGCAGAAATGCACTGGGTTCATACAGGGAACCATACAATTAATGTACGGGGTTTATACAGGGAAGCAAAAATGCACGGAGTTCATAAAGGGAAGCATACAGTAAATGCACGGGGTTCATAAAGGGAAGCAGAAATGCACGTGGTTCATACAGAGAAGCAGAAATGCACGGGGTTCATATAGGGAAGCAGAAATGCATGGAGATCATATAGGGAGGCAGAGATGCATGGAGTTCGCATAGGAAAGCATACAGTAAATGCACAGGGTTCATACAGGGAAGCAGAAATGCACGGGGTTCATACAGGGAAGCATACAGTAAATGCACGGGGTTAATGCAGGGAAGCAGAGATGCATGGGGTTCATACAGGGAAGCAGAAATGCACTGAGTTCATACAGGGAAGCAGAAATGCATGGAGTTCATACAGGGAAGCAGAAATGCACGGGGTTCATACAGGGAAGCATACATTAAATGCACAGGGTTCATACAGGGAAGCAGAAATGCACAGGGTTCACACAGGGAAGCAGAAATGCACGGGGATCATACAGGGAAGCAGAGATGCACAGGGTTCATACAGGGAAGCATACAGTAAATGCACAGGGTTCATACAGAGAAGCAGAAATGCACAGGGTTCACACAGGGGAGCAGAAATGCACGGGGGATCATACAGGGAAGCAGAGATGCACAGGGTTCATACAGGGAAGCATTCAGTAAATGCACAGGGTTCATACAGGGAAGCAGAGATGCACGGGGTTCATACAGGGAAGCAGAAATGCACTGAGTTCATACAGGGAAGCAGAAGTGCACGGGGTTCATACAGGGAAGCAGAAATGCACTAAGTGCATACAGGGAAGCAGAAATGCATGCGGTTCATACAGGGAAGCAGAAATGCATGGGGTTCATACAGGGAAGCATACAATAAATGCACGGGGTTCATACAGGGAAGCAGAAATGTACGGGGTTCATACAGGGAAGCATACAGTAAATGCACAGGGTTCATACAGAGAAGCAGAAATGCACAGGGTTCACACAGGGAAGCAGAAATGCACGGGGATCATACAGGGAAGCAGAGATGCACAGGGTTCATACAGGGAAGCATACAGTAGATGCACAGGGTTAATACAGGGAAGCAGAGATGCACGATGTTCATAGAGGGAAGCAGAAATGCTTGGGGTTCATACAGGGAAGCAGAAATGCACGGGGTTCATACAGGGAAGCATACAGTAAATGCACGGGGTTCATACAGGGAAGCAGAGATGCACAGGGTTCATACAGGGAAGCAGAAATGCACGCAGTTCATACAGGGAAGCAGAAATGCATGGGGTTCATACAGGGAAGCATACAATAAATGCACAGGGTTCATACAGAGAAGCAGAAATACACAAGGTAGCAGAAATGCACAGGGATCATACAGGGAAGCATACAGTAAATGCACGGGGTTCATATAGGGAAGCAGAGATGCGCAGGGTTCATAGAGGGAAGCAGAAATGCACGGGGTTCATACAGGGAAGCAGAAATGCACGGGGATCATACAGGGAAGCAGAAATGCACGGGGTTCATACAGGGAAGCATACAGTAAATGCACAGGGTTCATACAGGGAAGCAGAAATGCACAGGGTTCACACAGGGAAGCAGAAATGCACGGGATCATACAGGGAAGCAGAGATGCACAGGGTTCATACAGGGAAGCATACAGTAAATGCACAGGGTTCATACAGGGGAGCAGAAATGCACGGGGGATCATACAGGGAAGCAGAGATGCAAAGGGTTCATACAGGGAAGCATTCAGTAAATGCACAGGTTTCATACAGGGAAGCAGAGATGCACAGGGTTCATACAGGGAAGCAGAAATGCACGGGGTTCATACAGGGAAGCAGAAATGCATGCGGTTCATACAGGGAAGCAGAAATGCATGGGGTTCATACAGGGAAGCATACAATAAATGCACGGGGTTCATACAGGGAAGCAGAAATGCACGGGGTTCATACAGGGAAGCATACAGTAAATGCACAGGGTTCATACAGAGAAGCAGAAATGCACAGGGTTCACACAGGGAAGCAGAAATACACGGGGATCATACAGGGAAGCAGAGATGCACAGGGTTCATACAGGGAAGCATACAGTAGATGCACAGGGTTAATACAGGGAAGCAGAGATGCACGATGTTCATAGAGGGAAGCAGAAATGCTTGGGGTTCATACAGGGAAGCAGAAATGCACGGGGTTCATACAGTAAATGCACAGGGTTCATACAGAGAAGCAGAAATGCACAGGGTTCACACAGGGAAGCAGAAATGCACGGTGATCATACAGGGAAGCAGCGATGCACAGGGTTCATACAGGGAAGCATACAGTAGATGCACAGGGTTAATACAGGGAAGCAGAGATGCACAATGTTCATAGAGGGAAGCAGAAATGCTTGGGGTTCATACAGGGAAGCAGAAATGCACGGGGTTCATACAGGGAAGCATACAGTAAATGCACGGGGTTCATACAGGGAAGCAGAGATGCACAGGGTTCATACAGGGAAGCAGAAATACACGCGGTTCATACAGGGAAGCAGAAATGCATGGGGTTCATACAGGGAAGCATACAATAAATGCACAGGGTTCATACAGAGAAGCATAAATACAAAAGGTAGCAGAAATGCACAGGGATCATACAGGGAAGCATACAGTAAATGCACAGGGTTTATACAGGGAAGCAGAGATGCGCAGGGTTCATAGAGGGAAGCAGAAATGCACGGGGTTCATAGAGATAAGCATACAGTAAATGCATAGGGTTCATACAGGGAAGCAGAGATGCACGGGATTCACACATGGAAGCAGAAATGTACGGGGTTCATACAGGGAACCATACAGTAAATGTACGGGGTTCATACAGGGAAGCACAAATGCACAGAGTTCATACAGGGAAGCATACAGTAAATGCACGGGGTTCATAATGGGAAGCAGAAATGCACGTGGTTCATACAGAGAAGCAGAAATGCACGGGGTTCATACAGGGAAGTAGAAGTGCATGGGGATCATATAGGGAGGCAGAGATGCACGGAGTTCGTATAGGAAAGCATACAGTAAATGCATGGGGTTCATACAGAGGAGCAGAAATGCACGGGGTTCATACAGGGGAGCAGAAAAGCACGGGGTTCATACAGGGAAGCAGAAATGCACGGGGATCATAAAGGGAAGCATACTGTAAATGCACAGGGTTCATACAGGAAAGCAGAAATGCACGGGGTTTATACAGGGAAGAAGAGATGCATGGAGTTCATATAGGGAAGCATACAGTAAATGCACGGGGTTCATACAGGGAAGCATAAATACAAAAGGTAGCAGAAATGCACAGGGATCATACAGAGAAGCATACAGTAAATGCACAGGGTTCATACAGGGAAGCAGAAATGCATGGGGTTCATACAGGGAAGCAGAAATGCACGGGGTTCATACAGGGAAGCATGCAATAAATGCACAGGGTTCCTACAGAGTAGCGGAAATGCACAGGGTTCATACAGGGAAGCAGAGATGCACGGGGTCCATACAGGGAAGCAGAGAGGCACGGAGTTCATACAGGGGAGCAGAAATGCACGGGATTCATACAGGGAAGCAGAAATGCACGGGGTTTATACAGGGAAGCAGAGATGCACGGAGTTCGTACAGGGAAGCATACAGTAAATGCACGGGGTTAATACAGGGAAGCATACAGTAAATGTACAGGGTTCATACAGGGAAGCAGAGATGCACGGGGTTCATACAGGGAATCAGAAATGCACGGGGTTCATACAGAGGAGCAGAAATGCACGGGGTTCATACAGGGGAGCAGAAATGCACAGGATTCATACACGGAAGCAGAAATGCACGGGGATCATAAAGGGAAGCATACAGGGTTAATACAGGGAAGCAGAAATGCATGGGGTTGATACAGGGAAGCAGAGATGCACGTAGTTCATACAGGGAAGCATACAGTAAATGCACAGGGTTAATACAGGGAAGCAGATATGCACGGGGTTCATACAAGGAAGCAGAAATGCATGGGGTTCATACAGGGAAGCATACAATAAATGCACGGTTTCATATAGGGAAACAGAAAGGCACAGGGTTCATACAGGGAAGCATACAGTAAATGCACGGGGTTCATACAGGGAAGCATACAGTAAATGCACAGGGTTCATACAGGGAAGCAGAGATGCGCAGGGTTCATAGAGTGAAGCAGAAATGCACGGGGTTCATAGAGATAAGCATACATTAAATGCATAGGGTTCATACAGGAAAGCAGATATGCACGGGATTCACACATGGAAGCAGAAATGCACAGAGTTCATACAGAGAACCATACAGTAAATGTACGGGGTTTATACAGGGAAGCACAAATGCACAGAGTTCATACAGGGAAGCATACAGTAAATGCACGGGGTTCATAATGGGAAGAAGAAATGCACGTGGTTCATACAGAGAAGCAGAAATGCACGGGGTTCATACAGGGAAGCAGAAGTGCATGGGGATCCTATAGGGAGGCAGAGATGCACGGAGTTCGTATAGGAAAGCATACAGTAAATGCATGGGGTTCATACAGAGAAGCAGAAATGCACGGGGTTCATACAGGGGAGCAGAAATGCACCGGGGTCATACAGGGAAGCAGAGATGCACAGGGTTCATACAGGGAATCATACAGTAAATGCACAGGGTTCATACAGGGAAGCATAAATACAAAAGGTAGCAGAAATGCACAGGGATCATACAGGGAAGCATACAGTAAATGCACAGGGTTCATACAGGGAAGCAGAGATGCGCAGGGCTCATAGAGGGAAGCAGAAATGCACGGGGTTCATAGAGATAAGCATACAGTAAATGCATAGGGTTCATACAGGGAAGCAGAGATGCACGGGATTCACACATGGAAGCAGAAATGTACGGGGTTCATACAGGGAACCATACAGTAAATGTACGGGGTTCATACAGGGAAGCACAAATGCACAGAGTTCATACAGGGAAGCATACAGTAAATTCACGGGGTTCACAATGGGAAGCAGAAATGCACGTGGTTCATACAGAGAAGCAGAAATGCACGGGGTTCATACAGGGAAGTAGAAGTGCATGGGGATCATATAGGGAGGCAGAGATGTACGGAGTTTGTATAGGAAAGCATACAGTAAATGCATGGGGTTCATACAGAGGAGCAGAAATGCACGGGGTTCATACAGGGGAGCAGAAAAGCACGGGGTTCATACAGGGAAGCAGAAATGCACAGGGATCATACAGGGAAGCATACAGTAAATGCACAGGGTTCATACAGGAAAGCAGAAATGCACGGGGTTTATACAGGGAAGAAGAGATGCATGGAGTTCATATAGGGAAGCATACAGTAAATGCACGGGGTTCATACAGGGAAGCATACAGTAAATGCACAGGGTTCATACAGGGAAGCAGAAATGCATGGGGTTCATACAGGGAAGCAGAAATGCACGGGGTTCATACAGGGAAGCATGCAATAAATGCACAGGGTTCATACAGAGTAGCGGAAATGCACAGGGTTCATACAGGGAAGCAGAGATGCACGGGGTCCATACAGGGAAGCAGAGATGCACGGAGTTCATACAGGGGAGCAGAAATGCACGGGATTCATACAGGGAAGCAGAAATGCACGGGGTTTATACAGGGAAGCAGAGATGCACGGAGTTCGTACAGGGAAGCATACAGTAAATGCACGGGGTTAATACAGGGAAGCATACAGTAAATGTACAGGGTTCATACAGGGAAGCAGAGATGCACGGGGTTCATACAGGGAATCAGAAATGCACGGGGTTCATACAGAGGAGCAGAAATGCACGGGGTTCATACAGGGGAGCAGAAATGCACAGGATTCATACACGGAAGCAGAAATGCACGGGGATCATAAAGGGAAGCATACAGGGTTAATACAGGGAAGCAGAAATGCAAGGGGTTGATACAGGGAAGCAGAGATGCACGTAGTTCATACAGGGAAGCATACAGTAAATGCACAGGGTTAATACAGAGAAGCAGATATGCACGGGGTTCATACAAGGAAGCAGAAATGCATGGGGTTCATACAGGGAAGCATACAATAAATGCACGGTTTCATATAGGGAAACAGAAATGCACAGGGTTCATACAGGGAAGCATACAGTAAATGCACGGGGTTCATACAGGGAAGCATACAGTAAATGCACAGGGTTCATACAGGGAAGCAGAGATGCGCAGGGTTCATAGAGTGAAGCAGAAATGCACGGGGTTCATAGAGATAAGCATACAGTAAATGCATAGGGTTCATACAGGAAAGCAGATATGCACGGGATTCACACATGGAAGCAGAAATGCACAGGGTTCATACAGGGAACCATACAGTAAATGCACGGGGTTCATAATGGGAAGAAGAAATGCACGTGGTTCATACAGAGAAGCAGAAATGCACGGGGTTCATACAGGGAAGCAGAAGTGCATGGGGATCCTATAGGGAGGCAGAGATGCACGGAGTTCGTATAGGAAAGCATACAGTAAATGCATGGGGTTCATACAGAGAAGCAGAAATGCATGGGGTTCATACAGGGAAGCAGAAATGCACCGGGGTCATACAGGGAAGCAGAGATGCACAGGGTTCATACACGGAATCATACAGTAAATGCACAGGGTTCATACAGGGAAGCAGAAATGCATGGGGTTCATACAGGGAAGCAGAGATGCATGGAGTTCATATAGGGAAGCATACAGTAAATGCACTGGGTTCATACAGGGAAGCATACAATAAATGCACAGGGTTCATACAGAAAAGCAGAAATGCACGGGGTTCATACAGGGAAGCAGAAATGCACCGGGTCATACAGAGGAAGCAGAGATGCACAGGGTTCATACAGGGAATCATACAGTAAATGCACAGGGTTCATACAGGGAAGCAGAAATGCATGGGGTTCATACAGGGAAGCAGAAATGCACGGGGTTCATACAGGGAAGCATACAATAAATGCACAGGGTTCATACAGAGGAGCGGAAATGCACGCGATTCATACAGGGAAGCAGAGATGCACGGGGTCCATACAGGGAAGCAGAGATGCACGGAGTTCATACAGGGGAGCAGAAATGCACGGGGTTCATACAGGGAAGCAGAAATGCATGTTTTTTTTTTCTCCCATGGTATGGATTTTTGCCCATACCGCTATACCGGTCGGCCCCTCCCCCACCCACCGGATGAATTGTAGAGCCCAGTGCTGCACCCTTACTTGTCCCGGTGTGCTTCTGTGGCCCGATTCCGAGAGCAGAATCGGGCCACAGAAGCTAATCCATTTACTGTGTCCCCCCACTGCGCCTTTCAGCCAGTGTCCCCACGAGCACGATCAATCCCCACCGCTAGCAGGATCCATGTGCCTACTAGCGGTGTCACAAGAATGCCTCCCGCAAGCGTGATCGCTACCATCACCGCTAGCGGGGTCCCTGTGCCCACTAGCGGTGTCACTAGAATGCCGAACGTGGCTCTGCTACCCGTCTCTGTCAGCTCTCAGGGTACGGGAACAGATTTAAAATCCTCGCTCGTGGCTAAGGTAGTACTGCGCAGGCGCAGCACTACGCAAATAGCGTAGGGCTAACTTAGGCAGAGCTAGGAGCCTAGCGTTAGCCCTACGCTATTTGCGTAGTACTGCGCATGCGCAGTACTACGTTAGCCGTGCGCGAGGCTTTTAAATCAGTTCCCGTACCCTGAGAGCTGACAGGGACGGGGAATAGAGCCACGCTCTGCATTCTTGTGACACCGCTAGTGGGCACAGGGACCCCGCTCACGGGGTGGGGGGGGACAGGCGATAGTACCGTGATACCGCGATAATAAAAGAAAAATACCGTGATATTCATTTTAGGCCATACCGCCCAGCACTAGTGTATATGTAGTGTTTTACCCTTTATTATGTGTTAGTGTAGTGTTTTTAGGATACATTCACACGGGCGAAGGTATACAATGAGTTTCTCGCTGGGAGTTTGCGCTGCGGCGGAAAGTTTGCCGCATCTCAAACTTGCAGCAGAACTCGCTGTAAACCCGCCCCCGTGTGAATGTACCTCCAGCTGTTGAAAAACTACAATTCCCATCATGCACTGACAGACCATACATGCTGGGAGTTGTAGTTATGCAACAGCTGGAGGCACATTGGTTGCAAAACACAGAGTTTGTTACTTAACTTAGTGTTTCGCAACCAGTGTGCCTCCAGCTGTTGCAAAACTAGAACTCCCAGCATGTACAGTCTCTCAGTGCATGCTTGGAGTTGTATTTTTGCAACAGCTGGAGGCACACAGGTTGCAAAACACTTAGTTAGGTAACAAACTCAGTTTCACAACCAATATGTCTGCAGCTGTTGCAAAACTGCAACAATAAGCATGCATTGACAGTCGAAGGGCATGCAGGGAGTTGTAGTTTTGCAACAGCTGGAGGCACACTGCTACAACTCCCAGCATGCCCTTTGGTAGTCTGTGCATGCTGGGAGTTGTAGTTATGTAACAGCTGGCTGCACACTTTTTCATAGAAAAAAAGTGCCTCCAGCTGTTGCAAAACTACAACCCCCAGCATGCACAGACTACCAAAGGACATGCTGAGAGTTGTATTTGGAACTTCAGCTGTTGCAAAACTTTGGCTGTGCATGCTGCGAGTTGTTGCTAAGCAACAGCAGGAAGTGAACAGGCCTCACCTCCTGCTGCATCCATCCGCTGGGACCGCCAACGCTGCTGCCGCCGATCCTGCCACTCCTGTTGCCGCCACCGATCCCGAGGGGAACCCCGCCGGACCAGGGCCAGATTTTGTATCACAAAGCAAAATCATAAAAAAGAGACTATTGGAAAAAGGTTATCCTAAAAAGATAATCCAAGCAGCCTACTAAAAAGCATACACATCTACAAGGACTACAGTCAAGGATACACAAGGGAAAGGATCCAAAAGCAAAACCCAGGAAAAAGAACAAGAACAATATAAGTATAATTTTATTACAGATTATGCTGTGGACAAACAAAAAATTAACAATATAATGGAAACACATTGGAAGATCCTACTGCAAGACCCCATCCTTAGAAAAGTACTACCCAAGAAACCGAGATTCATGTATAGACGTGCAAAAACCATAAAAAATATGGTAGCTCCAAGTCGCCTTAGAGAAGAAACACCAATGGACAAACAGATAAAAAATTTGACCATGGACCAAAGTGGATGTTTTAAATGTGGAGTAAAAAACTGCAAACTTTGTATAAATATTAATCACAATGCAAAAACATTCAAAAATAACCAAACGGGTGAAAAGTTCAAAATGAAAACCAGAGTGGACTGCAAATCAACCTACAGACTTAAAGAAACCGCATGAGTGGACAACGTTTTAATGTTACACGTAAGTTTCCAAAACATAGTGTATGGAGACACGCAACTGATAAACACAACAACAACTTTAAATAATTCAAAATCACCGGAATAGAACAAATACCTGACAACTGTGGCGACAAATTCGGAGAAAATCATTCTGGATTTTTAAGATGAACACTTTAACCCCACTGGGTCTAATGAGAATATCGATAACATATAAAAATATATAGTCCAGTATACATCTAGGACATAGTACTGAAAATCATCATTCCCAACACAAATGACTATCAATTAATCTCACTTATCACTAAACGTTTATACCATCCTAAGATATACTACCATCAGAAATGCAACAGCACAATATATTTAAATTTCCACTCTTGAACCATATATAATGTAATACAGTGCATGATATTACAACAAATATAGCACATGCGGTTCCAACAAATATATATATAGTCTCTGTGCATTTATGCTTCCCTGTATGAACTCTGTGCATTTATGCTTCCCTGTATGAACCCTCTGCATTAAGGCTTCCCTGTATAGACGCCATGCATTTCTACATCCCTGTATGAACCCCATGCATTTCTGCTTCCCTGTAGGAACCCCGTGCATTTCTGTTTCCCTGTAGGAACCTCGTGCATTTCTGCTTCCCTGTATGAACCCTGTGTATTTCTACTTCCCTGTATGAACCCCGTGTATTTCTGCTTCTCTGTATGAACTCCGTGCATTTCTGCTTCCCTGTATGAACCCTCTGCATTTAGGCTTCCCTGTATAGAAGCCGTGCATTTCTGCTTCCCTGTACGAACCCCGTGCATTTCTGTTTCCCTGTATGAACCTTGTACATTTCTGCTTCCCTGTATGAACCCCTTGCATTTCTGCTTCCCTGTATTAACCCCGTACATTTATGCTTCCCTGTATGAACTCTGTGCATTTATGCTTCCCTGTATGAACCCCATGCATTTGTGCTTCCCTGTATGATCCCCATGCATTTCTGCTTCCCTGTATGAACTCCATGCATTTATGCTTCCCTGTATGAACCCTGTGCATTTCTGCTTCCCTGTATGAACCCCGTGGATTTCTGCTTCCCTGTATGAACCCCGTGCATTTCTGCTTCCCTGTATGAACCCTGTTCATTTATGCTTCCCTGTATAAACTCAATGCATTTATACTTCTCTGTATGAACCCTATGCATTTATGCTTCCCTGTATGAACCCCGTGCATTTCTGCTTTCCTGTATGAACCCCGTGCATTTCTGCTTCCCTGTATGAACTGTGTGCATTTCTGCTTCCCTGTATGAACTGTGTGCATTTCTGCTTCCCTGTATGAACCTTGCGCATTTCTGCTTCTCTGTGTGAACCTCATGAATTTCTGCTTTCCTGTATGAACCCCGTGCATTTCTGCTTCCCTCTATGAACCCCGTATATTTATGCTTCCCTCTATGAACCCCATGCATTTATGCTTACCTGTATGAACCTTGTGGATTTCTACGTCCCTGTATGAACCCGTGGATTTCTGCTTCTCTGTATGAACCCCGTGCATTTCTGCTTCCCTGTATGAACCCTTTGCATTTAGGCTTTCCTATATGGACGCCATGCATTTCTGCTTCCCTGTACGAACCCTGTGCATTTCTGCTTCCCTCTATGAACCCCGTATATTTCTGCTTCCCTGTGTGAACCTCATGCATTTCTGCTTTCCTTTATGAACCCTGTGGATTTCTACATCCCTGTATGGACCCCATGCATTTCTGCTTCCCTGTATGAACCCTGTGCATTTCTGCTTCCCTGTATGAACTCCATGCATTTACGCTTCCCTGTATGAACCCTGTGCATTTCTGCTTCCCTGTATGGACCCCGTGCATTTCTGCTTCCCTGTATGAACCCTGTGCATTTCTGCTTCCCTGTATGAACCCCGTGCATTTCTGCTTTCCTGTATGAACCCCGTGCGTGGATTTCTGCTTCCCTGTATGAACCCCATGCATTTCTGCTTCCCTGTATTATCCCCATGAATTTCTGCTTCCCTGTATGAACTCCATGCATTTATGCTTCTCTGTATGAACCCCATGCATTTCTGCTTTCCTGTATGAACCCCGTGCGTGGATTTCTGCTTCCCTGTATGAACCCCATGCATTTCTGCTTCCCTGTATTATCCCCATGAATTTCTGCTTCCCTGTATGAACTCCATGCATTTATGCTTCTCTGTATGAACCCCATGCATTTCTGCTTCCCTACTGCAAGACCCCATCCTTAGAAAAGTACTACCCAAGAAACCGAGATTCATGTATAGACGTGCAAAAACCATAAAAAATATGGTAGCTCCAAGTCGCCTTAGAGAAGAAACACCAATGGACAAACAGATAAAAAATTTGACCATGGACCAAAGTGGATGTTTTAAATGTGGAGTAAAAAACTGCAAACTTTGTATAAATATTAATCACAATGCAAAAACATTCAAAAATAACCAAACGGGTGAAAAGTTCAAAATGAAAACCAGAGTGGACTGCAAATCAACCTACAGACTTAAAGAAACCGCATGAGTGGACAACGTTTTAATGTTACACGTAAGTTTCCAAAACATAGTGTATGGAGACACGCAACTGATAAACACAACAACAACTTTAAATAATTCAAAATCACCGGAATAGAACAAATACCTGACAACTGTGGCGACAAATTCGGAGAAAATCATTCTGGATTTTTAAGATGAACACTTTAACCCCACTGGGTCTAATGAGAATATCGATAACATATAAAAATATATAGTCCAGTATACATCTAGGACATAGTACTGAAAATCATCATTCCCAACACAAATGACTATCAATTAATCTCACTTATCACTAAACGTTTATACCATCCTAAGATATACTACCATCAGAAATGCAACAGCACAATATATTTAAATTTCCACTCTTGAACCATATATAATGTAATACAGTGCATGATATTACAACAAATATAGCACATGCGGTTCCAACAAATATATATATAGTCTCTGTGCATTTATGCTTCCCTGTATGAACTCTGTGCATTTATGCTTCCCTGTATGAACCCTCTGCATTAAGGCTTCCCTGTATAGACGCCATGCATTTCTACATCCCTGTATGAACCCCATGCATTTCTGCTTCCCTGTAGGAACCCCGTGCATTTCTGTTTCCCTGTAGGAACCTCGTGCATTTCTGCTTCCCTGTATGAACCCTGTGTATTTCTACTTCCCTGTATGAACCCCGTGTATTTCTGCTTCTCTGTATGAACTCCGTGCATTTCTGCTTCCCTGTATGAACCCTCTGCATTTAGGCTTCCCTGTATAGAAGCCGTGCATTTCTGCTTCCCTGTACGAACCCCGTGCATTTCTGTTTCCCTGTATGAACCTTGTACATTTCTGCTTCCCTGTATGAACCCCTTGCATTTCTGCTTCCCTGTATTAACCCCGTACATTTATGCTTCCCTGTATGAACTCTGTGCATTTATGCTTCCCTGTATGAACCCCATGCATTTGTGCTTCCCTGTATGATCCCCATGCATTTCTGCTTCCCTGTATGAACTCCATGCATTTATGCTTCCCTGTATGAACCCTGTGCATTTCTGCTTCCCTGTATGAACCCCGTGGATTTCTGCTTCCCTGTATGAACCCCGTGCATTTCTGCTTCCCTGTATGAACCCTGTTCATTTATGCTTCCCTGTATAAACTCAATGCATTTATACTTCTCTGTATGAACCCTATGCATTTATGCTTCCCTGTATGAACCCCGTGCATTTCTGCTTTCCTGTATGAACCCCGTGCATTTCTGCTTCCCTGTATGAACTGTGTGCATTTCTGCTTCCCTGTATGAACTGTGTGCATTTCTGCTTCCCTGTATGAACCTTGCGCATTTCTGCTTCTCTGTGTGAACCTCATGAATTTCTGCTTTCCTGTATGAACCCCGTGCATTTCTGCTTCCCTCTATGAACCCCGTATATTTATGCTTCCCTCTATGAACCCCATGCATTTATGCTTACCTGTATGAACCTTGTGGATTTCTACGTCCCTGTATGAACCCGTGGATTTCTGCTTCTCTGTATGAACCCCGTGCATTTCTGCTTCCCTGTATGAACCCTTTGCATTTAGGCTTTCCTATATGGACGCCATGCATTTCTGCTTCCCTGTACGAACCCTGTGCATTTCTGCTTCCCTCTATGAACCCCGTATATTTCTGCTTCCCTGTGTGAACCTCATGCATTTCTGCTTTCCTTTATGAACCCTGTGGATTTCTACATCCCTGTATGGACCCCATGCATTTCTGCTTCCCTGTATGAACCCTGTGCATTTCTGCTTCCCTGTATGAACTCCATGCATTTACGCTTCCCTGTATGAACCCTGTGCATTTCTGCTTCCCTGTATGGACCCCGTGCATTTCTGCTTCCCTGTATGAACCCTGTGCATTTCTGCTTCCCTGTATGAACCCCGTGCATTTCTGCTTTCCTGTATGAACCCCGTGCGTGGATTTCTGCTTCCCTGTATGAACCCCATGCATTTCTGCTTCCCTGTATTATCCCCATGAATTTCTGCTTCCCTGTATGAACTCCATGCATTTATGCTTCTCTGTATGAACCCCATGCATTTCTGCTTTCCTGTATGAACCCCGTGCGTGGATTTCTGCTTCCCTGTATGAACCCCATGCATTTCTGCTTCCCTGTATTATCCCCATGAATTTCTGCTTCCCTGTATGAACTCCATGCATTTATGCTTCTCTGTATGAACCCCATGCATTTCTGCTTCCCTGTATGAACCCTCTGCATTTAGGCTTTCCTATATGGACGCCTTGCATTTCTGCTTCCCTCTATGAACTCCGTGTATTTATGCTTCCCTCTATGAACCCTATGCATTTATGCTTACCTTTATGAACCCTGTGGATTTCTAAATCCTTGTATGGACCCCGTGCATTTCTGTTTCCCTGTATGAACCCTGTGCATTTCTACTTCCCTGTATGGACCCAGTGCATTTATGCTTCCCTGTATGAACTCTGTGCATTTATAATTCCCTGTATGAACCCCATGCATTTCTGCTTCCCTGTATGATCCCCATGCATTTCTGCTTCCCTGTATGAACTCCATGGATTTCTGCTTCCCTGTATGAACCCTGTGCATTTCTGCATCCCTGTATGGACCCCATGCATTTCTGCTTCCCTGTATGAACCCTGTGCATTTCTGCTTCCCTGTATGAACCCTGTGCATTTCTGCTTCCCTGTATGAACCCTGTGCATTTCTGCTTCCCTGTATGAACCCTGTGCATTTCTGCTTCCCTGTATGAACCCTGTGCATTTCTACTTCCCTGTATGAACCCCGTGCATTTATGCTTCCCTGTATGGACCCCGTGCATTTATGCTTCCCTGTATGAACCCCATGCATTTCTGCTTCCCTGTATGATCCCCATGCATTTCTGCTTCCCTGTATGAACTCCATGCATTTATGCTTCTCTGTATGAACCCCATGCATGTATGCTTCCCTGTATGAACCCCGTGCATTTATAATTCCCTGTATGAACCCTGTGCATTTCTGCTTCCCTGTATGATCCCCATGCATTTCTGCTTCCCTGTATGAACTCCATGGATTTCTGCTTCCCTGTATGAACCCTGTGCATTTCTGCTTCCCTGTATGAACCCTGTGCATTTCTGCTTCCCTGTAGGAACCCCGTGCATTTATGCTTCCCTGTATGGACCCTGTGCGTGGATTTCTGCTTCCCTGTATGATCCCCATGCATTTCTGCTTCCCTGTATGAACTCCATGCATTTATGCTTCTCTGTATGAACCCCATGCATTTATGCTTCCCTGTATGAACTCCATGCATTTCTGCTTCCCTGTATGAACCCCGTGCATTTCTGCTTCCCTCTATGAACCCTGTGTATTTATGCTTCCCTCTATGAACCCTGTGTATTTATGCTTCCCTCTATGAACCCCATGCATTTATGCTTACCTGTATGAACCCTGTGGATATCTACGTCACTGTATGGACCCAGTGCATTTATGCTTCCCTGTATGAACTCTGTGCATTTACAATTCCCTGTATGAACCCCGTGCATTTTTGCTTCCCTGTATGAACTCCGTGGATTTCTGCTTCCCTGTATGAACCCCGTGCATTTCTGCTTCCCTGTATGAACCCTGTGCATTTATGCATCCCTGTGTGGACCCCATGCATTTCTGCTTCCCTGTATGAACCCTGTGCATTTTTGCTTCCCTGTATGGACCCCGTGCATTTCTGCTTCCCTGTATGAACCCTGTGCATTTCTGCTTCCCTGTATGGACCCCGTGCATTTATGCTTCCCTGTATGGACCCCGTGCATTTATGCTTCCCTGTATGAACCCTGTGCATTTCTGCTTCTCTGTATGACCCCTGTTCATTTATGCTTCCCTGTATGAACTCAATGCATTTATGCTTCTCTGTATGAACCCCATGCATTTCTGCTTCCCTATATGAACCCTGTGCATTTCTGCTTTCCTGTATGAACTCCGTGCATTTCTGCTTTCCTGTATGAACCCTGTGCATTTCTGCTTCACTGTATGAACTTTGTGCATTTCTGCTTCCCTGTATGAACTCCGTGCATTTCTGCTTTCCTGTAAGAACCCCCGTGCATTTATGCTTCCCTGTAAGAACCCCTTGTATTTCTGCTTCCCTATATGAACCCCGTGTATTTCTGCTTCTCTGTATGAACCCCGTGCATTTATGCTTCCCTGTATGAACGCTCTGCATCTTTGCTTCCCTGTATCAACCCCTTGCATTTCTGCTTCCCTGTATGAACCCCTTGCATTTCTGCTTCCCTGTATGAACCCCGTGCATTTCTGCTTCCCTGTATGAACCCCGTGCTTTTCTGCTTCCCTGTATGAACCTCGTGCATTTCTGCTTCCCTGTATGAACCTCGTGCATTTCTGCCTCCCTGTATGAACCTCGTGCATTTCTGCTTCCCTGTGTGAACCCCGTGCATTTCGGCTTCCCTGTATGAACCCTGTGCATTTCTGCTTCCCTGTATGAACCTCGTGCATTTCTGCCTCCCTGTATGAACCTCGTGCATTTCTGCTTCCCTATATGAACCCCGTGCATTTCGGCTTCCCTGTATGAACCCCGTGCATTTCTACATCCCTGTATGAACCTCGTGTATTTCTGCTTCCCTGTATGAACCCTGTGCATTTCTACATCCCTGTATGAACCTCGTGTATTTCTGCTTCCCTGTATGAACCCTGTGCATTTCTACATCCCTTATGAATGCTGACATAGAAAGTGATGTTCATGTCCTGTACAGACCCCATGCATTTCTACAGTGGGGATAAAAAGTTTGACTACCCCAGGTAAAAATTTGTATTAATGTGCATAAAGAAGCCAAGGAAAGATGGAAAAATCTCCAAAAGGCATCAAATTACAGATTAGACATTCCTATAATATGTAACAAAAGTTTGATTTTATTTCCATCATTTACACTTTGAAAATAACAGAAAACAAAAAAAATGGCGTCTGCAAAAGTTTGGGCACCCTGCAGAATTTATAGCATGCACCGCACCCTTTGCAAAGCTGAGACCTGCCAGTGTCATAGATTGTTCTCAATCATCATCTGGGAAGACCAGGTGATGTCAATCTCAAAGGTTTTAAATGCCCAGACTCATCTGACCTTGCCTCAACAATCAACACCATGGGTTCTTGTAAGCAGTTGTCTAGAAATCTGAAACTGAAAATAGTTGACACTCACAAAGCTGGAGAAGGCTAAAAGAAGATAGCAAAACGTTTTAGATGTCAATATCCTCTGTTCGGAATGTAATTAAGAAATGGCAGCCATCAGGAAAAGTGAAAATTTAAGAAATATCTGGAAGACCAAGAAAAATATCAGACAGAACAGCTTGCAGGATTGTGAGAAAAACAATTCAAAAAGAAGGGGAACAGAATTTAATGAAAATAACCTCTGTCCAACTGTTAAGCATGGGGGTGGATCAATCATGCTTTGGGGTTGTATTGCAGCCAGTGGCACAGGGAAAATGGATTCATTAAAAATTCAGCAAATCTTGGATGCTAGCTTGATGCCATTTGTGAAAATGCTGAAGTTAAAGAAAGGATGGCTTCTACAAATGGATAATGATCCTAAACACAGGAGTAAACTGAAGGTTTTGCCATGGCCTTCACAATCTCCTGACCTCAACATAATTGAAAATCTATGTATAGTCCTTAAAATTTCAGTGCATACCAGACAGCCCAAAAATCTCAAAGAACTGGAAGACTTTTGTAAGGAAGAATGGGCAAAGATACCTCAAACAAGAATTGAAAAACTCTTGGTTGGCTACAAAAAGTGTTTACAAGCTGCAATACTTGCCAAAGTGGGCAGTACAAGATATTAACTCTACAGGGTGCTCCAACTTTTGCAGACGCCATTTTTTTTCCTGTTATTTTGAAAGTGTAAATGATGGAAATAAAATCTAACTTTTGTTGATACATTATAAGAATGTCTAATCTGTAATTTGATGCCTTTTGGAAATTTTTCCATCTTTCCTTGGCTTCTTTATGCACATTAATAAAATGTTTTACTTGGGGTGCCCAAACTTTTGATCCCCACTGTATAGGCGAAGGTATCGCGTCATCCGCTGTATATATGTGGCCTTCTGCGTGAAGGGGTTAGAGAGACAGGGACATGGAAGAAACATTTCAATAGAACTTCTCCTGTTTTTCAGCAAACAAAAATACAGCTTTCAAACTAAGGCACAAAATACATTTCTGCTCATCCAAGCACTAACTATAAAATGATATCCCCTGTCTATACAGGTGGCTTTCTAAAAGCCACCCAACAGTAATAAACTGTGTAACACACACGTCAAAATTTACCCTGTCGTAGTATAAAGCAAAGAGCTTTATACAAAAAAGAAGGATCAAAGAAAAATTATAAATATGATTGATCCTACGAGGTGGACATAAAAACACCTCAAAAAGAGTTCAAGGATAGTTAATTATGTTGTGCAATTAGTAAAACAGGGTACAAACGTCTATGCAAAATGTATGAATTATTTAATATACAATAAATTAAAATACAATCAAACTAATCAATACAAAACCCAATAATACACAATAGCATGCAGTGCACAAATTCGGCCACAAGATGGCTCTACCCCAACAAAACTGTCTCTATCACTTTAAAACACAAGGGGGCAGCAGAGCCACCCTGAATATGGCAGGAAGTATATAATTGCAATCAATTACACCCAAGGAAGCAATAATAATATTATACACTCAACTATTTGCTCTGCTCAGACTATAACCAATCTCAGATATCTGGTAGTATAGTATCCCAAATTACCTGGCTTGATATTAACTCCCCAGAATATGGATTCCAGGGCAGAGATTTTCCTCTGAATCAATTTAGATACAATGACCGACATTTATCATTGTCTTTAGACTGTTTTTTGTGTCTACAAAAGGTGCAAAAAGGGCGCAAGCAGGGTTTATTTGGGCCTTTTTTTCGCCTTTTGGTTTACACATTTCTACTGATTTGGGGTTTCAATCCACTGATTTTGGCAATACACATGATATGGATCTGTTTTATGAACTGCTCCTTTTTGTGAAAAGGCGCAAAAAGGCACAAAGCCACTGAAAAGTCTCTAAAACGACACCAGCCCAGACTTAGCTTAGCTTTTTGGTGTATGTGAAGAGAGAAATTTCAGAAAATGTGACCTGCACAAAATTTATCAAATGCTCTGTGACTATTTAATTAATTTGGTGCTCCTACAAATTTCCAGCACACAAAAAAAGGTGTAGAAAAAGGCCTCACTTACACCTACAATGATAAATGCCGGCCAATATTCGGTAATATCCATCTCTATCGAATAGCACTAAATAATGATGTAGCACCTTTAACACTACACCTCAGCAATAAGGCAGGAATGACTAAATATCAAGCCAGTTAATTATAACCCTTACTACAGGTAATCAAAGTTATACTTTACCAGATATCTGGGCCTAATAGGTTCAGGAATGCAGACAATATGCAGGGTCTTTAGGAAGGTCAGCTCTTTGGATCAAGTATGGTCTCTCTGATGTGGTGACTGATTGATAGGCTCCTCTCAACCTTTCTCCTCCACAGGTTTTAAACCTTTCTTTATCTAAAGCCCACCCTCATCAAATATGATGTCATCTGGTGGGTGTGACTATGTAATTAACCTTACAATTTCACTTATAGTCATGGCCGTAAATGTTGGCACCCCTGAAATTTTTCTAGAAAATGAAGCATTTATCATAGAAAAGGATTGCAGTAACACATGTTTTGCTATACACATGTTTATTCCCTTTGAGTGTATTGGAACTAAACAAAAAAAAAAGGGAGGAAAAAAAGCAAATTGGACATAATGTCACACCAAACTCCAAAAATGGGCTGGACAAAATTATTGGCACCCTTTCAAAATTGTGGAAAAATAAGATTGTTTCAAGCATGTGATGCTCCTTTAAACTCACCTGGGGCAATTAACAGGTGTGGGCAATAGTAAAAACACACCTGAAAGCAGATAAAAAGGAGATAAGTTCACTTAGTCTTTGCATTGTGTGTCTGTGTGTGCCGCACTAAGCATGGGCAACAGAAAGATTAGAAGAGAACTGTCTGAGGACTTGAGAACCAAAATTGTGGAAAAATATCAACAATGTCAAGATTACAAGTCCATCTCCAGAGATCTAGATTTGCCTTTATCCACAGTGCGCAACATTATCAAGAAGTTTGCAACCCATGGCACTATAACTAATCTCCCTGGGCGTGGACGGATGACAAATATTGATGAAAGGTGTCAGCGCAGGATAGTCCAGATGGTGGATAAACAGCCCCAAACAAGTTCTAAAGATATTCATGCTGTCCTGCAGGCTCAGGGAGCATCAGTGTCAGCACAAACTATCCGTCATCATTTAAATGAAATGAAACGCTATGGCAGGAGACCCAGGAGGATCCCACTGCTAACAAAGAGACATAAAAAAAAGCAAGACTACATTTTGCCAAAATGAACTTAAGTAAGCCAAAATCCTTCTTGGAAAATGTCTTGTGGACAGATGAGACCAAGATAAAGCTTTTTGGTAACGCACATCATTCTACTGTTTACCAAAAATGGAATGAGGCCTACAAAGAAAAGAAAACAGCACCTACAGTGAAATATGGTGGAGGTTCAATGATGTTTTGTGTTTTTTTGGCTGTCTCTGGCACTGGGTGTCTTGAATGTGTGCAAGGCATCATGAAATCTGAGGTTTACCAATGGATTTTGGGTCCCACTGTACAGCCCAGTGTCAGAAAGCTGGGTTTGCGCCCGAGATCTTGGGTCTTCCAGCAGGACAATGACCCCAAACATTCGTCAAAAAGCACCCAGAAATGGATGGCAACAAAGCGCTGGAGAGTTCTGAATAGCAGCAATGAGTCCAGATCTAAATCCCATTGAACACCTGTAGAGAGATCTTTAAATTGCTGTTGGGAAAAGGCGCCCTTCCAATAAGAGAGACCTGGAGCAGTTTGCAAGGGAAGAGGTGTAAGAAGCTTATTGATGGTTATAGGAAGCGACTGATTTCAGTTATTTTTCCAATGGGTGTGCAACCAAATATTAAGTTAAGGGTGCCAATAATTTTGTCGAGCCCATTTATGGAGTTTCTTTTTTTTCCTCCCTTTTTTGATTTAGTTCCAATACACACAAAGGGAATAAACATGTGTTTAGCAAAACATGTGTTACTGCAATCCTTTTCTGTGAGAAATACTTCATTTTCTAGAAAATTTTCAGGGGTGCCAACATTTACAGCCATGACTGTATGCTATTCCTAGGGTTAACTATAGGGGGCAGTCTGTGACAAGGTATTGACTTTAAAAACAGCCATATTTTCTATAACTATTTGATGTCCATGTCCCATTAGATCAAAATAATATCCACAAATCTAAATCTCAAATAGATGACTGGAAATAGATATATATATGTATATATATATATATATATATATATATATATATATATATAAAAGTGGTATCCACATATGTGTTCAATCTTCATGGCCAGTATCTTAATTTTCCTAAATGCTATAACATTTGTATGGTCATCATAACTAAATTTTATACTGTGGTATATCATAACACTACTGGTGGATACTACCATAAGAAAGTATTTGAAATATATTATTTAAACATATCTGCCTATATCTACCATTATATAATATGATATCCTTGCCCATCTAACCTAAGATAATATTATTCCTGATCAGGCAACTCAAATTATAAGATTGGACACCCCAAACATTATAAAGACAATTTAACACAGCATTTAGCTACATAGCTATACATAACAAGAATAACCCTTATAATGCCATAACTATCTATCGGTTATATATATATATATATATATATATACACATATATATATATATATATATATATATATATATATATAGTGGCAGTGTGGCAAGGAAAGGGTGTATTTCCCTTGCTATCTCTGCAGAATGCTCCACCTGTGGCCTGATTAATGAGGTATCAGGAAGGGAAAGTGTGTGTTTAAAAGGAAAAGAAACAGAATAGTTGGGGCTCTCCCTGGTTAACAGCATGTCGCTGTAGGGGGAGACACACGGACCCTGTTGAGGAAACACACAGCGAACTGTGAGCGGTCCAAGAAGTGAAGAAGTGGTGTGAACTGTGAGTAACAGGTTGCAGGGGCACATGTTTTATGCTGGCTGAGGGTAGCTCACCAGATAGTAGTCAGGGCATGCTGATATGTGTAGTCAGTGACCAGACGGTCTAGGACTTTAGTTTGTTCCTGAGTTATGTTTTGTTTTACCTGCAACCTGTCTAAATAAAGCTGGCAAGGTGCCAGGCTTGCATGAATAACTGTTGTCTGCGGGTTTATTGAGTGGAAACGTGTCCCGTGGCAGTGTCCAGGACGATCCCAGAGCTAATCCCCAAGGAGGAATCCTTACAATTTGTGTCGGATGCGGGCAAACACGTTGCTAGGAGCAACCTGTGGTCGAGTTGCAGTGAAGTTGTTGCCAAGAGAAAACTACCGTGCATGGTGCAAGGGTGTACTCTTTCTCAGAGAGGAGACAGTGGGACGAGCCCAGCTGTGGAGTACAAGAGCAGGACTGCGCCTGTGGTGAAGTTGTTGCTAGGGGCAACAGATCGCATCAAGCGAGTGGGCGCTCTTTCTCAAGTAAGAGAGTGCAGATTACGTTTTGAGACTGTGTATAAAGGCGTTGCTAGGGGCAACAGAAAAATTTTGTTGGCAAGCGGCTGACATTTCGGCAGACGACTGTACTGTGTTTGCAAGGTTTGAAGTGTTGCAAGATGGATGTCCTGATAAGTGCTTTGTTGCAGACTGCTGCAGCACAGGAGGTAGCAAGCTTTGCAGAGTTTGAAAGGATTGCTACGCATGAGGCATGGCCCAAGACACACTGGGGAAACTTGGTGTTTGGATTCATTGGAGGAGATGCCCAAAAAGTTCATTGTGAACTGGATCCAAAGATCTTACGGGACTATGAGAAAGTCAAGACAGAGATCCTGACTAAAGTGGGAGTAAGCCAAGCTGCAAGACAACAGTGTGCACTTCAGCCTAACAGTGATGCTGGGTTTAAGGTTGCAGAGCTACTTAAAGAGCAAATGGAGCGATGTTCTGCAGCAGAGAAGCTGGTGAGAGGTGTCCAGCGCCAGCCCTTAACCGATTGGACGGCAAGAGATTCTGGTAAGACTGTTCCAGGGGTTATGGGGGCCATGTTTAGAGACTATAAGACTGTGCATAAAAATGCTGAGGCGGAGGGTGGTGTTTCCCTAGTTGACTGTGTGAACAGTGTTCAAGGTGGTACCAACCTATGTCCAGTTGTAAAATCATGTGAGGGTGGGGAACCCCTCATGAAGACTCATGGGACTGTTCACACTGTGCAGATCGGATTGAAAAAATCTGGTGAACAGAAAATGTTAAATGCAGGACTGGGAACAAATGTAACAAAACACACTTTGCCTGAGTTAGGTCCTAGTGCTATGAACTGTCCTGTAAATTTTGAACATGTGCAATCTGATAATGTTTTTGTTGAAAAACTTATGTTGATGTGTTCAGATGTAAAGAGTACTGCTGCCACCTCTGACAGGACAAAAGAAAACCTGTGTGAGCTGGAAATAGAAGGTAAAAAGATGACCGTTTTGTTAGACCCTAGATGTGTAATAAGTCTGGTAAAGTCCAGCAGCAGAAATCCAGACCCCGCTATAATGTCTATACAAGCCTGTATTTGGGGATATAAAACGGTTAATGTCTGTATTTCTACTCCCTATGGTACTATAGGTCACAAGGTTGCAATAGAGCCCTCCTTGGAGTATGATGTAGTACTGGGGACGGATTTTCAATTTTTTCAGCAATTATGGGAAGACTGTCGGGTAACTAGAGCAGGTACACCTGATGGGCTCACAACACTTGACTTGCATCACACACTAGAGGAGAGTTACTCAGCAGAGGCTGAGGACGGGGAGTGTCAGCAGTCACTAGATGTAGGTCAGATAGGGGTCTGCCAGACTGCTGGGGGAGCTGAAGACCAGACCGTGAGTCAAGTCCAAGAGGATCCAGTGACTCAAGTGACAAGTGTGCCTCTGACTGAAAGAGAATCTTCAGTGAAACCAGAAACGGATCAGGTACAGGAACATGGGTTCCATCCGCCAGCTGAAGATGAGCCCAAGGTGGGGCTAGAGTTGCGCGGTCATCTGGAAGAGGTGACTGGAAAAGAAGCTACAGAGATGTCTGTGGATAATGCAGAAGTACTGAAGAGAGTACATGTGGAGCTGGGTGCTGCGCTTACTGTCACAGAGTCCTGAGTGAAGGAGATGTGACGTCTGGACCAGAGATGAATCGTGACCAGGAAGGTCGAACCACTGGACCAGATGTTGTTGCAGACCCAGGAGCCCTAGACCTTTCTGCTGGGCAGCAGAGAGACAGTGTTGAAATGAAAGAGAAGTCTGCCAGTGAGCAGAGAGACAGTCCAGAGAGACTGTCCAAGAACTACCCTGAAGCCCAAGTGGCCAAGACCCTTGAAAAGGGGAGACTATTCCTAAAGGTGGAAAAGAGTCTGAACGAGTTGGCTTGAAGGAAGAGACAGGCCAAGCACAGGTGACTGTCAGAGGACAAGAGAATGTCACAAGGTCGAGCAGCGAGAGTAAGGAGACCACTGTAAGTAAGAGATCTCGGAAAAAACGCGCTGGTCTTGGTAAAAAAAAAAGGGAGCAGATCCAGAACCTTGAAGAAACCTTACAGATGGTTTCTGCTAAATTGTCTCAAAAGGAAGAAGTAGTTCATCACCTGACAGAGGAGGAAGAAAAAACGCTTGCAGACTTGAATAAAGAGCAGGAAGCGACGCTTCAGCTACAGAAAGATATGGAGCTTCACAAAAGTGAGTTTGCGGCTCTGCAGGAGGAACTGTCCCGCTCCCAGGGTCTTATGACCAGCAAGGAGAGAGAATTGGAGATTCTGGCCAAGCAGATCTCATTCAAGGATGAAGAAGTGAATGTCCTGTGTGGGGCATATCTGGCTCTACAAAGTGATCACAAGGCTAGGTTGGTAGCCATGGAAGAGCTGGAGAAGGAGAAAGTGGTAATGGCTCATAAGGTGCAGAGCCTGGAGGCGCAGAACGAAACGCATTTTAAGTCTCGCGCAGCTACCTTGGATTCACTGGGTACTCGGCTCTCTGAACAAGAGGCTCAGCTAAAAGTCTATGAGCAGAAAGTGTCCAAGATGGCGCAACTGAATAAAGACAATGAGCAGATGAAAGAACTGCTGTCCCTGGAGGATACTGTCAAAAACTTGACAGAATTGCTGGAAAGTGAGAAGAAGAACTCTGCTAAGCTCAAGAGTGAGCAGCAGAAATGTTTAAAGCTGGAAGGGGACATGAAGGTCCTAAAAGAAAGCCGTGACCAAGCTATAGTAGAACTGGCTAACGAGAGGTCAAAAGTGTCTCAGATGGAAACTGAGGCCAAAGCCACAGCCGTCCGTGTAAAAGAAGAAAAACTGCTTGTGGGGCAAAAGCTACTGGAGACAGGGATGCTTTCTCTAAAAAAGGCGGAGTCTGAACAATGGACGCAAGAAACAGTAGAGTCTGAAGACCATGAGAAGAAGCCATATGAAAGGTCCTCTGAAGCTGAGACTGAGGTGAAACCATATGGGAAGTCCTCTGAAGCTGCAGAGATATTGACATTGCATGGTGAAAATTCTGAGGCAGAGAAGTTCTCTGAGGTAGAAGTTAAACCAGAGATAACTGCAGAAGCTGCAAGTAAATTCAGTGACACATCTGAAGGTGCAGGTGAAAAACTGGCTAAAGGAGCCAAGAGTTCTCAGCCTAAAAATGAGCCTGTGAAAGTCGGTGTCCCTAAAGAAAGGGCTAATAAGAAAGCAGAGTCCTTAAAAAGAGGTCACTGTGATAGAAGACTGGGTCGTGGTGGAAACCCTGAGAGGCACTGGATTAGAAAACACTGGAAGAAAGTCCGCAGAAGTAGAATTTGGAGAAGAGTCCGTCTCAAGGAGAAGATGGACAGGTGCATTAAAGGGTAGCCTCCTGAAATTGTGGAGGATGACTTAGAAGACCTGCAAATGGGTGATACAGGCTCGGTTGGCCACCAGCAAAGTTTGTGCAATGGTCATACCAGTGACAGAAGAAGACAATGACCTAGAGCATCTGCCTTGTCCGCACCTAGTGTCCAGAGCACTGCACAGACCAAGATGAAGAACCTGGTGTTGGAAAGGTATGACATGAATGGAGCTTTTTACAAGGAATTTGTCAAAGGTGACCAAAAGTCTTGTGCTCGGTGGCTGATGAAAGTGCAAATGAAAGAAGGGTGCACCATTGAAGTGGTGCAGATAAAATCTACTGATGAAGGAAGCCAAGTACCTCAAAATCTGTTGGACGTAGTTGTTCAAGGAAAAGGAAAGGCAGTTGGACTCTGCCTTTTGAATACAAGTGCTCCTTCTTGGTGGTCTGAGCAGAGGGGGGGGGGGGGGATATGTGGCAGTGTGGCAAGGAAAGGGTGTATTTCCCTTGCTATCTCTGCAGAATGCTCCACCTGTGGCCTGATTAATGAGGTATCAGGAAGGGAAAGTGTGTGTTAAAAAGGAAAAGAAACAGAATAGTTGGGGCTCTCCCTGGGTAACAGCATGTCGCTGTAGGGGGAGACACACGGACCCTGATGAGGAAACACACAGCGAACTGTGAGCGGTCCAAGAAGTGAAGAAGTGGTGTGAACTGTGAGTAACAGGTTGCAGGGGCACATGTTTTATGCTGGCTGAGGGTAGCTCACCAGATAGTAGTCAGGGCATGCTGATATGTGTAGTCAGTGACCAGACGGTCTAGGACTTTGGTTTGTTCCTGAGTTATGTTTTGTTTTACCTGCAACCTGTCTAAATAAAGCTGGCAAGGTGCCAGGCTTGCATGAATAACTGTTGTCTGCGGGTTTATTGAGTGGAAACGTGTCCCGTGGCAGTGTCCAGGACGATCCCAGAGCTAATCCCCAAGGAGGAATCCTTACAATATATATATTTGTGGTTGGTGCTCAAGTGAATAGCGAGCCTACCTACACACCCCTATCAAGCTTAACACTAAACAAGCTAAAAGCAGTCTGTGTTGTGCCATATACTGCCGCGTATAGGTACATCTGAATAAATAGAGGGCATATTTTTAAGCATGATGATAGATAAGGAGAGTGGAAAAAATTGAGGGAGAGCTGGGTGGGACTTGAAGAACCCACGGTGTACGGGTCAGGCAACGCCGCAGGTTTTTATGGAGAATACCCCCCCCTGCCACAAATACAGGCTAATAGGATTAGCCTTCACACTTATGGTCAGTGCTCAAGTGAATAGTGAGGCTACCTAGACACCACTATCAAGCTTAACACTCTAAACAAGCTAAAGGCAGTCTGTGTTGTGCCATGTACTGCCGTGTATAGGTACACCTGAATAAATAGAGGGCAAGACTCCATAATTAGTTCACATCTACGGACCACATGTGCTGGCACCCCCTGTCGTGAAGCCTATGAGGCTGCTCCGATTCGAAGAGAGTGACCTGATAGGACTGACGGATCACCCCCTGATGCTTTTACTAGAACGCAAATGTATTTAACCAACAAAGAGGTGGTAAAACGCTTAAACATCAACAGCAGTTGAATCCCATTGGATTCTAAACGTGTGGCCAATAAAGAATGCAGAACCTGTACTGGACACCACTTGTGAGACGTAGAAAAATACCAGATGAAACAGTCAGACCTGGCAAAGACGTTTTGCTATTATGCAACTTTAATACATAGTGATCAGTGTCCCAACAAAGCTGCTGCAGTTTCAGCCATGCGCCTTTCACTGATCTACAGATATATTTGCCGGGTCTAAGGAAGCCGTAATACCCTAGAAATAATGCAGCTTTTAAAGTCAGACTATCCTTGTAACCATATGGCGATTTATCTAGGGCATCTGCTAACTGCCTGAATAAATCCGCCGACATAGGCTGACGGGTGGAGGGCTTAACCACCTCGCTCTTCTGAACTCCCTCCAGAGTGGCTTTAATCGCATGTGATGTAAATAATGATGCCTGATCTGGATAGGACAATGAGATATGGTGCTGTACCCCCGATAAATGTAACTTTATGGTTTTGTGCCCTAAGTGGAGTGGCAAAATCCAATAAAGGCCAGAAGAAATGAAATGGTATGAGAAACTTCCTCCGAGTACCTGTTACAAAATTTAGTGTACATGTTCCATGCCGTGGTATACTCTCTGTTTGTTGGAAGACAATGAATTGCTGATGAGATGTTTAGCTGCTGACAAGTGAACTTTTAACCCAGGATCAACTCTTGGAACATGTTTACTGGGGACACTGCTAAGTCGACCTCCGGTATCACCTGGAAGAAAAGTGGAAAGTTATGTCGGGATAACGCATCAGCTGCTGTGTTCCTGAATGTGCGCACTGGTGAAGTGAAAGTTATGATGTAAAGAGAGCCACACTAACTTCCTAGCTAAGGACATGATCACAGCAGACTTGGAGCTGCCTTTTAACAAAATGTCGACTGTGGCCGCATTGTCAGATACAAACATAACCGTCTGCCTGTGCCACAAGTGACCCCACACCCTGGCTGCTGCGACAATCGGGTATAACTCGAACAGCGCTGAATTGGAAGTGAATCTAGGTGAAAGGTACACCAAGCGTAGGCCAAACATCTTTTTCCCAAGATCACGGCAAAACCGATGGAAGACGAGGCATCCGTAAAAATCAACGGGGACCGGTTGTCTGCTCCTGGTATAAAAAATTATCCCACATGAGTAAGTCCGCCTTTGCGTGTCTATCTAAAACCACAATGTCATTTTGGCCGGGTACCGAAGACATCAGTTCTAGCAACCTGGAGATAAACGACCTTCCTTGGGATATGATTCGCACGGCAAAATTTAACATGCCAAGGATGGACTGCTACTTTACCCTGGTGATCCTAGGAATCAACAACACACTATGAATAACATTCTTAATGCAAGTCAATTTGTCTGCAGGAAGTCTGGCCATGGCCTGCGTATCAAGCACTATCCCTAAAAAGGTTAGTGACCTGCTGGGACCTTTCACCTTCTTGCTAGAAACCAGGACCTTCAACTGATCAAAAGATGTCAACAAAACACCCAATTCTCTGAGTCGTTCATCACCCCTTTCTATTAACAGAAAATTCTCCAGATAGTGAATGACATGTATACAGTCAAACCTATGCGCTAGGACCCAGTGTAGTGCTTGCACAAATCTGTCAAATAGTCAGGGGCTACTGCGCGAACGGAATGTCAGCTTGACTGCAAAATATTAACGGTTGCGCCATTTTAACCCATGCCATTTCCATTAATCAGGATGAATGGGGAGAAGCTTAAAGGGGTCACTTTCGAATGTGAGAACTTAAAGGAAAACTGTCAGATATTTTCTCACGCACTAACCACAAGTACTGTTGTATAGTGCGAGAGACGCTGATTAAAACGAGCCCTACCTTGCCTGGATCCGCCCGGCTGTTCGCCCGCAATTGTAGTTTTCTTCTATGTGTATATCTTGCTGTAACTGGCACAGGTTGGGCTTCTGCAGCTAACTGGCACTGACTTCAGCGCCGCTTATGAATATTCATCCCCCCTCCCTCCAGCTCTCCCTCTCTTTGCCGCTCCTAACTGGAGGGAGGGGAGATGAATATTCATAAGCTGCGCTGACGTCAGTGGCAGTTAGCTGCAGAAGCCCCACCCGTGCCAGTTACAGCAAGATATACACATAGATTAAAACCACAATTGCGGGCGAATGGCCAAGCAGATCTAGGAAAGGTAGGGCTTGTTGGAATCAGTGTCTCCCGCACTATCCATCAGTACCTGTGGATAGTGCGGGAGAAAATATCTGACAGTTTTCCTTTAAGGTCGGCTTTGAGAGATCCTGTCATAGTAGGTGAGCTGATTGCTAGCGAGGTAAATAAGGGTTTTGTTATTGGGCCCTTTGATGCTCCCCCATTTGATGTTTGGTTTGAATAATTTTTATTGGATTTTTTTTTTTTTTTTTTCTTTTTAAATTTACAACAAAGGAAAGATTGGCCAAAGAAAACAACGTGGCCAAGGAACAATACATAACAAATATAACATAGTTATATAAATATTACTAAAGCAATCCCTCAGCTGTATGTAGAAATATTAATTTGCAGAATCATGTCTTTGGATGTTGCGCATATTATAGACATGTACGGTAGATCATTATAGGTCATCTTGAAAAATAAAAACGTCACATAAGCAGTTTTAAAGTATTTTATAGTCATACCTATAACTCTGCAGCAAAGAATAGGATTTTTCATGACTAGATCCCGTAGTCCTCCCCTCTCTCGTCACAGGAAGACTCACCGGAAATATGTGCAAAGTGTGACACCCAGTAATCATAAGTAGTAATGGGTAGTTAGAGTATCTATGTGGTACTATACCCCGGCCAAATTTCATTACATGATCCCCTCATGTTCCCAACTATGTTGGAGGGAATGCGGGTTGACAGGCACCATAAGTCAAATTTTCTGGTCGTGTCCTGCACTTCACACATTGAAAAAAGGTGTGGAGGAATTAGTACAACTGGTTTCACACAAGTCATTATCCATATCCAGCAAACTTGTACTTTTAAACATAGGCCTTCACACAGCAGACGCCGCTTATAGAACACCTTTATGCCATATCCTAATAGCCTACAGATCCCAATTTACAGCTGACATTATAGAAGCAGTCAAGTCCAATTGTTTTTACGAAACGACGTACGCTTGGAAGCTAAACAACAGACGGACCTGCGAGTCGAGATGGAAGACCTGGACGAAGCACTATCCACTGGCCTAGGTGTTGCTAATTAACCATTGTCACGATTCGGCTGGCAGGAGGTGGATCCTCTGTGCTAGAGAGGGATTGGAGTGGACCGTGTTGGTGGACCGGTTCTAAGTTGCTACTGGCATTCACCAGAGCCCGCCGCAAAGCGGGATGGTCTTGCAGCGGCGGTAGCAACCAGGTCGTATCCACCAGCAACGGCTCAACCTCTCTGACTGCTGAAGATAAGCGCGGTACAAGGGAGTAGACAAGAGCAAGGTCGGACGTAGCAGAAGGTCAGGGCAGGCAGCAAGGATCTTAGTCAGGGGCAACGGCAGGAGGTCTGGAACACAGGCTAGGAACATACAAGGAAACGCTTTCACTGGCACAATAGCAACAAGATCCGGCGAGGGAGTGCAGGGGAAGTGAGGTATAAGTAGGGAGTGCACAGGTGAACATACTGATTAAGCCTGCTGCGCCAATCAGTGGCGCAGTGGCCCTTTAAATTGCAGAGACCCGGCGCGCGCGCGCGCCCTAAGGAGCGGGGCCGCGCGCGCCGGGACAAGACAGACGGGGAACGGGTCAGGTACGGGGGCCGGGATGCGCATCGCGAGCGGGCGCCTCCCGCATCGCGAATCGCATCCCAGCTGGGAGTGATATTGCAGCGCACCCGGTCAGCAGGTCTGACCGGGGCGCTGCGAATGAGAGGATGCTGCGAGCGCTCCGGGGAGGAGCGGGGACCCAGAGCGCTCGGCGTAACAACCATGCACATCACTTCTATCATGGTTTTATTACATTTCATGCTGTTCTGGGATCCATTCCATTAAATTATGTTTACCCTATATTATTAAATGATACTACTCTAACTACCCATTTGACGTTTGGAGAGTGAATCCAGTATGGTTGGTAGTTGGCAAATTCAACAATAAAAAACGATTAATTATGACTTGTCCGCGCCTTACTCATCCTCCACGCCCAGCCTAAATTCACTTATACCAGCGGAGGAGTTCGCCCTCAAATATTCATCAATAGACCAAGCCATTGCAGTAGTCATCAGCATGGGGGGGTAGGGCCTGGTTGTCCAAGGCTGACATTTCTGATGCCTGTCGGCTTTTCTCCTGCAGCAGCCATGAAGCTAGCGGCATTGCCAGGGGAGGAGGACAGCATGGAGTTGTTACTTGCCAAGGATCTGCTCCACAAGGTGAGCGGCTACGTGTGTCCGTGCAGGAAGGATGGCTGTTCGCCTGCAGTGTTAACTGCAGGGACAGCTGGTGTAGTCACATGTGGTGGAGCGTATACTGCTTACATGTAGGTGCTGTACACACTTATACACAGGCACAATGACTACAGGGGGCTGCTGCTGTTTTTAATAACTACAGGGGGCTGCTGCTCTTTTTAATAACTACAAGGGACCTGCTACTGGTTTTAATTACTACAAGGGGCTTCTGCTGTTTTTAAAAGCTACAGGGGGCTGCTTCTGTTTTTAATTACTACAGGGGGCTGCTGCTGTTTTTAATTACTACAGGGGGCTGCTGCTGTTTTAAATTACTACAGGGGGCTGCTGATGTTTTAAATTACTACAGGGGGCTGCTGCTGTTATAGATAACTACAAGGGGGCTGCTGTGGTTTTACCACCTAAAGGGGGCTGCTGCTGATTTTCATTACTAAAGGGGGCTTCCGGGGCTGCTGCTGTTTTTGATAACTACAGGGGGGCTGCTGTGGTTTTACCGCCTAAAGGGGGCTGCTGCTGTTTTTAATTACTACAGGGTGCTGCTGCTGTTTTTACCACCTAATGGGGGCTGCTGCTGCTGTTTTTACTACCTAATGGGGGCTGCTGCAGTTTTTCTTACCTAAAAGGGGGCTGCTGCTGTTTTTACTACCTATAGGGGGCTACTATTACTACCACCTAAAGGAGGCTGCTTTTACTATCTAAAGTGGGCTGCTTCTACTAGTACCTATAGGGGGCTGCTGTTACTACTATATATGGAAGGCTGCAGCTATCTACAGGAGGACCAATCTACAGGTGGCACCTACCTACTCGGGGTACCTGTGTTATGGGGGAAACAAAGGGAAGTGACATGGCTCCCTACTAATGCAACCTAACTACCTAATGTTGGGGCCCTACCTACTCTTCCCCAACCCACTTATCCATCCACTCTACTATGTGAGACATTAAGGGGGGGGGGGGGATTATTATTACAGTTTGGAGTGCTATAGGTGCTGGGAAAGTGCGCAGCCTAAAATGTTTGTCTGGCAGGTTCTGTGGAGACGAGTTGTGGCTGGAAGAAATCGTCATGACTAGTGTTGCTCGCGAATATTCGCAATTCGAATATTATTCGCGAATATAGCATATTCGCGAATTCGCGAATTTCGCGAATATAGCGCTATGTATTCGTAATTACGAATATTCGTTTTTATTTTTTTATTTTATTTTTTTCTTCACAGTACACATCACAGTGATCACCCCTCTCTGCTTCCAGCTTGTGTGGTGTAAAGAAGGGTGTAATACTACTGTGTGAGACTGGCGTGCGAAACTTCGCATATGCGAAAATTAGCACATGCTAATTTTCGCATATGCGAATTTTGTATGTGTTAATATTCACATATGCTAATTTTCGCAGACGTGAATATTCGCATATGCGAAAATAAAACGAGGATATAACGAATATGCGAATATTCGCGAATATATGACGAATAATCGCCCATATATTCGCGAATATTTGCGAATTCGAATATGGCCTATGCCGCTCAACACTAGTCATGACGGCCGGATGGCGAAGAAAAAGGAAAGTGATCGACTCCAATTAGAGAAGACGTCACCTGATGTAACTATGTAATAACTTATATGGTCTGTAGAGCCTGTGTGGAGCCAGTGTCACCACTGTCTGCTTAGAAAGGTTTTTATTCAGCATTAGTATAGTGGTATTATCCAGTCACTATGTGATGGTAATATGTAGTCATGGTGTGGTAGTATTATATGTGCCTTTTATAGTGGTGTTATTGGTAATACTGGTCTCTGTATAACGGTGTTATTGGTGATACTGGTCTGTGTACAGTGGTTTTATTAAGTATCAGTATGGTGGTATTATACTGTTACTAAATGGTAGTGGTATTGCGGTGGCAGTATTATTTGTCCATTGTATACTGGTACAATTGGTGATACTGGTCTGTTTATAGTATTTATTTTTCAATATCAGTATGGTAATATTATCCAGTTACTATATGTGGTAATGGTGGTGGTTATTGTGTGTTACATTTATTTGTCCCTTGTATAGCGGTGTTAATGGTGTCTATATAGTGTTTTTTTTTTTATTTAATAACAGTATGATTGAGTTTTGCCTATGGCCTCACAAAGTCTAGAGCCGCCTCTGATGTGGTATGCATGGATGAGGGCAGAAAAATCCACTACAGTCTGCTGAAAAAACGTATTTTTGCACAGCAGCAGGACACAACAGTGCAGCACCACAAAAAAAAAATTGCACTCTATCACAGAGTATTAAGAATGGTGTGAACTGCTGGTTATTACACCATCTACAGACTAGTATAAGTAGCTGATCATTTCTTGTGGAAAAAATACACGAAATTGCACAGAAAAATAATTCCTGGCTCCTGTGATGTGGTTCATGAAGTTAAGGCAGCTTGTTGATATGTATAAGGCAACAAAAAGCTATCTGCCCCTCTCTGATAAAATGCTGAAGAAAGTGACTGGGAGGTTAATGGCTGGCATCAAAATACTTCTCAGAGAGAACAAGCAAAGCACTGCACTGCTCTCTGCCCACAACGCTGATGTGACTAGCATTTGGAAGTGGACCGCTGCGGTATGATCAATTCAGCGTGTCTGTGTAACACACAGAGAGATGCAGCCGTCCCCTCTCTCTACAGTGAATGGCATGAAATGAGCAGCCGCAAAATGTCTGCCGATTATATAGGGCTGTGACATCACAGGGGTCAATGAATGCTGATAGGCTGTATCCTGCATGTGATTCAGGGTCATCCCCCCCTACCTAAAGGGGGCGTACTCTGAAGAGATAGTATGGAAAACAAGAGGAGCAGGCTGGGAGGACACACTGCTGCTGACGTCACGATTGAGGGGAAGGTTTCCTCCATGGTTTAAACAGCCCTTGCTGCCCCTCCCACAAATACAGGCTAATATTATTAGCCTTAAAACATATCTTACTGTTAGCTTTTAGCCTGGATTCAAGATAACATTTGTTTGGCCATGAAGGCATACAGGTTCCATATGACATCCTTTGGCACCTTTGCCCATTTATGTTGCAGCTGGACCAGTATATCTTGCACATTGGTAGGTTGCTGAAGTTGGCTCACCATAAATGCTTGATTGGTGATAAATCTGGTGACTGGGCAAGCAAGAAGGCTATTATTGGAGAATAATGTAGAGGTTCTTAAAGGAGAACTCCAGAATATAAAAATTGTTGCCCATACTGCCAACAGTAAAAAAAATAAAGATGTACATACCTTCCTCCATTCCCCCGGGGCCTCCGGTAACCGATCTCCGCCGTGATCCTCTTCCTGGTTGCCGGTGGTTGGAGAGTCTTACAGCCAATCACCAGCCGCAGCAAAGTCCCGACTCGGCCGGCGATAGGCTGAGCGGCAGTGTGACGTTTTCGCCCCGGCAGCAGGTGTCGGTTTAGTGAAGAATTTTGTGTCCTGAAGCGTTCTCACACTGCCGCTCAGCCTATCCCCAGCCAAGTCAGACTTCGCTGCGGCTGGTGATTGGCTGAGAGCAGTATGATTCTCCGACCACCGGCAACCAGGAAGTGGATCGCGGCGGAGACCGGAGACGGTTACCGGAGGCCCCGGGGGAGCGGAGGAAGGTATGTAAATCTTTATTTTTTTACTGCCGGCAGTATGGGCAACAATTTTTATATTCTGGAGTTCTCCTTTAAGTATACCTTGTGTTGACATGTTTTAGCTGATGTGACAGGCATGGGTTTTTGGGCATAATGATTTCTATTTTTAAACTGAAATTATTTTCTCCTGTTGCCTACATTTCTCATGAAGCAACTGGCTTTTCAGAGAGTGGGGGGAGTCTCATCACTGCAGTTCCTTTTATTAGGCTGCTAATGCTGTCGTTCACCCCAGTAAACTGATTAGACTTTTTAATTAGATTCTGGTTGTTTTTTTATTTTGCCACAATTTCAGAAAAATCATGGCAAAAAAAGTGGCAAGAATGCACCCAACCTTAGTTGAGGTGTATAACTACCATACATTGTGAAATAGCAGCAACATACACATACAGGGTGGGACAGTGCATGCATGGTACTGTTTGGCTAGAGATATGCCTTAACCTTTTGGGGACGAAGGGCGTATGCATACGCCCTTGCGTCCTGGTACTTAAGGACGAAGGACGTATCCATACGCCCATGGGGACCGGACCGGGGTGACTGCTGATATCAATCAGCAGGCACCCCGCGCAAATGCCCAGGGGGGTCATTAGACCCCCCCATGTCGGCGATCGGCGCAAATCGCAAGTGAATTCACACTTGCGATTTGCGCCGATTCAGGGTCATTCCGGGTCTATGGTGACTCGGTGACCCGGAATATAAGGGGTATCGCGGTTGTCAAAGACACCTACGATCCCCCTGAAGGGATAGGAGTGAGGTGGCAGGGTTGCCACCCCTCCTATCCCTGCTATTGGTGGTCTAGACGCGACCACCAATAGCAGATCGGGGGCGGGGGGGGTTAACTTTAATTTTCCCTGTCCTGCCCACCCACAATAGGCGTGGCAGAATAGGGAAACCGGCGGGGACCGGCGCCGAAGATCCGACGGAGATCGTGGGGCGGCGACGTCGTGCGGCAGAAGAGGACGGCTCCCTGGATTCTACGGAAGCTGGTAAATTGCCTAGCAACATCTGGAGGGCTACAGTCTGAGACCATTATACAGTGGTCTCTAACCTGTAGCCCTCCAGATGTTGCAAAACTACAACTCCCAGCATTCCCAGACAGCTGTTTGCTGTCTGGGCATGCTGGGATTTGTAGTTTTGCAACATCTGGAGGGTCACAGTTTGGAGCAGTGGTCTATAAACTGTAGCCCTCCAGATGTTGCAAAACTGCAAATCCCAGCATTCCCAAACAGCAAATAGCTGTCTCAGCATACTGGAAGATGTAGTTAAGTACAGTTAAGTACCTCCAGCTGTTGCATAACTACATCTCCCAGTATGCCCTTCGGCAATCAGTACATGCTGGGAGTTGTAGTTTTGCAACAGCTGGAGGCACACTGGTTGGAAAATACTGAGTTAGGTAACAGAACCTAACTGAAGGTTTTCCAACCAGTGTGCCTCCAGCTGTTGAAAAGTACAACTCCCAGCATGCACGGTCTGTCAGTACATGCTGGGAGTTGTAGTTTTGAAACAGCTGGAGGTTTGCCCCCCCATGTGAACGTACAGGGTACATTCACACAAGCAGGTTTACAGTAAGTTTCCTGCTTCAAGTTTGGGCTGCGGCAAATTTTTCGCTGCAGCGCAAACTCCTAGCGGGAAACTCACCGTAACACGCCAGTGCGAATGTACCCTAAAACCACTACACTACACTAACACAAAATAAAGGGTAAAACACTACATATACACCCCCTTACACTGTCTCCCCCCCCCCAATAAAAATGAAAAACGTATTGTACGGCAGTGTTTCCAAAACGGAGCCTCCAGCTGTTGTAAAATAACAACTCCCAGCATTTCTGGACAGCCACTGACTGTCCAGGCATGCTGGGAGTTTAGCAACAGCTGGAGTCACCCTGTTTGGGAATCACTGGCGTAGAATACCCCTATGTCCACCCCTATGCAATACTTAATTTAGTCCTCAAATGTGCATGGCGCTCTCATTTTGGAGCCCTGTCGTATTTCAAGGAAACAGTTTAGGGCCACATATGGGGTATTTCCGTACTCGGGAGAAATTGCACTACAAATTATGGGGGGCTTTTTCTCCTTTTACCCCTTATGAAAAGGAAAAGTTGGGGGTTACACCAGCCTGTTAGTGTAAAAAAAAAAAAAAAAACATTTTTAAACTAACATGCTGATGTTGCGCCATACTTTTTATTTTCACAAGCAGTAAAAGGAAAAAAAGACCCCCAAAATTTGTAACGCAATTTCTCCTGAGTACGGAAATACCCCATATGTGGGCGTAAAATGCTCTGCGGATGCACAACAAGGCTCAGGAGTGAGAGCGCACCATGTACATTTAGAGGCCTAAATTGGGGATTTGCACAGGGGTGGCTGATTTTACAGCGGTTCTGACATAAACGCAAAAAAATAAATACCCACATGTGACCCCATTTTGGAAACTACACTCCCCACGGAACATGACAAGGGGTATAATGAGCCTTAACACCCCACAGGTGTTTGACGAATTTTCATTAAAATTGGATGGGAAAACTAAAATTTTCACCAAGAAATTATGCAAATATCGCCGAAAATTTAACACTACCATAAAGTAGAAACAATCTATGATTTGGGGATTTTCCTAGTCTTGGTGACGGAAAATATAGATTTTATTAAAGACAGGAGGCGAACATTTTGCAAACTCTTCTTTACTACTCAAAGGTATAGCAGCAAGATAGAACATAAGGTACATGAAGAAAAAAACGTTATATATGCAAATAAGGTGAGCAAGGCAGCCAATCAGCGGTTAGCCTAGGTGATAAGAGGCCAGGTGAGGTAATATGCGTCCTCTTCTTTGATGCCAATGTAACAATAAGAATAATAACAATACATAACACGTGAAGTAAGAAGTCACTATGAAGAAACCATAGAAGTCCATAACTAAGAATTATCTTGGAGGTGAGAAGATATCTGGAAGAACTTCCGAATGAATGAAAATGGAGACAGTCTTTCAACCATAAGCTGGAGAAGAAATTTCTTAAGATCTAGAAGTGGAGAAGCTGTATTTTGCCACGAAGAATTCCACCAAACGGGGTGATTTACACTAAAAAACACAAATATAAACAATAATAATAACAATGGGAAGGGTATAAGGGAGGGAAAATGTTCGCCTCCTGTCTTTAATAAAATCTATATTTTCCGTCACCACGACTAGGAAAATCCCCAATTTTATTACAAGACTGGAGGCTCCATTTTGCAAGTTTAAAGCTAATAAATATATAACTTGAACAGATTATAATAAGAATAATATATACATATAATTAAACAATTGCCATTGAAACATGCGGGTCTGGTCTAAAATAGAAGGTCTTAAAAGTTGATTCTGAGGCCCAATTAGCAGCTTTTAGAACATCTGAAAGAGATACACCAGATTGTCTCAATTTTGTGGACATGGCTCCTCTAGAAGAATGAGCTCCAAATATAGAAGTATCAATTCCTGCTAACTGCATGATTTGTTTCATCCATCTGGCTAGAGAAGGAGATGAAACCGGACGGTAAGGTCTACAAAAGGAAATTAATAATTGAGAATCCTCAGGGTTGCGAAAGGATTCCGTTCGTCGTTCGTATGCTTGTAAACAAGATACAACACAAAGATGTTTTTGCTGAGGAAAAAATTGATAAAAAACTGAATGGAGAGCGGTCTTTGTACGTCTAAAGACAGAAAAACGCACGCCGTCAGGTAAATATTGTCTATGAGATATATCAAGGGCTCTTACGTCAGAAATCCTTTTAAGAGAAATAAGACACAACAGAGCAGTAAGTTTTAAAGATAAAAATTTCAGAGAAAGAGAATCGTTATCACCAAGTGAAATGATGTATTGTAAAAGTAAGTTAACATCCCAGGTAGATTGGTATCTGGGTTGAGGAGGACGTCTGAATTTTATGCCCTTCATTAATTTACAGACCAAAGGATGTTTTCCCACTGAGAGGGAAAGAATTGGAGAGTGGTAAAAAGAAATAGCTGACCTGTAGACGTTAATGGTACGATAAGAGAAACGGATGAGAAGGAAGTAGCCGAGGGAAATCGATAATCATCTCCAGAATTTGGGGGAACCAAGACTGGGTCAGCCACCACGGGGTGATGAGAGTTACGGTTAATCTCTGAGATTTGATTAACAGAAGAACTCTCGGAATCAGTATGAAAGGGGGAAAAGCATAAAGGTTTTCCGAAGGCCAGTGTTGTAGTAGAGCATCTATGCCCTCTGTTTCCAGATCGGGGCGCCAACTGTAGAAACGATGGACCTGTCGATTCAGGCGAGATGCAAAAAGATCCAGGTCTATAGGACCCCAAAGGGAATTGATGTGAGAGAAAACTTGGGGGTCCAATTGCCAGTCGCTGGAATCCGTAAGGAAGCGAGAATTCCAGTCTGCGATGGTATTGGAAAGACCTGGTAAGTATTCTGCCTTGACAATGATGTTCCTGTGAAGGCAATAGCTCCAAAATTCCTTGGCGATATTGGCTAAAAGAAAGGATTTAGTACCTCCGAGTTTGTTGATATATTGAACTGCGGAGATATTGTCCATCCGTAGTAGGATGCAACAATGTGACCTGTTTTTCGCAAAGCTCTTGAGAGCAAAGAAGCCTGCCAGCAACTCCAAACAGTTGATGTGAAAAAGAGACTCTTCTGGAGACCATTTTCCTCCGGTTGAAGAGGTACCGCAACGAGCTCCCCAACCAGATCGGCTGGCGTCTGATTCTAAGATCAGGTCTGGGACGGAGTTGAAGATTGTCTTCCCGTTCCAATCTTGTAAATGTTTCAGCCACCAAAGAAGTTCTTCTCTGGTGTCGGAGTTTAAGGCCACCTCGTCCGAATAACCTAGACCGTTTCTGAAGTGTTGAGCTTTCAGACGCTGAAGAGCTCGATAATGAAGTGGGGCTGGAAAAATCGCTTGAATTGAAGCGGAAAGTAGGCCCACTATCCGAGCTAATGAACGTAGGGAAACTGTCTGTTTGTTTAAGACAGAATAAATTTCTCTCCGAATGGTCTTCATTCTCCTGGGGGGAAGACTGAGTAAAGCAGATTGGGTGTTTATGAAGAATCCTAAGAATTCTATCTCTTTGGAAGGGGAAAGAATTGATTTCTCCAAATTGATGATAAAACCTAGGTTGGAGAGAAGAGAATGAGTCCACTGGATGTGTAGTCGAATTAGAGATAGAGATTGAGCCATCAGAAGGATATCGTCCAAATAAATAATTAGACGGACACCGCGGGCCCGTAAAACTGCAATTACTGGCTTGAGAAGTTTGGTAAAACACCATGGGGCTGAAGATAGGCCGAATGGTAGGCAGGTGAATTGCCACTTTTGATCCTTCCATAAAAATTGGAGGTAAGGTTGAGATTGGTGATGCATGGGTACCGTAAGATATGCATCCTTGAGGTCTATTTTTGCTAACCAATCCTCTGGTAGCAGTAGATCTCTCAACAGATGGATGCCCTCCATCTTGAAGTGTTGATAACATATGTAATTGTTTAGTGTTTTTAGATTTATGACCGGTCTTTATCCTCCGTCTTTCTTTTTCACCAGAAAAAGATTGCTCAGGAAACCCGGAGTATGAATAGGTACTGGGATAATTGCATTCTTGGAACTTAGTTCCATGATTTCTGCTTCTATGAGAATCTCGTTCTCTTTTGAGAAATGAATTGGTTGTGGTATCAACATCTGAGATGGAGGGTGAATGAATTCTATTTGATACCCTAGGATTGTGTTTAGAACCCAAGTATCGGATGTTATCATGGCCCAGACTTGGGAAAAATATGCAATCCTTCCTCCCAATGGTAGTGGGGAAGAAAACATCTGATAAAGGCTTACCTGCGTTGGGTCTGGATCTCGGATAGCCATGGTGTCCTCTGGCTCTCCACGGTCTTCCTCTTGTTGGGAAAAACGGGCTGGGTTGGTAAGTTGGAGTTGGGTTCTGGAATCTATCTGGTCTTGGTGGGGCACGGGAATATTGTCTGTCTTGATAACTGCGGCTGGGAAAATTGCCCCTTCTTTTCCCAGCCTTGGGTAAAACCCGAGGTTGAAAAACTTTAAGTGATGTTTGGGCCTTGTCTAATGAGGAGAATAGGGATACGTATTTATTTATATTCTTATAAACGTATCGCCAAAAAGCAAGCCCTCCGTGGGAGAGTCCGGTTCGGTGGTAGCTAGATTAATCAACTGGGGGTCTAGCTTTAGCAGAATGGACCTTTTCCTCTCTGTACATATGGAGGAGTTAATACCACTAAAAATGCAAAGGGCCCGTTGAGCCCATCCTTTAAGGACTTCCAGTTGTACTGGTTTACCTGAAGTACTAGCCTCTTCAGTGAGGTCCAGGATTTTTGTTAGAGGAGCAAGGAGGTCCAAAAATCGGTCTTGGATCGTCCGAAAGGAACGATCCACCCCTTTTTTGGGATTTTTCCCTGTTTTGTTAAGGTATTTCACCAAAGAGGGATCAATGTCAGGGGTAAAAGATAGATTATGTGCAAGAGTAGGTCTGGGGCATTCCGCCCTTAACTTGTTACGGATGGTTTTATCAATGGGTTTTCTCAACCAAATGTTTAAATATTGGGCTACCTGAGGGTGAGGTTCCCATTCCCCACAACGGGGGTGCTTAAGGAGACTCGGATCAAAATATGGTATACCCGAGCTATCCGTGACTGTAGTTTTAGAGACCTCCGCAGTTAAATTAGGATCCTAATTTTCTGAGATATCCTCATATTCTGAATCAGATTCAACCTCAGAAACCTCATCTTCTTCATCAGAGGACTGGTCAGGGGAAGTGTTATATGAATCCGGTTTATTTCTACGGGATTCTTTATTAACCCGGTAGACTTGTTTCTCCTCCCGGGTAGAGGGTATGGGATGCCCCTTTTTTGCATCGGCATTTTTGCTTTTTGAAAAAGCTATATATGGAGCCTGGTCCTTACTCACTTTGGATTTTTTGTGAGATTTTGAGGGACCGGTAGACATAATAGGCCTTTTATGGGAGGCCTTCCCTGACTTTCCCCATCCTCTGGCTAATTTTGAGGTGGAGTCCTCCGCGGACCAAAATTGATCCGACGGGGTAGAGGGTCCCGCCTTAGGGGATTTTTGTAATTTATCATGAGCCATAATTAAGGCTACTGACTGTGCCACAATATCAGGGATACTGGCCATCGCATTCCGGACAGATAAGTCCACCAAAGATTGTATAGCTTTGCCATCCATATTATCCATTTTATTGGTGTCCATAACATTGGATGAGTCCTCATTGGCCATAATGTGTATATATAGAATTTAGGGGAATTATGAGGAAAAAACTACAAATTAAGCAGACAAAATAATAGGTACAGAGCAGAAAAAATATATATATGCCTATATGAATGTATATAATTATATGGCCTGGGTAAGGAAAAGTTAGCTAATGACAGGGCTAGCTGAAAACTTTTATATCGAACAAACGCCAGTAGGTGGCACTATAGGCTAAAATATGAGGAGGATAGACCAGCAGTATTATAATGGAGCAGAAAAAACGCTGAGGCTGACGAGAGAGGCTGTCTTCTATGAAGCGTCGCGCTGACTGACAGGAAAAAGATTCCAGTGAGGTCAGTCACGGAACGGGGGGAGGGGTTAAAGGGCGCGAATCTGAGAACCAGCTCGCGTAGTATCGCGAGAAGTCCGGCAGAGCCGGGACTAGCGACACTAAGGGAAAAAGACGCTGATAATAGACGACTGAAGAAAACGACCAATGTACGGGGCAATATGGGATGAAAAAACCAAGGGGAATGAGAAGTAAGTGCAGTGAGAAAAACATATAAAGAAAGGGAAGTTATGAGGAAAAATATGAAAACGAAACTAATGCAATATAAAGGGGGAGTATATATAAGGCATGTTTAAAACATATATATATATATATATATATATAAATATGTATGAGTGAATTTTATAAAACTATAAGAGCACAATATATAATCAGGAGTAGACTGTGACAGTATACTTATCTTCAGAGCGGAGCAGCAAAGAAGAGGACGCATATTACCTCACCTGGCCTCTTATCACCTAGGCTAACCGCTGATTGGCTGCCTTGCTCACCTTATTTGCATATATAACGTTTTTTTCTTCATGTACCTTATGTTCTATCTTGCTGCTATACCTTTGAGTAGTAAAGAAGAGTTTGCAAAATGGAGCCTCCAGTCTTGTAATAAAATCAAATTTATATGTAAAAGCATCCCAGAGTTATTAATGCTTAAAGTGACAGTGGTCAGATTTGCAAAAAAGGCTCCTGTCCTTAGGGTCATAATGGGCTCCGTCCCCAAGGGGGGTATTCAGGGATTTTTTTTTTATGATTATGCTACAGGGTCTGTAAAATTAGTGTAGTTCATAATATAGTGTCTGTACCTGTGTGTGACAGTGTTCTCGCAATTCTTATGTGATTTTTGCCCCAATTATTTATTTTTAGCAGCATACAAAATTACTCATGTCTCGGGATTTCCCAGGTTGCAGTGCGTCGAGACCTGACAACACTAAATGGGGCTTCTTTCGGCTATGATGACATCTTAACCCCTTAAGGACAATGGACGTACTCCTACGCCCCCGTTTCCGAGTCCTTAAGGACCGAGGACGTAGGAGTACGTCCTGTCCATTCCCAGCCCCCCACCGCTAGCCGGAGGGGAGCTGGTGCCCGATGCCTGCTGAAATCGTTCAGCAGGCATTGCGGCATATCGCCCAGTGGGGTCATTATGACTTCCCCATGTCGGCGATCGCAGCGCATCGCTCGTCAATTCAGAAGAGCGATGCGCTGCGATTCCGTTCCCCGCCGCTCACCGGGCGGGGATCGGAGCCGGATGTCTGCTGATTTCTCTCAGCAGACATCCCGGCAGTGTACAGGAGGAGGTCCGGAGGACCTCCTATACCTGCGATCGCTGCAGGATGCCGGTAACTACTTACCGGCGTTCTGCAGCGCTTCCGGGTTATCAGGGTCACGTGTGACCCTGTGACCCGGATATAGATGGTGACTGGTGGTGTAGTATACACCACCAATCACCATCCATGCTGTACTGGGGGCTGGCATTGTGGCCACCCCCCTCAGTACAGTTGTGATTGGGTGGCCAAAGTGGCCACACCAATCACAATGTAATGGGAGGGGATGGTGGGGGCTAGGAGCACGTAGCTCCGTTCTGCCCGCCATTCCACAGAGATCTGGTGTGCAGGACGGAGCCCCGTGCTGCCCACCATCCCCTGAGTCAAAAAAAGTGCCCCTTGCCCCCTTTCTGTGGCCCCTTGGCACAGAAATCGCCAGCGATAGCTTTAGATCAGGTAGGGACAGGTTAGGGTTAAAAAAAAAAATTTTTTTTTTTTCAGCGTACCTCAGTGGGTGTCCGTGGGTCCGTAGCACCTTTAGCTGCGTGACCCCGGCCCTGCTGGGTTGCTGCGGTCTGCCGCCAGCCTTTTTTTTGGCGCAGATCTTTTTTTCCCTTCTTCTCCTAAGCGTGTGTGCGGACCCTCTTAGTTATAAAAGAGCGGTCCGCCACCGTTTGTTAAAGCCCACCCACCGCTGATCAGTCCCGTAGTACTGATCAGCGTTTTTTTTTTGTGGTGCCGGCACTTTTTTTCGGGTTTTCTAGCGTGTTTTTGCATCCATAGGGGGTCCGTGCCACCAGTAGCAGGCGTGTACTGTGTGGCCAGACCTTACCTGTGTGTGTGCGGCGTGCCTCACCGCTGTCAGTGATTTATCACTGATCAGCGTTTTTTTTGTGATAAAGGCACTTTTTTCGGTTAACGCGTTTTTGTTTTTTTTGCACCCTTAGGCGTTCCGTGCCACCAGTAGCAGGCGTGTACTGTGTGGACGGACCGTACCTGTGTGTGCAGCCTGTCCCACCGCTGTCAGTGATTTATCACTGATCAGCTTTTTTTTTTGGGGTTCAGGTGGGTGCATTTTTTCGGGGTAAAGCGTTTTTTTATTTTATTTTTCGTTTTTTTTTTTTGTGTGGGGCTCTGTGTACAAGCCACCAGCCACTGTTCTGGGCTGAGTGGCCGGACCCCCCACTGACTTCTGCGCCCCCTGCCGCCACAAGCGCTAATCAGTGCGCACACCACTGATTAAATAAACGCTTTTTTTTGGCGCAGGGCTTTTTTGCGGTAGAAGTCACCTTTTTTTTTTTTTTTAAAAAGGCTCCTTTTTATTTTATATTTTTTTCTGTTAGGGCGGGTTAGTTTAGTTAGGTTAGGTTAGGGAGGGTTAGGGAGGTAGTATCGCACCACACCACACACAGCACATACACCAATAAAGTTTTCCCCCCCCACACACACACACACCCGTATCCACATTAGAGTAGGGAAATGGCCCGCAGAGTGTTTTCGGCGGAGGAGGCATATGACATAATTGCCTCCGACACCGAGAGCGGCTCAGAGGATGATGAATACCCCACCTTCCTTATTTCATCGTCCTCCTCATCATCTAGTTCTGATGATGAGCCACCAAGGCAGCGGAGACGCCACCGTGCGGTGCCGCAAACCTCCTCTGCCCTTGACCCTGTGCCCCATGCTAGTATGAGTCCCTCTGGCGCTCATACTAGTGAAACCCCCCTGCCAAGGTCACTGGTACCTCGTAACGGAGAACTTGACTGGGCTGAGCCAGCGGACCACGAGCCCGTGATTCCTGAGTTTGTTGGCGACTCAGGAATCAAAATTAACATCGCCGGGTTCACTGAAAAGGACTTTTTTGGTCATTTTTTCAGTAACGACTTTGTTAATTTGATGGTTACACAGACGAATCTGTATGCCCAACAGTTCGTCGCCGCTAACCCGGGCTCACTTTTAGCTAGACCCGGCGGCTGAACTCCAGTCGATGGAGCCGAAATGAGGACCTTTTGGGGCCTCATGCTGCATATGGGTATAGTTAAAAAACCCAGTGTCAGGCAATATTGGAGTGGGGACGTCTTTTACCAGACACCCCTCTACAGTATGGCCATGGCACGCTCCCGGTTCGAGGCCATTCGGAGATGTTTGCATTATGCTGATAATGCGGCATGTCCCCCCCGAACTGATCCCGCGTATGACCGTCTGTATAAAATCAGGCCAGTCATCAATCACTTCGGGGCCAGATTTTGGGAGGCCTATGTCCCGGGGCGGGAGGTCTCTATTGATGAGTCTCTCATCAGCTTCAAGGGGAGACTCAGCTTCCGGCAATACATCCCGACCAAGCGGGCGCGGTATGGCGTAAAGATATATAAACTTTGCGAGATTACCTCCGGGTACACTTGCAAGTTTATAGTGTATGAGGGACGAGATTCCCGTTTTGAACCCCAAGAATGTCCCCCCACTCTGGGTGTTAGCGGGAAAAACGTTTGGGGCCTTTTGCACCCATTGCTAGATAAAGGTTACCACCTTTACGTGGATAACTTTTATACTAGTATCCCTCTCTTCACATCCCTCGCAGCCAGATCCCCGGTCGCTTGTGGGACAGTCCGGAAGAATCAAAGAGGCCTTCCGCCCCATCCCCTACATGCTCCTATCCCCCGGGGTGAGTCCCGTGCCTTTTCCCATGAGAACCTGTTGTTGGTCCGGTATAATGACAAGAGGGATGTCCTTATGCTCACCACAATTCATGGGAATGGCAGCACCCCTGTCCCTGTGCGAGGTACCGCGGGACCGGTCCTCAAGCCCGATTGTATTCTGGACTACAATCCGTATATGGGGGGAGTTGATCTTTCTGATCAAGTCCTAAAGCCATATAACGCCATGCGGAAAACACGCGTATGGTATAAAAAGGTTGCGGTCTACATGGTACAGGTTGCCATGTACAACTCTTTTATACTGTACCAGAACGCTGGCAACACAGGGACATACCTGGAGTTCCAAGAGGTAGTTCTAAAGGCCCTCATCTTTGGTGACCGCCAAAGAGCGGGTCAGAGCACCTCTGGAACTTTAGGTCCCCGGATCGTCCCCGGCCAACACTTTCCAGGTGTGATCCCCAACACTGGAAGGACGGGACGAACCCAGAAGAAATGCAGAGTGTGTCACAAGAAGGGGTGACGGAGGGACACCACCACTCAATGTGACACTCTCTCCGATCATCCGGGCCTCTGCATAGGCTGCTTCAGGGAGTATCACACTTCCATGGAGTACTAAATTTTCCATCCTTTGCCCTAACTTTCATTCCCCAGAATTCGGCTCCAATGTACCAATCCAGGGTACATTGACTTCCAAATTTTAAACCAAAACACACCCCCCAAAAACAAAACCTTTTTCCCCAATACCCCAATATCTTTTTTTTTTCTTCCCCCTAAAAAATGGGTCATGGGACACAGAGTCAACAGCATTGGAGGTTTGCAGTTGCCTCAAATGAGCGGGTTGCGCATTTGAGGTAACAAAATAGGGACGGCCCCACACATCCCCTTCCCAGAATGATGATTCAGAGTATAGGGTTTGGGGCGGGCATCATTTTTACTTTTGGCTGTACTCTGGGTCATCATTCTGGGAAAATAATTGGCATATCAGTACTAAAATTGCAATTTTCTTCCCCCCATAGTACACTTCATCCATTTCTGGAAAATAAATGAAGGGAACACCCGTCTGTTCCAAATCTCCACTTCACTCTATACACCTTCCCTAGGGGGTATACTGTTTGTAATAGGTTCACATGTGGGTGTTCCTTTCTTGTATTTTCCTCTGAATGTATGTAACTGTTAGGTCCGCAACAAACATCGGCCTCAAATGCGAAGAGTTCTTGCTGAGCTCTGTCGTATTTCCAGGCGACAATTCAGAGTCACATGTTAGTTGTTCCCATAAAGATGAAGCAGAGCATAGGTTGAAAATTGCAATTTTCAAAAAGCTACCCTTCATCCATTCCTGGAAAATAAATTTAGGAAACACCTGTGCGTTCAAAATGTCCTCTTTACCCCTATACCCATTCCTTAGGGTGGGTACTTTTTGTAATGGTGTCACATGTGGGTGTTTCATTTTTGTATTTTCCTCGGAATGTATGTAACCGTCAGCTGCTGATATGCCATAGGTCACAAATACAAAGTGACCTCTATGACTTCTGAGTCTTGTTGTGCGCCCGCCCAGCTAGTTACCCCATATGTGGATGTATTTTTATAGTCAGGGGAAAAAGCCCTCCAAAATTTGTAACCCAATTCCTCATATTACTCCTTGTGAAAATGTTAAAAATTGGGTAACCCCAGCATTTTAGTGTTAAAAAATCTAATTTTTCAATTTATGGCCCACTTTTAAAAAAACCTGTGAGGTGTTATTTCCCACTGTACCCCTTGTTACGTTCATTGAGGGGTGTAGTTTCTAATGTGTTTTTTTTTTTTTGCTGTTGGGGGCTTTATAAATGCACATGACCCCCTACTTCAATTTCAACAAAATTTTCACTCCCTCCATTCTGAGCACTGTAGTGCATCCACATAGCAATTTACATCTACATATGGGGTATTTTTTTTCACTTTTATGGCCCACTGTTCAAAAAACCTGTGAGGTGTAAGTACTCACTGTAACACTGTTACATGCCCCGAGGGGTCTAGTTTCCAAAATGGTATGCCATGTGTTTTTTTTTTTTGCTGTCCTGGCACCTAAATGCGGCATGCCCCCAGAGCAAAATTTGCTTCAAAAAAGCCAAATGTGACTCCATCTCTTCTGAGACCTGTAGTGCGCCAGAAGAGCACTTTTCATCCCCATATGGGGTGTTTTCTGAATCGGGAGAAATTGGGCTTCAAATTTTGGGGGGTATTTTATGCTTTAACCCTTTGTAAAAATGTAAAATTTTTGGGAAACCAAGCATTTTAGGTAAAATGTATTATTATTTTTATACATATTGCAAAGTCGTGAAACCCCTGTGGGGTATTAAGGTTCACTTTACACCTTATTACATTCCCCAAGGGGTCTAGTTTCCAGAATGGTATGCCATGTGTTTTTTTATTGCTGTCCTGGCACCATAGGGGATTCCTAAATGCGGCATGCCCCCAGAGCAAAATTTGCTTCAAAAAATCCAAATGTGACTTCTTCTCTTCTGAGACCTGTAGTGTGTCAGCAGAGCACCTTTCACCACCATATGGGGTGTTTTCTGAATCGGGAGAAATTGGGCTTCAAATTTTGGGGGGTATTTTCTGCTATTACCCTTTTTAAAAATGTAACATTTTTGGGAAAACAAGGATTTTAGATAAAAATCTTTTTATTTTTTTTACATTTGCAAAAGTCTTGAAACCCCTGTGCGGTATTTAGGCTCACTTAATTCCTTGTTACATTCCTCAAGGGGTCTAGTTTCCAAAATGGTATGGCATGTGTTTTTTTTTAGCTGTTCTGGCACCATAGGGGCTTCCTAAATACAACATGCCCCCCAAAAACCATTTCAGAAAAACGTACTCTCTAAAATCCCCTTGTCGCTCCTTCGCTTCTGAGCCCTCTACTGCGCCCGCCGAACACTTTACATAGACATATGAGGTATGTGCTTACTCAAGAGAAATTGGGCTACAAACACAAGTAAAAATTTTCTCCTTTTACCCCTTGAAAAAAATCAAAAATTGGGTCTACAAGAACATGCAAGTGTAAAAAATGAAGATTTTGAATTTTCTCCTTCACTTTGCTGCTATTCCTGTGAAACACCTAAAGGGTTAACACACTTATTGAATGTCATTTTGAATACTTTGGGGGCTGTAATTTATAATGGGGTCATTTATTGGGTATTTCTAATATGAAGACCCTTCAAATCCACTTCAAACCTGAACTGGTCCCTGAAAAATATTGAGTTTGAAAATTTTGTGAAAATTTGGAAAATTGCTGATGAACTTTGAAGCCTTCTGGTGTCTTCCAAAAGTAAAAACACGTCAATTTTATGATGCAATCATAAAGTAGACATATTGTATATGTGAATCCAAAAAAAAAAATATATTTTGAATATCCATTTTCCTTACAAGCAGAGGGCTTATAAGTTAGAAAAATGCAACATTTTCAAATTTTTCATCAAATTTTGGGATTTTTCACCAAGAAAGGATGCAAGTTACCATACAATTTTACCACTATGTTAAAGTAGAATATGTCACGAAAAAACTATCTTGGAATCAGAATGATCAGTAAAAGCATTCCAGAGTTACTAATGTTTAAAGTGACAGTGGTCAGAATTGCAAAAAATGCTCTGGTCTTTAAGGTGAAAAAGGGCTCAGTCCTTAAGGGGTTAATGTCCCTCCCATTCATATATATATATATATATATATATATATATATATGTATATATATGTATATGTAAACCTCTAAGTGTCTGAACTATATAGTCTAATAGGAATTGTAATTTTTAAAATACAGTCTCAGCTTTACATCCATAATATATGTTTCACCAGTAGAGGGCAGCCTTTGGTAATATATAAGTCAATTGCTGCGTAATAACAGGAGAAACTCAAAATTAAAGTCTGCGTTCAATATCGACTTGTATATAACCACAATAAGCTTTTTTTTTTTTATTATTACAAGAACAGAATAGTGAAATGTAGCAGGAAATTACAATATATTGCCAAGATCCTTTTATAACACAAAGATTGACAAATTCACACATACCGTATCTGTGGTGTCCCAATACAGGACTTGGTCCTGTCCCTCTGTCTAAAGTCCCCACAGCCACTGTTCCCCCATGCTATCAGGGATCTCCTGGAGGGCTAACCCCTAGTCGCTTCTTAACCCCTTAAGGACCCAGCCCAAATATACCTTAAGGACCCGGCCATTTTTTGAACATCTGACCACTGTCAGTTCAAGCATTAATAACTCTGGGATGCTTTTACTTTTCATTCTGATTCCGAGATTGTTTTTTCGTGACATATTCTACTTTATGTTAGTGGTAAAATTTTGTCGATACTTGCATCATTTCTTGGTGAAAAATTCCAAAATTTGATGAAAAAATTGAAAATGTTGCATTTTTTTTTTACTTTGAAGCTCTCTGCTTATAAGGAAAATGGATATTCCAAATAAATTATACATTGATTCACATATACAATATGTCTACTTTATGTTTGCATCATAAAGTTGACATGTTTTTGCTTTTGGAGGGCTTCAAAGAGGGCTTCAAAGTTCAGCATCAATTTACAAATTTTTCACAACATTTTCAAAATCGGAATTTTTCAGGGACCAGTTCAGTTTTGAAGTGGATTTGAAGGGCCTTCATATTAGAAATACCCCACAAATGACCCCATTATAAAAACTGCACCCCTCAAAGTATTCAAAATGACATTCAGTAAGTGTGTTAACCCTTTAGGTGTTTCACAGGAATAGCAGCAAAGTGAAGGAGAAAATTCAAAATCTTCATTTTTTACACTTGCATGTTCTTGTAGACCCAGTTTTTGAATTTTTGCAAGTGGTAATAGGAGAAAAAGCCCCCCAAAATTTGTAACTCAATTTCTCTCGAGTATGGAAATACCTCATGTGTATGTCAAGTGTTCGGCGGGCACAGTAGAGGGCACAGAAGGGAAGGAGCGACAATGGGATTTTGGAGAGTGAATTTTTCTGAAATGGTTTTTGGGGGGCATGTCACATTTTGAAAGCCCCTATGGTGCCAGAACAGCAGAAAACACCACATGGCATACCATATTGGCAACTACACCCCTCAAGGCACGTAACGAGGGGTCCAGTGAGCCTTAACACCTCACAGGTGTTTGACAACTTTTTGTTAAAATCGGATGTGTAAATGGGAAAAAAAATTTCACACTAAAGTGCAGTTTTTCCCCCAAATTTACCATTTTTACAAAGGGTAATGGGAGAAAATGCCCCCCCAAATTTGTAACCGCATCTCTTCTGAGTATGGAAATTCCCCATGTTAGGACGTAAAATGCTTTGCGGGCGAACTACAATGCTCAGAAGAGAAGGAGTCACATTTGGCTTTTTGAAAGCAAATTTTGCTGAAATGTTTTTTTGGGGGTATGTCGCATTTAGGAAGCCCCTGTGGTACCAGAACAGCAAAAAATACCCACATGGCATACTATTTTGGAAACTACACCCCTCAAGGAACGTAACAAGGGGTCCGCTGAGCCTTAACACTCCACAGGTATTTGACGACTTTTCGTTAAAGTTGGATGTGTAAATGAAAAAAATATTTTTTTTTACTAAAATGCAGTTTTTCCCCAAAATTTTACATTTTTACAAGGGGTAATAGGAGAAAATGACCCCCAAAATTTGTAACCCCATTTCTTCTGAGTATGGAAATACCCCATGTTAGGACGTAAAGTGCTCTGCTGGCGAACTACAATGCTCAGAAGAGGAGGAGCGCAATTGAACTTTTGGAAAGAGAATTAGTTTGGAATGGTAGTGTTACGCCGAGCGCTCCGGGTCCCCGCTCCTCCCCGGAGCGCTCGCAGCGTTCTCTCATTCGCAGCACCCTCGCCAGGCTAGGTGGTCGTTGTTCTTTGCCCGTTTTAACTTTGAAATCCATTTTCGCCCTGCTGACAAGAACATTAGGGCCGATGCCCTCTCTCGTTCTTCTGATGCCTCTGAAGTAGAGGTCTCTCCGCAACACATCATTCCTCCGGACTGTCTGATCTCCACTTCTCCAGCTTCCATCAGGCAAACTCCTCCAGGGAAGACCTTCGTTTCTCCACGCCAGCGTCTCGGTATTCTCAAATGGGGACACTCCTCCCACCTCGCAGGCCATGTGGGCATCAAAAAATCCTTGCAACTCATCTCTCGATTTTATTGGTGGCCGACTCTGGAGACTGATGTTATTGATTTCGTGCGGGCCTGTACTGTCTGTGCCCGGGATAAGACTCCTCGCCAGAAGCCTGCTGGTCTCCTTCATCCTCTGCCTGTTCCTGAACAGCCTTGGTCACAGATTGGTATGGACTTTATTACGGACTTGCCCTCATCCCGTGGCAACACAGTTGTTTGGGTGGTCGTTGATCGATTTTCCAAGATGGCACATTTTATTCCTCTTCCTGGTCTTCCTTCAGCGCCTCAGTTGGCAAAGCAATTTTTTATACACATTTTTCGCCTTCACGGTTTGCCCACGCATATCGTCTCAGATAGAGGCGTCCAATTCGTGTCTAAATTCTGGAGGGCCCTCTGTAAACAGCTCAAGATCAAATTAAACTTCTCTTCTTCTTATCATCCCCAATCCAATGGGCAAGTAGAAAGAGTTAATCAGGTCCTGGGTGACTATTTACGGCATTTTGTTTCCTCCCGCCAGGATGACTGGGCAGATCTTCTACCATGGGCCGAATTCTCATACAACTTCAGAGTCTCCGAATCTTCTGCTAAATCCCCATTTTTCGTGGTGTACGGCCGTCACCCTCTTCCTCCCCTCCCTTCTCCCTTGCCCTCTGGTTTGCCCGCTGTGGATGAAGTGACTCGTGATCTTTCCACCATATGGAAAGAGACCCAAAATTCTCTTTTACAGGCTTCATCCCGGATGAAAAGATTTGCTGATAAAAAAAAGAAGAACTCCCCCCATTTTTGCTCCCGGAGACAAGGTATGGCTCTCCGCTAAATATGTCCACTTTCGTGTCCCCAGTTACAAACTGGGACCACGCTATCTTGGTCCTTTCAAAATCAAGTGCCAGATCAACCCTGTCTCTTACAAACTCCTTCTTCCTCCTTCTCTCCGTATTCCCAATGCCTTCCATGTCTCTCTCCTTAAACCACTCATCCTTAACCGCTTCTCTCCCAAAGTTGTTTCTCCCACTCCAGTTTCCGGATCTTCTGACGTCTTTTCTGTGAAGGAGATTCTAGCATTCAAAACGGTCAGAGGTAAAAGATTCTTCTTGGTCGACTGGGAGAATTGCGGCCCTGAGGAGAGATCCTGGGAACCTGAGGACAACATCCTGGACAAAAGTCTTATCCTCAGGTTCTCAGGCTCCAAAAAGAGGGGGAGACCCAAGGGGGGCGGGGGTACTGTTACGCCGAGCGCTCCGGGTCCCCGCTCCTCCCCGGAGCGCTCGCAGCGTTCTCTCATTCGCAGCGCCCCGGTCAGACCTGCTGACCGGGTGCGCTGCGATATTACTCCCAGCCGGGATGCGATTCGCGATGCGGGAGGCGCCCGCTCGCGATGCGCATCTCGGCTCCCGTACCTGACCCGTTCCCCTTCTGTGTTGTCCCGGCGCGCGCGGCCCCGCTCCTTAGGGCGCGCGCGCGCCGGGTCTCTGCCATTTAAAGGGCCGCTGCGCCACTGATTGGCGCAGCAGGCCTAATCAGTATTCTCACCTGTGCACTCCCTACTTATACCTCACTTCCCCTGCACTCCCTCGCCGGATCTTGTTGCCATTGTGCCAGTGAAAGCGTTCCCTTGTGTGTTCCTAGCCTGTGTTCCAGACCTCCTGCCGTTGCCCCTGACTACGATCCTTGCTGCCTGCCCTGACCTTCTGCTACGTCCGACCTTGCTCTTGTCTACTCCCTTGTACCGCGCCTATCTTCAGCAGTCAGAGAGGTTGAGCCGTTGCTGGTGGATACGACCTGGTTGCTACCGCCGCTGCAAGACCATCCCGCTTTGCGGCGGGCTCTGGTGAATACCAGTAGCAACTTAGAACCGGTCCACCAGCACGGTCCACGCCAATCCCTCTCTGGCACAGAGGATCCACCTCCAGCCAGCCGAATCGTGACAGGTAGTCAGGGGCCATGTGCGTTTACAAAGCCCCCCATGGTGCCAGAACAGTGGACCCCCCCCCCCACATGTGACCCCATTTTGGAAACTACACCCCTCACAGAATTTAATAAGGGGTGCAGTGAGTATTTACACCCCACAGATCTTTGGAACAGTGGGCTGTGCAAATGAAAAATTTAATTTTTCATTTTTACGGACCACTGTTCCAAAAATCTGTCAGACACTTGTGGGGCTTAAATTCTCAATGTACCCCTTAGGGGTGCAGTTTCCAAAATGGGGTCACATGTGTTGGGGTTCCATTGTTCTGGCACTATGGGGGCTTTGTAAACACATGTGGCCTTCAATTCCGGACAAATTTTCTCTACAAAATCCCAATGGCGCTCCTTCTCTTCTGAGCATTGTAGTGCACCCATAGAGCACTTTAAATTCACATATGGGGTATGTTCTTACTCAGAAGAGATGGAGTTACAAATTTGGGGGGCTTTTTTCCTATTTTACCTTGTGAAAATGAAAAATTTAGGGTAACACCAGCATTTTTGTGAAAAAATATATATTTTTTCATTTTCCCATCCAACTTTAATGAAAATTCGTCAAACACCTGTGGGGTGTTCAGGCTCACTATACCCCTTGTCACGTTCGGTGAGGGGTGTAGTTTCCAAAATGGGGTCACATGTGAGTATTAATTTTTTTTTGCGTTTGTCAGAACCGCTGTAAAATCAGCCACCCCTGTGCAAATCACCAATTTAGGCCTCAAATGTACATGGTGCGCTCTCATTCCTTAGCCTTGTTGTGCATCCGCAGAGCATTTTACGCCCACGTCTGGGGTATTTCCGTACTCAGGAGAAATTGCGTTACAAATTTTGGGGGTCTTTTTTTCCTTTTACCGCTTGTGGAAATGAAAAGTATGGGGCAACACCAGCATGTTAGTGTAATTTTTTTTTATTTTTTTACACTAACAGGCTGGTGTAGCTCCCAACTTTTCCTTTTCACAAGCGGTAAAAGGAAAAAAAGACCATCAAAATTTGTAGTGCTATTTCTCCCGAGTACGGCGATACCCCATATGTGCCCTAAACTGTTTCCTTGAAATACGACAGGGCTCTGAAGTGAGAGAGCGCCATGCGCATTTGAGGACTAAATTAGGGATTGCATATGGGTGGAAATAGGGTAATTCTACACCAGTGATTCCCAAACAGGGTGCCTCCAGCTGTTGCTAAACTCCCAGCATGCCTGGACAGTCAGTGACTGTCCAGAAATGCTGGGAGTTGTTGTTTTGCAACAGCTGGAGGCTCCGTTTTGGAAACCCTGCCGTACAAGACGTTTTTAATTTTTATTGGGGGGGGGGTATATGTAGTGTTTTACCCTTTATTATGTGTTAGTGTAGTGTAGTGTTTTTAGAGCACATTCGCACTGGCGTGTTACGGTGAATTTCCCGCTAGGAGTTTGCGCCGCAGCCCAAACTTGAAGCAGGAAATTTACTGTAAACCTGTCCGTGTAAATGTACCCTGTACATTCACATAGGGGGGCAAACCTTCAGCTGATTCAAAACTACAACTCCCAGCATGTACTGACAGACTTTTGCAACAGCTGGAGGCACACTGGTTGGAAAACCTTCAGTTAGGTTCTGTTACCTAACTCAGTATTTTCCAACCAGTGTGCCTCCAGCTGTTGCAAAACTACAACTCCCAGCATGTAATAATCACCTAAGGGCATGCTGGGAGATGTAGTTATGCAACAGCTGGAGGTACCCAACTACAACTCCCAGCATGCTCAGACAGCTGTTTGCTTTCTGGGCATGCTGGGATTTGCAGTTTTGCAACATCTGGAGAGCTACAGTTTTTAGACCAGTGCACAGTGATCTCCAAACTGTGGACCTCCAGATGTTGCAAAACTACAACTCCCAGCATGCCCAGACAACAAACAGCTATGTGGGCATGCTAGGAGTTGTAGTTTTGAAAGATCTGGAGGGACATAGTTTAAAGACCACTGTAAAGTGGTCTCAGACTGCAGCCCTCTAGCTGTTGCAATACTGCATATTCCAGCATGCCCAAACAGCTGTCTGGGCATGCTGGGAGTTGTAGTTTTGCAACATCTGGAGGGCTACAGTTAGAGACCACAGTCTCAGACTGTAGCCCTCCAGATCAACTTACCGGCTTCCGTAGGATCCCGGCAGCCGTCCTCTTCTGACGCAGGTCACGCTGCCCGCCGATCAACATCGCCGCAGCCTCCGGACGGGTAAGTGGATGTCGGTGCCCGGTCTCCTTCGGTTCCCCGTTCTGCCCCGCCTATTGTGGGTGGTCCGGTCTGCTATTGGTCGTCGCCTCTGACGAACAATAGCAGACCAATAGCAGGGATAGGAGGGGTGGCAACCCTGCCACCTCACTCCTATGCCTACAGGGGGATCGTTGATGACCCCCCTGGGCATTTGCGCGGGGTGCCTGCTGATTGATATCAGCAGTCACCCCGGCCCGGTCCACCGAAATTCCCCCGGGCGTATGGATACGCCCTGGGTCCTTGAGTACCAGGACGTCAAGGCGTATCCATACGCCCTAAGTCCTTAAGTGGTTAATACTGTGTTTAATGTATATATCTGCATATTTTTCTATTATAGTATATTGATGTACAGGACCTTAGGTCATGTGACTTACTAAATTGTGTTATGCTAAGGTTCAAGGACCTTGGGGTCATGTGATATTCCCATAATGCTTTAGGTCAGGACTGACAGGTTTGCTAAACCAATGAGCTTTGATCCTGCCCCCTCCATATATAAGGGGCTGCTGCCACTTAATTCTCTCTCTTAGCTCCTGGTTGCAAAGCAAACAGATACTCTCTTGATTCCTGCTGATCTCTAGAGAAAGCACATCTGTATCTGCACTTGCATAAAATCTGCAGTAAAGTTCTTTCTTGTTTTACTCTGCTGTGGACAATCCTTTATTCCTCCCTATCGTTCCTGGGACGGGTGGTGGTAAGACTAACTACATTGAGGAATCCCGCACCCTGGCGTCACGACAATTAAGGGTTACACCTATACCCTACACTTCCACTCTGCAACACCCCTGTTCTCCATTATCCCTACAAGCTCACCACATATCTGCTGTGTATTTAACCTGTTAAGGACCAAGGGCATAAACTTACGCCCCTAGACATAACGCGGGGTTACACGGTAATCCGGCATCATATCACGTCAGGCCCGGTGTCATAGTGAAGCCGGGACCCGCCGCTAATAGCACTCAAAGCTGAGCCGCGCGGCTAAAAGTAAAATGTGCCGGTTAGCTCAGGGAGCTATAAAAAAAAAGGATGTATAACAAATGTATACAAGAACCAGTCCTCTAGAGCCAGTAGAAATAAGAAATGAGAAAATAAGAAAGAAAATAGAAAAGAGATGAAAATGAATGAAATAAAAAATTCTAATAATGATAAAAATAATACTGTAGTGAATTAAAAAATGAAAATTATATATATATTCCTTAATAGTCCCGAATCAAAGTTGGAAACATGAAAAAGATATAACACATTTATTCATAATGTAATATACATCAGTGTAGGGCCCTTGCACGAGATGTATTACAACTGTTAAAAGACATATACTAATAAAAAATATATATAAAATGATGATGTGCAAAATTATATATCACGATCAGCCACCTTTTAAATGAATGTCAATTTGCTAAAAAAATAGTCTATGATAAAGTGATGTCCGTGCAGCAGGTAATGATATATAGAGTGCCAGACTTGTTAACAATGTTTTAAAGGAGTTTCAGAAAATGCTGTACATACAGTGTGGTACCAGTAGTCCGCAACGGGATGTAGTTCACGCTGTCCTGCGGTAGTGATGACGCTCGGAGCTGGCACAGAGCTGCCTC